>NC_079490.1:111215473-111532856 GCF_020520425.1 Spinacia oleracea
CTTATGACAGATTTTCATCTCTTACAGTAAAGTTTCATAGGTCTTGTCCGATACTAGTCTTCCCAAAGTAAGTATCTATGCAAATGATTATGACATTGCCATGTCCACATAGTTCAAGAAACAGAACTACTAGTCATGTTGCATTCTAATCGTCTAACGTTTTCTATGCGTCCAATTTTATAGAAAACTCCGACCAGGGACCATTTTCAACCTTTGACATTCAAGTTCACTTGATAGACATTTCTTAGTCACAGGACTGGTCCTGACAGTCTATCTTGAATATATCGTCAAATTTGAAGGGACTCATCATTTAATACTAAACCAAGATTAAATGGAATATGAAAATACATTTAATATATGATAAATGTTCAACCCCAATGTTTTATAACCATGGGCCTCAAACCCATCTTCTAAAACAATTCGTGGAATTCAAAGCTATGCTTGATTTCCAGTGCTACAACGTGAGTGTTGCTTCTCACTTGTTGCATAGGTTTAGTTATCATGCTTTGCCAATCTTAATATCCTTTTCATCGAATGTTCTTCGAGATATGATGATAAGATCTTTTCGAGTTTGTTTATTATGTGATCTAGTCTTTCTTACTTCGATGGTGGTTTTACTCATTTTGCAATGAAGAACCATCAAGTTAGCAGACGTTTTTCTTGCTTCAAGAGTGGTTCTACGCATTTTTCAATGAAGAACCATCAAGCCAGCAGATAGGTGATCTACCCAAGTTCAGTGAAGAACTTTAAACAACCCTGTTTTATTGCTTCTTAGGCAATAATTACTTTTACTTCAACTGTATAGGTTGCTAGTGATGCTTTGTTTGGATTTACCTATCCAGGCAGTTCATAGATATGTGGAAGATTCTCCAACTATATCTTAGAACATAGAAATTATTATTTTAATTTCCCACGCAAGAACTCATGGTCTCCAACCCATGTTGCCATTTTCAAAACACGATGCTCTATAGCTCGTCCTTATCAATGGTTAACTCCAAAGGGTCTTGCTTGATCCTTTGCCAGTGTTTATGCGTGTAGCATCAATATTTAGCATATCTTTATTTCCTTGAATCAAGAACTATTCCTATGTACCTTTTCAAGTACCATAAGTATTCTTGATCTCAATCTAGTTGATCTTTACTTAGATCAATAGAGATTGGTATATGTTCGTCATGCCTAAAGTCATACGATACGTTTTTGGCGATCCTCATATTATATCATATATGATAAATTCTTTTGCAGAATAATTCCCAATTGAATTCTATTCATGTAACTTTAGCTCATCTAGTTTCAGTAGATACTAAATCCAGCTAAATTCTTTGACATATAATATAGGTTTAAGAATCTTACTTAGATTCTTTGATGTTTAACTTAGTAAATGCTTATACATAGTTCAAACATCCTTTACTTAGATTTATTCACATGGGTCGAATATCTCCAATGGAGTCTTTCGTGTTTGATTTAGTAAATGCCATTACTTAATCCAAAACAATAATATAAGATCTTTGTAAATAGATCTTAATACCCAGTATGTACTAAGTTCCGCCATGGTCCATCATTGATGAATAATCTCAAATCTAAGTCATTAGCATTTGAATGTTATTTCTCAATAGAGAGATATGTGTGTGATACACATAGGACCAATTAAGTTTTATGTACTCCCACTAAACTTCTTATACATCTATAAGAATCATGTACATTTTATGAAACTAAAATACTTATTAGCTTCACTAAAATACATTTCTAATTCCCAATTGCTTGCTTAAATCTGTACTTAGATTTTATAAACTAGCTTTTCTTTTCAAGCATTTATTTGGATCCACAAATCCTATGACATACCATGTACATAGTTTATTCCAACATTTGATTGAGGAATACGTTTTGTCATCCAATTGCTATATGTACCAATATGCAATCATTGCTTGAATATAGACTTGAGCATTACGATTATGCATGAGGTTTCAACACAATCCATGTCATGAATTTGCTTGTAACCTTTAGCAACTAATCTAGCTTTGTGTGTGAACACAATTTCATGTTTGATGGTTTTTATCCTTGAAACAAACTTGCAACCAATAGGTGTGAAACTATTCTTGCAAATCAACAAAATTTCAATTTTGTCATCAAAACATTGAGTATGTTTTATGGCCTCCAACCATTTAAAACCTTTGAGTCTATATATGGCCTCTAACCATTTTAGGGAATCTGGGTTTCGTCATAGCTTTCTTACAAGTCACAAACTCATTAATTTACATGATAATAGTTTGACTGCAAGTTGTAGGTTTCTTCACTATCTAATAGAAGAATATCATAGTTTCATTGACCAGAACTCTATGTTTCTTTACTATCTAATAGAAGAATCTCATAGTTCCAGTGACTTGAACTCTATGCCTACTTGGGTATAGAACATCAAACAACAGAATATCAATAGCCACTTGAAAGTCCTTTGAATATTCTGTTCTCCTTGAAGCACTTGTAAAGTCTTCTAAGAGATGTCTATTCTTTAAAGTCACTTCTAAAGTCCTTAAAGAATAAGTTCGGATTTTCTGAAGCACTTCGAAAAGCCTCCGGAATGTCCGTTTATGTTTGTTGTTCGCCTCGAAAACTTTCGAGGTCTATTTTCTCCCACTTGTCATTTTGGAAACGAATCTCCAAAAGGACATTATTTCGAGCAAACAAACATTATGTTCTCAAAAATTCGTGGTAGAAACAATACCCTTGTGTCTCATTTGAATAAATCACAATGAAACATATATCTATACTTGGGCCTTAGTTTGTTGAATAACAAACACTAAGCTCCCACTGAGTTTAGGAACTCTTTAGATATATTATGAAAAGATATTCTGAAATTACTTTTCAATAGCTTTGACGAATTTGGTTTAGTTTGGTGGTAGTTGAGCATTTTGTTTTAGAAATTATAGGAAAAGTCTTTATGATCCATCATTGATCGAATCAAGTACTAATTGACTTCGATTATTCCAACTAAGATATGCCATATCTTATGGACCTAGATTGTGAAATTACAACACACAATCATTGATGATCATATTTGGTCTCAAGTAATCATCAACATGATCTAACCTAGATCTTTATGATTTCTTGCCAAGTGGATTTTATACTTCTGAATCTTTGAACTAGCCAAACAGATTCAACTTATATCACATTTGAGTAAATAAACCTATATTCACTTAAATCCATGTGAAATAATAAAGTCATAAAATCTTTCTTTAGCTTTGAACTCTATTGTCTAGGCGTTCTAAAAATAGTTCATATCTTTTGTTACTTTCAACAAGTAAGACTAGTTGTCTTAAAATGATCTAGAAATCAATCAACTTTCAAAAGTCCATCAAAATAGAGCTTATGAATGTTAACTTGTTGATATGGTCTAAGCAACAATGCCAAAGATTAGTGGAACTCAAATCAAGGGGTTGATTTGAACCTAGTAAAGTTCTTTAAAGAGTTGTTTGTTTTAATCAAGCATATTGACTCAACCTGTAATTGACCATTTCATTCAAATAAACAAAAAAACATTGTTTTTGTTTTTCTTGAATGTGAGTCTTTCTGTGTTTGAAGCAGAAATTTAGGTATGCTGATTATGGAACAAAATAGCCATTAAGTTCCAGCCTTTGAAAGGACTTAAAACAAACTTAGATGACCCTACAATTAATGTAGCAATGCCATGCTTCATTTCCCACTTGTAGGTCATTAGTGTATCTTAGCTTCCATTGTTTGAGTTATTACCGAAGTAAGAACCTCAAGCGGTATATGATACCAAGGAAGTTTGATTGCTAGGTCACTTCTCTTTAAACATAAACTTATAGGTAGAAACGGAATCGTAATTCATTTCATTTGTTCCTCGTTTTCCTATTTCTTGTACCCTTTCTTATAGTCTTAAGAATTGAATTCTTTAGTGTTGACTTTTATACTTTGTTAGACATGTCCAATGTCACCCCAACAAGGTTCTTTACCATTTTAATTTATGTTGAATATTTTGCTTCAACTAGATGATCTTACCAGAAGCTTCTAAAGTTCTCTAAGCATCGATCTATTCGAATGTCTAGGGACTAGACTCATTCGAGAATTAAATGGACAAAGATATTAGGTTGTTAACCATTGGTAAAGCTGAGCGTTTTAAGCTCAATGCTTTAAGATCTCAAAACTACATTGTATTTTGAATTCACAAGCACCAATTGGTTTGCCATTCGACTTTGATGTTCGAAAACAACCATAAAAGTCGCTATAAGAAACGTACATTTTAAATTGCTCACTTTCTCTCATTTCCGTGAATCGTTCTTGGATTCACTACAAATCGAGGAAATTTACTGTTACCTTTCTAAAAGGATTTACTGCAGTGCAAGATATTTAATTATAAACAATAATTAAAACATACATTGAAGCATGCAAAGTCTAAACATTTATCATGAATAATAACTTTAAAATGAAAGCAATCATGCAATTTAAACAAGTCATTAGCATTTTATTCGAATTATGTGTTCCGGCAGGTGTGAATAAAATGATTCCAAGATCCTAAAATCATTGAAGAACTAAGCACAGTTTGTCGACTTAATCCTAGAACATCTTAGGTAAGCAAAAGCCTTTTGCTAATAGTCTAGAAACTATTCTTGGTTGATAGGTACGTCTAAGAACTTATTAGGTAAACCTATCGATTTTGCCACGACATAAAAGGACTCCTTACTTATATCGTTGAGTTTCACCAAAACTAACATGTACTCACAATTATTTGTGTACCTTGCCCCTTTAGGACCAATAAGTAACACCTCGCTGAGCGAAAACTATTACTAGATTGATGTAAAGGATATCCAAGCAAGTGTATATTTTGGCATGGCACCTTTTAACTCAATTTTTAAGTTTGGAACTTAAGGCTCTTACTATGTTGGTTAGATTTTAAGTGAACTAAAATCCTTAATCATGCAACATAATCAAGCTTTTGATCTCATGCATTTTAAGACATATTTAAAAGCAATAAATAACTTAAAACATGCATAAGATAAATGTGATCTAGTATGGCCCGACTTCATCTTGAAGCTTTAACTTCAAAGTCCGTCTTGAAAATCTCCGTGGGAGGCACCATTTTCTTCAAATAGGATAAGCTATAATTAAAACTAATTATAACTATTGATGGTACGCAGACCATATTTGAATTGAAAAACGACTTTGGTACTTTAGACCAATTACATTCAAATTAATGGTACGCAGACCATATTTTCTATCCTATTTGGGCCATACTAGTCACTTCATAACCTGCAAAACAGTACATATACAATATATACCATTCACCCATTCATTATCATGAATGGCCCACATAGCTGGTTAGTAAAACACATTATGCATCACGTAAACATTTGCAGCAATTAATCAAGGGCACCAATAATCTACCAATTATTCAGTCCTTATTAATTCTAATCAAGTTGTTTTAACCTTAAGGATTTGTAGACCTAATCAAGAGTTTTATGACTAAAAGGGCTCCTGTTAGGTTATGATACATATGACAATTCATAAATCATGCGGAAACAACCATTAAGCCAGGAATACATATTATTTACACATAATCATATAGCATAATTTAGATGCATACTCTTTGTTGCGTGCCTTCCCTAGCTGCGCCCGAACCGAACAAGAACAAGTCTTTAGGACTCCAAGTGTCGTCCCTCCGTAGATAGTCCACAGCACGTCCGGATCCGCCTTAAGATTGACCAACTAGAATCGCCCTTAAGGTACTAGAATTTTCGGCACTCTTAGGTAAGAAATATGGCTGAATTTTTCTCTCAAAACTCACTTTGAATACTTGAATTAATCTCTTGAAAATATGTGACCCTAGGCACGTATTTATAGAGTTATGGAAAGGGAATTGGAATCCTAGTAGGATGCGAATTAATTAAACTTAGAATCCTACAAGAACTCTAATTAATTAAGTTATCCTTTTAGGAATAGGAATTTAATCATATACTAACTCTAATAGTTTTAGGAATCATGCATGAACACAAACTCACACACACACGGCAGCCACGAGGGCCGCCCATGCGTGTGCGTGCGAGCAGCAGCCCAGGCAGCGAGGCCATGGCCTTGGAGCGCGCTGGGCCTGCCTTGCGGTGGGCCTGGGCGCTGCCTTGGCTGGGCGCGCGTTTGGCTTGTTGGGCGATGGCCCGACTTCGTGCTGGGCCTTCGTCCGGCAGGCCTCGTCCGATGCTAATTCGTACGATACGCTTCCGATTAAATTCCCGGTTCCGGAATTCATTTCCGATACGAACAATATTTAATATTTCCGATTCCGGAATCAATTTCCGTTTCGAACAAATATTTAATATTTCCGTTTCCAGAATTATTTTCCGATTCCGATAATATTTCCGATTCTGACAATATTACCGTTTCCGGCAATATTTCCGATTCTGGCAATATTTCCATTCCCGATAATATTTTCCGATACGTACCATGTTTCCGTTTCCGGCAACATCTACGACTTGGATAATATTTATATTTCCGATACGATCCATATTTCCGTTTCCGGCAATATCATCGTTTCCGGAGTATTCATTTCTTGCCTGTGACGATCTCAGCTCCCACTGAAACCAAGATCCGTCGATTCAGAATATCCATAGATGGAGTATTTAATGCCATTAAATACTTGATCCGTTTACGTACTATTTGTGTGACCCTACGGGTTCAGTCAAGAGTAAGCTGTGGATTAATATCATTAATTCCACTTGAACTGAAGCGGCCTCTAGCTAGGCATTCAGCTCACTTGATCTCACTGAATTATTAACTTGTTAATTAATACTGAACCGCATTTATTAGACTTAACATAGAATGCATACTTGGACCAAGGGCATTATTTCCTTCAGTCTCCCACTTGTCCTTAGGGACAAGTGTGCATTTCCTAATTTCTTTGTCGCTCGATGCTTGCTCTTGAACATAAGGTAAGAGTTGTCATCCTTATTATGTCCAGAGGTGTTTCTCGGTTTCAGAGTTCAACTGATCAAATAAACAGATAATCATAGCCTATGATTCATCCGAGCACGGCCATGCATTTCACAGTTTCTAGCTCTCCGAGTGGCCTTGTACAACTTTTAAGCATCTCATCCCGATTTATGGGAGGACAATCCCTATCTTGTGATCTTGAGATTAGACTTCGTTTGATAGGTGATTACCTGAGCGTTGCCTTTATAGCCTCCTTTTACGGTGCGACGGTTGGTCAACGTCAAAGCAACCAGTTCTCAAACAAGTAATCTCAAATCACTCAGGTATTGAGGATTTAGTGTCTAATAATTTTAATGAAATTTACTTATGACAGATTTTCATCTCTTACAGTAAAGTTTCATAGGTCTTGTCCGATACTAGTCTTCCCAAAGTAAGTATCTATGCAAATGATTATGACATTGCCATGTCCACATAGTTCAAGAAACGGAACTACTAGTCATCTTGCATTCTAATCGTCTAACGTTTTCTATGCGTCCAATTTTATAGAAAACTCCGACTAGGGACCATTTTCAACCTTTGACATTCAAGTTCACTTGATAGACATTTCTTAGTCACAGGACTGGTCCTGATAGTCTATCTTGAATATATCGTCAAATTTGAAGGGACTCATCATTTAATACTAAACCAAGATTAAATGGAATATGAAAATACATTTCATATATGATAAATGTTCAACCCCCATGTTTTATAACCATGGGCCTCAAACCCATCTTCTAAAACAATTCATGGAATTCAAAGCTATGCTTGATTTCCAGTGCTACAACGTGAGTGTTGCTTCTCACTTGTTGCATAGGTTTAGTTATCATGCTTTGCCAATCTTAATATCCTTTTCATCGAATGTTTTTCGAGATATGATGATAAGATCTTTTCGAGTTTGTTTATTATGTGATCTAGTCTTTCTTACTTCGATGGTGGTTTTACTCATTTTGCAATGAAGAACCATCAAGTTAGCAGACGTTTTTCTTGCTTCAAGAGTGGTTCTACGCATTTTTCAATGAAGAACCATCAAGCCAGCAGATAGGTGATCTACCCAAGTTCAGTGAAGAACTTTAAACAACCATGTTTTATTGCTTCTTAGGCAATAATTACTTTTACTTCAACTGTATAGGTTGCTAGTGATGCTTTGTTTGGATTTACCTATCCAAGCAGTTCATAGATATGTGGAAGACTCTCCAACTATATCTTAGAACATAGAAATTATTATTTTAATTTCCCACGCAACAACTCATGGTCTCCAATCCATGTTGCCATTTCAAAACACGATGCTCTATAGCTCGTCCTTATCAATGGTTAACTCCAAAGGGTCTTGCTTGATCCTTTGCCAGTGTTTATGCGTGTAGCATTAATATTTAGCATATCTTTATTTCCTTGAATCAAGAACTATTCCTATGTACCTTTTCAAGTACCATAAGTATTCTTGATCTCAATCTAGTTGATCTTTACTTAGATCAATAGAGATTGGTATATGTTCGTCATGGCTAAAGTCATACGATACGTTTTTGGCGATCCTCATATTATATCATACATGATAAATTCTTTTGCAGAATAATTCCCAATTGAATTCTATTCATGTAACTTTAGCTCATCTAGTTTCAGTAGATACTAAATCCAGCTAAATTCTTTGACATATAATATAGGTTTAAGAATCTTACTTAGATTCTTTGATGTTTAACTTAGTAAATGCTTATACATAGTTCAAACATCCTTTACTTAGATTTATTCACATGGGTCGAATATCTCCAATGGAGACTTTCGTGTTTGATTTAGTAAATGCCATTTACTTAATCCAAAACAATATCATAAGATCTTTGTAAATAGATCTTAATACCCAGTATGTACTAAGTTTCGCCTTGGTCCGTCATTGATGAATAATCTCAAATCTAAGTATTTAGCATTTGAATGTTATTTCACAATAGAGAGATATGTGTGTGATACACATAGGACCAATTAAGTTTTATGTACTCCCACTAAACTTCTTATATATCTATAAGAATCATGTACATTTTATGAAACTAAAATACTTATTAGCTTCACTAAAATACAGTTCTAATTCCCAATTGCTTGCTTAAATCTGGACTTAGATTTCATAAGCTAGCTTTCCTTTTCAAGCATTTATTTGGATCCACAAATCCTATGACATACCATGTACATAGTTTATTCCAACATTTGATTGAGGAATACGTTTTGTCATCCAATTGCCATATGTACCAATATGCAATCATTGCTTGAATTATAGACTTAAGCATTACGATTTTGCATGAGGTTTCAACACAATCCATGCCATGAATTTGCTTGTAACCTTTAGCAACTAATCTAGCTTTGTGTGTGAACACAATTCCATGTTTGATGGTTTTTATCCTTAAAACAAACTTGCAACCAATAGGTGTGAAACTATTCTTGCAAATCAACAAAATTTCAATTTTGTCATCAAAACATTGAGTATGTTTTATGGCCTCTAACCATTTAAAACATTTGAGTCTATATATGGCCTCTAACCATTTTAGGGAATCTGGGTTTCGTCATAGATTTCTTACAAGTCACAAACTCATTAATCTACATGATAATAGTTTGACTGCAAGTTGTAGGTTTCTTCACTATTTAATAGAAGAATCTCATAGTTTCATTGACCTGATCTCTATGTTTCTTCACTATCTAATAGAAGAATCTCATAGTTTCAGTGACTTGAATTCTATGCCTACTTGGGTATAGAACATCAAACAATAGAATATCAATAGCCACTTGAAAGTCCTTTGAATATTCTGTTCTCCTTGAAGCACTTGTAAAGTCTTCTAAGAGATGTCTATTCTTTAAAGCCACTTCTAAAGTCCTTAAAGAATAAGTTCGGATTTTCTGAAGCACTTCGAAAAGCCTCCGGAATGTCCGTTTATGTTTGTTGTTCGCCTCGAAAACTTTCGAGGTCTATTTTCTCCCACTTGTCATTTTGGAAACGAATCTCCAAAAGGACATTATTTCGAGCAAACAAACATTATGTTCTCAAAAATTCGTGGTAGAAACAATACCCTTGTGTCTCATTTGAATAAATCACAATGAAACATATATCTATACTTGGGCCTTAGTTTGTTGAATAACAAACACTAAGCTCCCACTGAGTTTTGCAACTCTCTAGATATATTTTATGAAAAGTTATTCTGAAATTACTTTTCAATAGCTTTGACGAATTTGGTTTAGTTTGGTGGTAGTTGAGCATTTTGTTTTAGAAATTATAGGAAAAGTCTTTATGATTCATCATTAATCGAATCAAGTACTAATTGACTTTGATTATTCCAACTAAGATATGCCATATCTTATTGACCTAGATTGTGAAATTACAATACACAATCATTGATGATCATATTTGGTCTCAAGTAATCATCAACATGATCTAACCTAGATCTTTATGATTTCTTGCCAAGTGGATTTTATACTTCTGAATCTTTGAACTAGCCAAACAGATTCAACTTATATCACATTTGAGTAAATAAACCTACATTCACTCAAATCTATGTGAAATAAAGTCATAAAATCTTTCTTTAGCTTTGAACTCTATTGTCTAGGCGTTCTAACAATAGTTCATATCTTTTGTTACTTTCAACAAGTAAAACTAGTCGTCTTAAATTGATCTAGAAATCAATGAACTTTCAAAAGTCCATAAAAATAGAGCTTTTGAATGTTAACTTGTTGATGTGGTCTAAGCAACAATGCCAAAGATTAGTGGAACTCAAATCAAGGGGTTGATTTGAACCTAGTAAAGTTCTTTAAAGAGTTGTTTGTTTTAATCAAGCATATTGACTCAACCTGTAATTGACCATTTCATTCAAATAAACAAACAAACATTGTTTTTGTTTTTCTTGAATGTGAGTCTTTCTGTGTTTGAAAACAGAAATTTAGGTATGTTGATTATGGAACAAAATAGCCATTAAGTTCCAGCCTTGAAAGGACTTAAAACAAACTAGATGACCCTACAACTAATGTAGCATGCTTCATTTCCCACTTGTAGGTCATTAGTGTAGCCTAGCTTCCATTGTTTGAGTTATTACTGAAGTAAGAACCTCAAGCGGTATATGATACCAAGGAAGTTTGATTGCTAGGTCACTTCTCTTTAAACATAAACTTATAGGTAGAAACGGAATCGTAAATTCCTTTCATTTGTTCCTCGTTTTCCTATTTCTTGTACCCTTTCTTATAGTCTTAAGAATTGAATTCTTTAGTGTTGACTTTTATACTTTGTTAGACATGTCCAATGTCACCCCAACAAGGTTCTTAACATTTAATTTATGTTGAATATTAAGTTTCAACTAGATGATCTTACCAGAAGCTTCTAAAGTTCTCTAAGCATCGATCTATTCGAATGTCTAGGGACTAGACTCATTCGAGAATTAAATGGACAAAGATATTAGGTTGTTAACCATTGGTAAAGCTGAGCGTTTAAGCTCAATGCTTTATGATCTCAAAACTACAGTGTATTTTGAATTCACAAGCACCAATTGGTTTGTCATTCGATTTTGATATTCGAAAACAACCATAAAAGTCGATATAAGAAACGTACATTTTAAATTGCTCACTTTCTCTCTTTTCCGTGAATCGTTCTTGGATTCACTACCAATCGAGGAAATTTACTGTTACCTTTCTAAAAGGATTTATTGCAGTGCAAGATATTTAATTATAAACAATAATTAAAACATACATTGAAGCATGCAAAGTCTAAACATTTATCATGAATAATAACTTGAAATTAAAGCAACCATGCAATTCAAACAAGTTATTAGCATTTTATTCGATTTTATTGTTCCGGCAGGTGTGAATAAAATGATTCCAAGATCCTAAAATCATTGAAGAACTAAGCACAGTTTGTCGACTTAATCCTAGAACATCTTAGGTAAGCAAAAGCCTTTTGCTAATAGTCTAGAAACTACTCTTGGTTGATAGGTACGTCTAAGAACTTATTAGGTAAACCTATCGATTTTGCCACGACATAAAAGGACTCCTTACTTATATCGTTGAGTTTCACCAAAACTAACATGTACTCACAATTATTTGTGTACCTTGCCCCTTTAGGACCAATAAGTAACACCTCGCTGAGCGAAAACTATTACTAGATTGATGTAAAGGATATCCAAGCAAGTGTATATTTTGGCATGGCACCTTTTAATTATTCAGTCCTTATTAATTCTAATCAAGTTGTTTTAACCTTAAGGATTTGTAGACCTAATCAAGAGTTTATGACTAAAAAGCGCTCCCACTTAAACCAATAAATTCATATGCTTTACTAATTTTAAACATAAAAATGTATTTCAAGTCTAACCGGAAACATACAAATTTAATTAAAATTTAAAGCTCATATAAATTTATAATTGAATCCAAAAAGTTTAATTTAATTTCAGTCGTATTTAAATTAATTCATGATTTTAATTTTAGTAAAATAATTAGAATAAATAAAATTTATTATAATTACAATATTCAAAATTAAAATCCAAGAAAATAATTTAAATTATTAATTTCTAAAATTAATTAAAATTACGTAAACTGAGAAATTTCAAATTAAACATTCAAAACGATCTAATCGCAACGCAAACACCCTACGCATCGCACGCCCATGGGCCACACGCACACAGCCATCGCTGGCCATGTGCGCGCAGCCCATGCGCTCGTCGCATAGCTGCTGCATCTTCCATCGCAAGCCATCGCACGCTGTGGTGCTCGCTGCGCGCGCGCCAGCGCTCGACGCACGCGAGCCATCGCTCGCTGTGCGCGCTCGCCAGCGCTCGCTGCGCGCGCTCCATCGCTCGCTGTGCGCGCGAGCAATTGCGCGCGATCAATCGCTGGGCGCAGCGCTCGTGGCACGCGAGCTTGCGCTCGCTGCGCGCGAGGCTGCGCGCTCTTGCGCGAGGCAGTGCGCGTTGTGGCGCAGCTCGCTTGCTGCCCACACGCGACTGCCATGGCTTGCCTTTCGCCCATGCCCATTCGTCCATAGCTCGTGGCCCACGACACAAGGCAGGGCTGCTGCCTTGTGCTCGTGCACCATGCCTTGCTCATTGCATTCGTGCCGCACGGGCGACGAGCTCCCTTGCTCGTCGTCGCATGCCCGCACTATACAACACCCCTTAAGGGTAACACGAAGCGTCCATTGCTTTGTGCGTGCAAGTTATATGAACGAATCGCATAAAAAATTAAAATTTATATTTAAAATTAATGACAAATTAATAAATAATATTAATTTCATAATTTTAGGGCGAAAAAATCGAAAATTTATTATCCAATTGATTTCCGATTATTATGGATTCAAGTCTAGGTCATAAAAATTTAAAATTTATCATAAATTTACAATTTTTATGGTGGTTTTTAATCATAGGTTTCTAATTAAATTATAATTAATTATGAAAATCAAATTAATTCTAAATTATTCTAATTTTCAACAAATTAATCATAATTACAAATTAGATTGCATAATTAACAAGGCTAGGCATTCAAACTTGTTAAAAATATATAGTAGGTCAATCAAAAATTCAAGATTTATCAACAAGAATCGCAAATATTTAATTTAACATCTTAAATTTACGAAATTTTGCATTCGAAAAACTAAAACCTTCGAAAAGTCATAGTTAGGCTTCGAATTTGAGAATTCTGGGTTCGGCAGAAAAATATTGTTTTTGTCAAAATTTTAGAATGCCTTTTACATGCGGAATTGACACAAAAATCACTCGATTTGGATGAGTAACGAAGAAACTGCCGAAAAACTGCGTACGTATAATTAAATAAACGCAATTTGCAATTAATTAACAATTACGAAAATTAATCACCCCTTTTAATTCTTGCAAATTTGTAATATTTAACCATGTTCATGCAATTTAGATTATGAAAATAATAAGGGGCTCGTGATACCACTGTTAGGTTATGATACATATGATATTACATAAATCATGCGGAAACAACCATTAACCCAGGAATACATATTATTTACACATAATCATATAGCATAATTTAGATGCATACTCTTTGTTGCGTGCCTTCCCTAGCTGCGCCCGAACCGAACAAGAACAAGTCTTTAGGACTCCAAGTGTCGTCCCTCCGTAGATAGTCCACAGCACGTCCGGATCCGCCTTAAGATTGACCAACTAGAATCGCCCTTAAGGTACTAGAATTTTCGGCACTATTGAGCAAGGAATGTGGCTGAATTTTTCTCTCAAAACTCACTTTGAATACTTGAATTAATCTCTTAAAATATGTGACCCTAGGCACGTATTTATAGAGTTATGGAAAGGGAATTGTAATCCTAGTAGGACACGAATTAATTAAACTTAGAATCCTACAAGAACTCTAATTAATTAATTTATCCTTTTAGGAATAGGAATTTAATCATATACTAACTCTAATAGTTTTAGGAATCATGCATGAACACAAACTCACACACACACGGCAGCCACAAGGGCTGCCCATGCGCGTGCGTGCGAGCAGCAGCCCACGCAGCGAGGCCCACGCAGCCGTGGCCTTGGCGCGCGCTGGGCCTGCCTTGCGGTAGGCCTGGGCGCTGCCTTGGCTGGGCTTGTGGCGCGCGTTTGGCTTGCTGGGCGATGGCCCGGCTTCGTGCTGGGCCTTCGTCCGGCAGGCCTCGTCCGATGCTAATTCGTACGATACGCTTCCGATTAAATTCTCGGTTCCGGAATTCATTTCCGATACGAACAATATTTAATATTTCCGATTCCGGAATCAATTTCCGTTTCGAACAAATATTTAATATTTCCGTTTCCGGAATTATTTTCCGATTCCGATAATATTTCCGATTCTGACAATATTTCCGTTTCCGGCAATATTTCCGATTCTGGCAATATTTCCATTTCCGATAATATTTTCCGATACGTACCATGTTTCCGTTTCCGGCAACATCTACGACTTGGATAATATTTATATTTCCGATACGATCCATATTCCCGTTTCCGGCAATATCATCGTTTCCGGAGTATTCATTTCTTGCCTGTGACGATCTCAGCTCCCACTGAAACCAAGATCCGTCGATTCCGAATATCCATAGATGGAGTATTTAATGCCATTAAATACTTGATCCGTTTACGTACTATTTGTGTGACCCTACGGGTTCAGTCAAGAGTAAGCTGTGGATTAATATCATTAATTCCACTTGAACTGAAGCGGCCTCTAGCTAGGCATTCAGCTCACTTGATCTCACTGAATTATTAACTTGTTAATTAATACTGAACCGATTTATTAGACTTAACATAGAATGCATACTTGGACCAAGGGCATTATTTCCTTCATTAAGCTCCCTTAATCAATTTAAATCAGCGTTTTGACATCTGTTTAGTAAATATATATGCATTAAAATCAATCAAGAGTAGTAATGTAGCATAACGCATGTCCCATCATCGTCACAATTGAACTAGTAAGGACCGCGTCGCGTGGGATAATGTTGAGCACTCCCCGTATTAGTAAACGTCCCCCGAATTCTCAATCTCTGCTCCGCTGGATTTACTTCTATGGCCGTTGTGAATCACATATGTTTGCACTCCAGACATATCACGACAATCGGATTTCGTCAGTTTTCTTAAACTAAATGGCGACTCCTAAAGACTAGTAAAAAGAGGCTAACGCCCACAGTTAGTCCCTGTTTACTTAATATGCTTTCCACATCCAGGGGAAAAGTCGTGCGGGCCGTACACTCTTCCTAAGAGGCGTCCCGTCGTGTTTTTTCGACCCCCTTACAAGTGGTATCACGAGCCTCTAATTAATTGCATAATCATTTAAATTAATATGGATTAATATTATAAATTTGCAAAGAATTAAAGGGGTGAATTAATTTGGTATAATTAAATGCAAATTCGTGCGATTATTAATTAATATGTTCGCAGGATCGACAGCAGTTTTGTCAATAATGCTCGGAATCTTATGTTTCTATAGTGAATTCCGCATGTAAACGGCGTTTTAAAATTTTGACAAATCCTAACAATGGGTACCGAACCCAAAATTCCAAAATTCGGACGTTTTTCGTTTTTCGGATGCATAATTAAAATTTTAGTGATATTAAAAATTAATATTTGCTAATCTTGTATGTAAATCTTGAATCTATGATTGACCCACTCCATATGTTTAACAATTTTAAGGCTTAAACTTGTTAATTATACAACCTAATTTGTAATTATAATTAATTTGTTGAATTTCAAATAATTTAGTATTTGTTTTGATTTTCATAATTAATTGATAATTTAATTGGGATCCAATAATTAAAAACCACCATAAAATTTGTTAAAGTTTAGAAATTTTAAAATTTTATGACCTAGATTTTAATCCCTAATAAATCGTATAATCGAAAATTGATTTGATTAATAAATTTTCGAATTTATCGCCTAAGTTTACGAAATTAATATGAGTTATTAATTTGTCGTTAAATTTAATTATAAAAGTTTCAATTTATAAAGTTCCGTTCACAAAATTTCACGCACAAAGCAATGGATAGCTAAGTGTTACCCTTAAGGGGTGTTGCATTGGTGCGGGAATGCGATGACGAGCAAGGGAGCTCGTCACCCATGCGGTATTGGCAGCGAGCAAGCACAAGCGCGCGCACCAGGCTTCGGGTCTGTGCGATGTGTACGGTGAGCAAGTGAGTGTGGGCGATGTAGCAAGCAATGCGAGGCAGGAGGCAGGGCGGGCAGTACGCTGAGCAAGGGAGCTCGCGTACCACTGCGCCAAGCCCCACTGCCCAGCGCACACGCAGGCAGCGAGCTGTGCAGTGTGTGTTGTGGCTTACGCTACGGCCAGCGACCAAGCAACAGGCCATGGATGTTGCACTCGTGCACGCGGCCCATGGGCGCTTCTGCTGCCAGCTAAGGTGAGGCGTGGGCTTCGGCCTACGGCCTTGCCATAGTTTGTTGCATCGTTCGTGTTAATTTTTCGTTGATCACGATTTTAATTTATTTTAATTTCGTACTTATAATTTTTCTCGGAATCTAATTTTGTTAAGTTATTATAATTAATTTTATACTAATTATTTAATAAAATTAAAACCTTGATAAATTATAATTAATTTATTTTAATCAACCGAAAAATATTTAAGGGATTTAAAATTATTTATATGAGCTTTAAATTTTAAATTAAATTTGTAAGTTTCCAGTTGGACTAGGAAATACAACTCTATGTTTAAAATTAGTAAAGCATATAAATCTTGGTTTTAGTGGGAGCTTTTACTCATTAAACACTTGATTCGGTCTTTATTACTTTATGGTTAAAACAACTCGATTAGAACTAATAAGGTTGAATAATTTGTAGATTGTTGGAACCTTGATTAGTTGCTACAAATATTTATGTGATGCATATTTTCTGCTAACTTGCTAAGTGGGTCATTCATTGATAAATGTATGGGTGAATGGTATATTGTAAATATATTGTTTTGTAGGTTGCGCAAAGTGACTAGTATGACCCAAATAGGACAAAAAATATGGTCCGCGTACCATTAAATTTGAATGTAAAATATGGTCAAAAGTACCATGGTTTTTATTTAAATATGGTATGGGTACCATCAATTTTTTGTATTTAGTTTAATTATTGCAAAATCCTATTTGGTGAAAATGGCGCCTCCCTTGGTGAAATTCAAAGAACGGAGTTTCCAATCCATCTTCAAGACGGAATTTCAAGATTGAAGCTTCAAGATGAAGTCGGGCTATACTAGATCACAAATTTTATCTTATGCATGTTTTAAGATATTTATTGCTTTAAATATTTCTTGATATTATGCATGAGATTATGGCTTGCTTATGTTGCATGATTAAGGATTTTAATTCACTTAAAATCTAACCAACATAGTAAAAGCCTTAAGTTCCAAAGTTTAAAATTGAGTTAAAAGGTGTCATTCCAAAATAACACTTACTTTCTCACCTTTATGTCAAGTTAGTGATAGTTTTCCGCCAAAGCGAGGTGTCACTTCTTGATTTTATTGGGGTAAGGTGCACATTAGTTGTGAGTACAAGTTGATTTTGGTTGAACTCAACGATATATGTAAGGAGTCCTTTTATGTCGTGGCAAATGGAATAGGTTTTCCTAATAAGAACTCAGACGTGCCTATCAACCAAGAGTAGTTTCTAGACTATTAGCAACGGATTTCCTTACCTAAAATGTTTTAGAATTAAGACAAGCCAAAGCATGCTTAGTTCTTTAATGGTTTTGAGAATCTGGGATTCATTTTATTCACACGTAACGGAACACATAAACTCGAATAAAATGATTAATAACTTTGAATTATGCATGATTGCTTGAACATAATTTTATTAAGAGCATGTATGAATGGTTATTTACTTGTTCATTCTTTTCAATTGTAGTTTTTACTATGGCAAACAACAATTCGTTCAAAATTCGATCAATTCTCGAAAAGGAGAAGTTGAACAGGAAAAACTTCCTTGACTGGCAAAGGAACTTGCAAAGAGTTCTTATGCAGGAAAGGAAGGAGTATGTCCTGGATGAGGAGATGCCCGAAGCCGATGGCGAAGGGGTCACTTAGGCTGCCCTCAATCATTGGATTGAAGCCAACAAGGATGTGAAGTGCCTAATGCTTGCTACAATGGGAGCAGACCTACATAAAAAGTTCATCAACTCAGATGCTTTCACTATCACCAGTGAGTTGAAGAATATGTTCCAAGGTCTGGCAAGAGTCGAAAGATTCAAAACCCATAGAAATTCTTGAGACCAAGCTCAAGAAAGGCGAGCCCGTAAGTCCACATGTTCTCAAAATGATTGGACCCATTGAGAATATTAGTAGGCTGGATCATCAATTCTCCCAAGAAATGGATGTAGACACCATCCTCCACTCTCTTCATAGCGGGTATGATCAGTTCAAGCTAAACTACAACATGAATTGTTTGGAGAAATCGCTTACTGAGCTACGCGGTATGCTGAAAACCGCTGAGAAGACACTCAAGAAAAATAAGCAAGATGTGGTTATGGTGCGAGGGGGAAAAGTCAAGAATTCTGGTAAGAAGAGGAATGTTAAGAAGGGTGGCAAGAAAGCTAGCCCTCCTAAGAAAAATGACGCCAATACTGCAAAGAAAAAAGTGAGCCAACCCACTTCTAAGTCCGTATGCTTCTACTGTAAGAAGAAGGGGCATTGGAAGAGAGATTGCTTGAAACTAAAGGAAGATCAGAATAATGGAACGATCGTTCCACCTTCAGGTACTTTTGTTATAGACTGTAAACTTGCTAATTAAACTTCTTGGGTATTAGATACAGGTTGTGGCTCACACTTATGTTCCAATCAACAGGGACAAGAAGAAGTAGAAGGCTTAGCAAGGGAGAAGTCGACCTACGAGTGGGAAATGGAGCAAGGATTATTGCATTAGCTGTATGAACTTATCATTTGTCGTTGCCCTCTAGGATAGTTTTGGGACTGGAAGAGTGTTTCCATGTTCCAAGTATTACTAAAAACATTATTTATGTTTCTTGCTTGGATTCTAAGGGCTTTAATTTTGAAATAAAAGACAATAGTTGCTCGTTTTATTTTAAAGAAAGTTTTTATGAATCTGCAAAATTAGTCAATGGACTTTATGTGCTAGATCACGACAAAGAAGTTTATAACATAAATACTAAAAGGGCCAAAACAAATGATTCAGATCTCACCTATTTATGGGGCCATATTAATATGAAACGCATGGAACAACTTCAGAAAGAAGGAATTCTAGAACCATTTGGCTTAGAAGATTATGGTGAATGTGAATCATGCTTACATGGAAAAATGACAAAGAAGACTATCTCTAAAGTTGGAGAAAGAGCAAGTGAACTATTGGGTTTAATCCATAAAGATGTATGTGGACCAATGAGCTCAAATTCTAGAGGTGGTTTCAGCTACTTTATCACTTTTATTGACGACTTCAGTAGATATGGCTATATCTACCTAATGAAGCACAAGTCTGAATATTTTGTCAAATTCAAGGAATTTTAGAGTGAAGTGGAGAATCAACTAGGCAAGAAGATTAAATCACTGCGGCCTGACAGAGGCGGTGAATATCTGGCTATGAATTTGATGACCATCTGAAACATTGTGGAATCTTGTCAGAATTGACTCCTCCTGGAACACCACAATGGAATGGTGTGTCGGAACGGAGGAATAGAACCTTGCTAGACATGGTTCGATCAATGATGGGTCAGGCCGAACTTCCAATAGAATTTTGGGACATGCAATAAATACAGCTGCACTCACACTTAATAGAGCTCCGTCAAAAGCTGTCGAAAAGACTCCATATGAACTATGGAAGGGAAAGCCTCCAAAAGTGTCTTTTCTTAAGACTTGGGGTTGTGAAGCATACGTCAAATGATTAATTTCAGAAAAACTTCAACCGAAATCTGAAAAATATATCCTTGTGGGCTATCCAAAGGAAACAAAGGGGTATTACTTCTACAATACATCTGAGAACAAGGTGTTTGTTGCTCAAGTTGGTATCTTTTTGGAAAGAAATCACATTTCCAAAATGACAAGTGGGAGAAAAGTAGACCTCGAAGAACTTCGAGTCGAACAACAAACTCTAGAGAATAATCAAGATGATATTCAGGTTGAAACTCAGAGATCTTTAGAAGAATCTGGTGAGGTTCAAGAACAAACTGCAATTGTTGCCCCTCGTAGATCGCAAAGGTATATGTCTCAGCCAGAAAGATACGCAGGTACTTTAATGTCCGAGAGTCATGAAATTCCATTGCTTGAAAGAGATGAACGTGCGACCTACAAACAAGCTATGACGAGCTCTAACTCCAAGCAATGGCTAGAAGCCATGCAATCTGAATTAAACTCCATGTCTGAAAACCAAGTTTGGGATTTGGTCGATTTTCCAGATGGCTACCAAGCCATAGGAAGCAAATGGGTTTTCAAGTTGAAAAAGGACAAGGACGGGAAACAATAAGTTTTCAAAGCTAGATTGGTTGCAAAAGGATACAATCAAGTCCACGGTGTGGATAACGATGAAACCTTTTCACCAGTTGCGATGCTAAAGTCTATTCGGATAATGTTAGCAATCGCTGCATATTATTATTATGAAATATGGCATATGGATGTCAAAACCGCTTTCTTAAATGGCGTTTTAACAAAAATTGTGTTTATGACACAGCCTGAGGGTTTTGAAGATCCAAAGAATGATAAAAAGGTATGCAAGCTTAAGAAATCCATTTATGGATTAAAGCAAGCATCAAGGAGCTGGAATATAAGTTTTGATGAAGCATTCAGTGGTTTTGGCTTCATCAAAAACGCTGACGAATCTTGTGTATGCAAGAAGGTCAGTGGGAGCTAGATTGTTTTTGAAGGAAATAGTGCCCTTGGTCCAAGTATGCATATAATATTAAGTCTAATAAATGCGGTTCAGTATTAATTAACAAGTTAATAATTTAGTGAGATCAAGTGAGCTGAATGTCTAGCTAGATGCCGCTTCAGTTCAAGTGGAATTAATTATATTAATCCACAGCTTACTCTTGACTGAACCCGTAGGGTCACACAAATAGTACGTAAACGGATCAAGTATTTAATGGCATTAAATACTCCATCTATGGATATTCGGAATCGACGGATCTTGGTTTCAGTGGGAGCTGAGATCGTCACAAGCAAGAAATGAATACTCCGGAAACGATGATATTGCCGGAAACGGAAATATGGATCGTATCGGAGATATATATATTATCCAAGTCGTAGATGTTGCCGGAAACGGAAACATGGTACGTATCGGAAAATATTAATGGAAATGGAAATATTGCCGGAATCGGAAATATTGCCGGAAACGGAAATATTGTCTGAATCGGAAATATTATCGGAATCGGAAAATAATTCCGGAAACGGAAATATTAAATATTTGTTCGAAACGGAAATTAATTCTGGAATCGGAAATGTTAAATATTGTTCGTATCGGAAATGAAATCCGGAATCGGGAAATTAATCGGAAGCGCGTCGTACGAATTAGCATCGGACGAGCTTGCTAGACGAAGGCCTAGCACGAAGCCAGGCCCACGTCCAGCAAGAGAAACGCGCGCCACAACGCACCAGCCAAGGCTGCGCCAGGCCCACCGCAAGGCAGGCCCAGCGCGCGCCAAGGCTGCGGCAGCGTGTGGGCTTCGTGGCAGTGAGCTGCGGTTGCTCGTGGGCTGCGCGCGCGCGCATGGCGCCCCTTCGTGGGCTGCTGTGCGTGCGTGTGTGTTTGTGTTCACATACGAAACCTAAAGCGTATAGGATTCATTTAATGATTAAATTCCTAATCCTAAAAGATAAATTAATTAAATAAGAGTTCTACTAGGATTCTAATTTAATTAATTCGTATCCTAGTAAGATTCCAATTCTCTTTCCATACCCCTATAAATATGTGGCCTGGGTTCACAATTCACAACGAGTTTTGAAGTATTCAAAGTGTTTTTTGAGAGCAAAAATTTAGTCACATTCTTGCCCATAATTGCCGAAAATCATAGTACCTTAAGGGCGATTCTAGTTGTTCAATCTTAAGGCGGATCCGGACGTGCTGTGGACTATCTACGGAGGGACGACACTTGGAGTCCTAAAGACTTGTTCTTGTTCGTTTCGGGCGCAGCTAGGGAGGGCACGCTACAAAGTGTATGCACCTAAATTATGCTATATGATTATGTGTAAATAATATGTTTCCTGGCATTATGGTTTTTCCGCATGATTTATGTTTATTCATATGTATCATAACCTAACAGTGGTATCAAGAGCCTCTTATTATTTTCATAATCTAAATTGCATAAACATGGTTAAATTTTACAAATTTGCAAAGAATTAAAGGGGTGATTAATTTTCGTAATTAATTGCAAATTGCGTTTATTTAATTATCTGTACGCAGTTTTTCGGCAGTTTCTTCGTTACTCATCCAAATCGAGTGATTTTTGTGTCAATTCCGCATGTAAAAGGCATTCTAAAATTTTGACAAAAATAGAAATTTTCGGCCGAACCCAGAATTCCCAAATTCGAAGCCTAACTATGACTTTTCGGAGGTTTTAGTTTTTCGAACGCAAAAGTTTGTAAATTTAAGATGTTAAATTAAGTATTTGCGATTCTTGTTGATAAATCTTGAGTTTTTGATTGACCTACTGTATATGTTTAACAATTATGAATGCCTAGACTTGTTAATTATACAACCTAATTTGTAATTATGGTTAATTTGTTGAAATTCGAATAATTTAGAATTGATTTGATTTTCATGATTAATTAATAATTTAATTAGGTACCAATGATTAAAATCCACCATAAAAATTGTTAATTTATGTTAAATTTTTAATTATTATGACCTAGATTTGAATCCATGTTAATCGGAAATTAATTGATTAATAAATTTTCGATTTTTCGCCCTAAAATTATGAAATTAATATGATTTATTAATTTGTCATTAATTTTGGAAATAAAAGTTTTAATTTTATGCAATTCTCTCATAAAACTTGCACGCACAAAGCAATGGACGCTACGTGTTACCCTTAAGGGGTGTTGTATAGTGCGGGCATGCGACGACGAGCAAAGGAGCTCCCCGCCCATGCGGTACGATGCAACGAGAAAGGGCCATGGCACACGAGCACAAGGCAGCACGCTGCCCTGTGTCGAGTGTTGTGCGCATGTGGGCGGGTGATCAAGGGCGAATGGCAAGGCGCAAGCCAGTGGCAGACGCATGTGGGCAGCAAGCGTGCTGCGCCACAGCGCGCGCTGCCAAGCCCAGCAAGCAAGCAGACGCAAGGCGACGAGCAAGCGGGCACGCGCAGCGTGGCCTGCAGTGCTGCGTTGCGTGTGGCCTGCAGGCGCGACGAGCGAGCAAGCGCGCGCGCAGCGTGGCCTGCAGTGCTGCGTTGCGTGTGGTTGCTTGCGTGTTGCTGTACGAACACTCAAGGGGCGCTAAGCCTCGTGCACTCGATGGGGCTTGGGCGCAAGCCCAAGTGCCTCGTCGTGTCTCGATTGAGTCGTTTCAAATTTAATTTTGAATTTTCAGTTCGGAAATAATTTTAATTAATTTTAAAATTAATAATTTAAATTGTTTTCTCGGGATATAATTTTGATTATTATAATAATTATATATTTTAATTTATACTAATTATTTTACTAAAATTAAATCTTGAATTAATTTAAATTCGTTATATTCAACTGAAATAAATTAAATAAGTGGATTCAATTATAAATTTATATGAGCTTGAAATTTTAATTAAATTTGTATGTTTCCGGTTAAACTAGAAATACATTTTTATGTTTAAAATTAGTAAAGCATATGAATTTATTGGTTTATGTGGGAGCAATTTTAGTCATAAACTCTTGATTAGGTCTACAAATCCTTTAAGGTTAAACAACTTGATTAGAATTAATAAGGACTGAGTAATTGGTAGATTATTGGTGCCCTTGATTAATTGCTGCAAATATTTATGTGATACACAATCCAATTATGTGGGCCATTCATGATAATGAATGGGTGAATGGTATATATTGTATATGTACTGTTTTGCAGGTTATGAAGTGACTATTATGGCCCAAAAAGGATAGAAAATATGGTTTGCGTACCATTAATTTGAATGTAATTGGTCTAAAGTACCAAATTTGTTTTTCAATTCAAATATGGTCAGCGTACCATCAAATAGTTGTAATTAGTTTAATTATAGCTTATCCTATTTGAAGAAAATGGCGCCTCCCACGGAGATTTTCAAGACGTACTTTGAAGTTGAAGCTTCAAGGTGAAGTCGGGCCATACTAGATCACATTTATCTTATGCATGTTTTAAGTTATTTATTGCTTTTAAATATGTCTTAAATATGCATGAGATTGAAGCTTGATTATGTTGCATGATTAAGGATTTTAGTTCACTTAAAATCTAACCAACATAGTAAGAGCCTTAAGTTCCAAACTTAAAAATTGAGTTAAAAGGTGCCATGCCAAAATAACACTTACCTGGATATCCTTTTTTCATCGATCTTAGTAATAGTTTTCCGCCATAGCGAGGTGTTACTTATCGATACTAAAGGGGTAAGGTACACAAATAATTGTGAGTACATGTTAGTTTTGGTGAAACTCAACGATATAAGTAAGGAGTTCTGTTATGTCGTGGCAAATTCGATAGGTTTACCTAATAAGTTCTTAGACGTACCTATCAACCAAGAGTAGTTTCTAGACTATTAGCAAAAGGCTTTTGCTTACCTAAAATATTTTAGAATTGAGTCAAAATACATAATGTGCTTAACTCTTCAATGATTTAAGGATCTTGGAATCATTTTATTCACACCTGCCGGAACAATAAATTCGAATAAAATGCTAATGACTTGTTTAAATTGCATGAATGCTTTAATTTTCAAGTTATTACTCATGATAAATGTTTAGACTTTGCATGCTTCAATGTATGTTTTAATTATTGTTTATAATTAAATATCTTGCAATGCAGTAAATCCTTTTAGAAAGGTAACAGTAAATTTCCTCGATTGGTAATGAATCCAAGAACGATTCACGGAAATGAGAGAAAATGAGCAATTTAAATGTACGTTTCTTTTAGTGACTTTTATGGTTGTTTTCGAGTATCAAAATCGAATGGCGAACCGATTGGTGCTTGTGGATTCAAAATACAATGTAGTTTTGAGATCATAAAGCATTGAGTTTAAACGCTCAGCTTTACCAATGGTTAACAACCTAAAATCTTTTTCCATTTAATTCTCGAATGAGTCTAGTCCCTAGACATTCGAATAGATCGATTCTTAGAGAACTTTAGAAAATTCTGGTAAGATCATCTAGTTGAAACAGAATATTCAACATAAATGGTAAGAACTTTGTTGGAGTGACATTGGATATGTCTAAATAAAGTATAAAAGTCATCACTAAAGAATTCAATTCTTAAGGCTATAAGAAAGGGTACAAGAAATAGGAAAACAAAGGAACAGATGAAAGGAATTTACAATTCCGTTTCTACCTATAAGTTTATGTTTAAAGAAAAGTGACCTAGCAATCAAACTTCTTTGGTATCATATACCGCTTGAGGTCCTTACTTCGGTAATAACTCAAACAATGGAAGCTAGGCTACACTAATGGCCTACAAGTGGGAAATGAAGCATGGCAATGCTACATTAGTTGTAGGGTCATCTAGTTTGTTTTAAGTCCTTTCAAGGCTGGAACTTAATGACTATTTTGTTCCATAATCAACATACCTAAATTTCTGCTTCAAACACAGAAAGACTCACATTCAGAAGAACAAAAACAATGCTTGTTTGTTTGTTTATTTGAATGAAATGGTCATTTACGGGTTGAGTCAATATGCTTGATTAAAACAAACAACTCTTTAACAATAAGAACTTTACTAGGTTCAAATCAATCTCTTGATTTGAGTTCCACTAATCTTTGGCATTGTTACTTAGACCATGTCAACAAGTTAACATTCAAAAGCTCTATTTTGATGGACTTTTGAAAGTTGATTGATTTCTAGATCAATTTAACACAAACAAGTCTTACTTGTTGAAAGTAACAAAGGATATGAACTATTGTTAGAACGCCTAGACAATAAAGTTCAAAGCTAAAGAATGATTTTATAACTTTATTATTTCACATGGATATGAGTGAATATAGGTTTATTTACTCAAATGTGATATAAGTTTGAATCCGTTTGGCTAGTTCAAAGATTCAGAAGTATAAAATCCACTTGGCAAGAAATCATAAAGATCTAGGTTAGATCATGTTGATGATTACTTGAGACCAAAAATGATCATCAATGATTGTGTGTTGTAATTTCACGATCTAGCTCCATAAGATATGGCATATCAAAGTTGGAATGATCGAAGTCAATTAGTACTTGATTCGATCAATGATAAAGACTTTTCCTATAAAACAAAATGCTCAACTACCACCAAACTAAACCAAATTCATCAAAGCTATTGAAAAGTAATTTCAGAATATCTTTTCGTTATATATCTAGAGAGTTGCCAAACTCAGTGTGAGCTTAGTGTTTGTTATTCAACAAACTGAGGCCCAAATATAGATATATGTTTCATTATGATTTTTTCAAATGAGACACAAGGGTATTATTTCTACCACGAATTTTTGAGAACATAATGTTTGTTTGCTCGAAATGATGTCCTTTTGGAGATTCGTTTCCAAAATGACAAGTGGGAGAAAATAGACCTCGAAAGTCTTCGAGGCGAACAACAAACATAAACGGACATTCCGGAGGCTTTTCGAAGTTCTTTAGAAAATCCGAACACGTATTCTTTAAGGACTTTAGAAGTGGCTTTTAAAGAATAGACATCTCTTAGAAGACTTTACAAGTGCTTCAAGGAGAACAAAATATTCAAAGGAATTTCAAGTGGTTGTTAATATTCTATCGTTTGATGTTCTATACCCAAGTAGGCATAGAGTTCAAGTCACTGAAACTATGAGATTCTTCTATTAGATAGTGAAGAAACATAGAGTTCAGGTCAATGAAACTATGAGATTCTTCTATTAGATAGTGAAGAAACCTACAACTTGGAGTCAAACTATTATCATGTAGATTAATGAGTTTGTGACTTGCAAGAAAGCTATGACGAAATATAGATTCCCTAAAATGGTTAGAGGCCATATATATATAGACTCAAATGTTTTAGATGGTTAAAGGCCATAAAACATAACCAATGTTTTGATGACAAAATTGAAATTTTGTTGATTTGCAAGAATAGTTTCACACCTATTGGTTGCAATTTTGTTTTAAGGATAAAACCATCAAACATGGAATTGTGTTCACACACAAAGCTAGATTAGTTGCTAAAGGTTACAAGCAAATTCATAGCATGGATTATGTTGAAACCTCATGCATAATCGTAATGCTCAAGTCTATAAATCAAGCAATGATTGCATATTGGTACATATGGCAATTGTATGACAAAACGTATTCCTCAATCAAATGTTGGAAGAAACTATGTACATAGTATGTCATAGGATTTGTGGATCCAAATAATGCTTGAAAAGGGAAGCTAGCTTATGAAATCTAAGTACAGATTTAAGCAAGCAATTGGGAATTGGAATTGTATTTTAGTGAAGCTAATAAGTATTTTAGTTTCATAAAATGTACATGATTCTTATAGATATATAAGAAGTTTAGTGGGAGTACATAAAACTTAATTGGTCCTATGTGTGTCATACACATATCTCTCTATTGTGAAATAACATTCAAATGCTAATGACTTAGATTTAAAAATTATTCATCAATGACGGACCAAGGCGAAACTTAGTGCATACTGGGTATTAAGATCCATTCACAAAGATCTTATAATATTGTTCTGGATTAAGTAATGACATTTACTAAATCAAACACGAAAGACTCCATTGGAGATATTCGACCCATATGAATAAATCTAAGTAAAGGATGTTTGAACTATGTATAAGCATTTACTATGTTAAACAACAAAGAGTCTAAAGTGAGATTCTTAAACCTAGATTATATGTCAACAAATTTAGCTGGATTCAGTATCTACTGAAACTAGAATGAGCTAAAGTTACATGAATAGAATTTAATTGGGAATTATTCTGCAAAAGAATTTATCATGTATGATATAATATGAGGATCGCCAAAAATGTATCGTATGGCTTTAGGCATAACGAACATATACCAATCTCTATTGATCTAAGTAAAGATCAACTAGATTGAGATCAAGAAAAACTTATGGTACTTGAAAAGGTACATAGGAATAGTTCTTGATTCAAGGAAATAAAGATATGCTAAATATTGATGCTACACGCATAAACACGGGCAAAGGATCAAGCAAGACCCTTTGGAGTTAACCATTGGCAAGGACGAGCTATAGAGCATTGTGTTTTGAAATGGAAACATGGATTGGAGACCATGAGTTGTTGCGTTGGAAATTAAAATATTAATTTCTATGTTCTAAAATACAGTTGGGAAGTCTTCCACATATCTTGAACTGCTTGGATGAGTAAATCCAAACAAAGCATCACTGGCAACCTATACAATTGAAGTAAAAATACTTATTGCCTAAGAAGCAATAAAACAGGGTTGTTTATGTTAAAGAGTTCTTCACTGAACTTGGGTAGATCACATGTCTGCTAGCTTGATGGTTCTTCATTAAAAAATGCGTAGAACCACTGATGTAGCAAGAAAGACTAGATCAACAAAATAAACATACTCAAAAGATCTTATCATCTATCTCGAAGAACATTCGATGAAAAGGATATTAAGATTGGCAAAGCATGATAACTAAACCCTTGCAACAAGTGAGAAGCAACACTCACATTGTAGCACTGGAAATCAAGCATAGCTTTGAATTCCATGAACTGTTTTAAATATGGGTTTAAGGCCCATGGTTATAAAACACTGGGTTGAAACATTTATCATATATGAAATGTATTTTTCATATTCCATGTAATCTTGGTTTAGTATTAAATGATGAGTCCCTTCAATTTGACGATATATTCAAGATAGACTGTCAGGACCAGTCCTGTGACTAAGAAATGTCTATCAAGTGAACTTGAATGTCAAAAGTTGAAAAATGGTCCCTGGTCGGAGTTTTCTATAAAGATGGACGCATAGAAAACGTTAGACGACTAGAATGCAAGATGACTAGTAGTTCTGTTTCTTGAACTATGTGGACATGGCAATGTCTTAATCATTTTGCATAGATACTTACTTTGGGAAGACTAGTATCGGACAAACCTATGAAACTTTACTGTAAGAGATGAAAATCTGTCATAAGTAAATTTCATTAAAATTATTAGACATTAAATCCTCAATACCTGAGTGATTTGAGATTACTTGTTTGAGAACTGGTTACTTTGACGTTGACCAACCGTCGCACCGTAAAAGGAGGCTATAAAGGCAACGCTCAGGTAATCACCTATCAAACAAAGTCTAATCTCAAGATCGCAAGATTGGGATTGTCCTCCCATAAATCGGGATGAGATGCTTAAAAGTTGTACAAGGCCACTCGGAGAGCTAGAAACTGTAAAATGCATAGCCGTGCTCGGATGAATCATAGGCTATGATTATCTATTTATTTGATCAGTTGAACTCTGAAACCGAGAAACACATCTGGACATAACAAGGATGACAACTCTTACCTTATGTTCAAGAGCAAGCATCGAGCGACAAAGGAATTAGGAAATGCACACTTGTCCCTAAGGACAATGGGAGACTGAAGGAAATAGTGCCCTTGGTCCAAGTATGCATATAATATTAAGTCTAATAAATGCGGTTCAGTATTAATTAACAAGTTAATAATTCAGTGAGATCAAGGGAGCTGAATGTCTAGCTAGAGGCCGCTTCAGTTCAAGTGGAATTAATTATATTAATCCACAGCTTACTCTTGACTGAACCCGTAGGGTCACACAAATAGTACGTAAACGGATCAAGTATTTAATGGCATTAAATACTCCATCTATAGATATTCGGAATCGACGGATCTTGGTTTCAGTGGGAGCTGAGATCGTCACAAGCAAGAAATGAATACTCCGGAAACGATGATATTGCCGGAAACGAAAATATGGATCGTATCGGAAATATAAATGTTATCCAAGTAGTAGATGTTGCCGGAAACGGAAACATGGTACGTATCGGAAAATATTAATGGAAATGGAAATATTGCCGGAATCGGAAATATTGCCGGAAACGGAAATATTGTCTGAATCGGAAATATTATCGGAATCGGAAAATAATTCCGGAAACAGAAATATTAAATATTTGTTCGAAACGGAAATTAATTCTGGAATTGGAAATGTTATATATTGTTCGTATCGGAAATGAAATCCGGAATCGGGAAATTAATCGGAAGCGCGTCGTACGAATTAGCATCGGACGAGCTTGCTAGACGAAGGCCTAGCACGAAGCCAGGCCCACGTCCAGCAAGATAAACGCGCGCCACAACGCACCATTCGAGGCTGTGCCAGGCCCACCGCAAGGTAGGCTCAGCGCGCGCCAAGGCTGCGGCAGCGTGTGGGCTTCGTGGCAGTGGGCTGCGGTTGCTCGTGGGCTGCGCGCGCGCGCATGGCGCCCCTCGTGGGCTGCTGTGCGTGCGTGTGTGTTTGTGTTCACATACAAAACCTAAAGCGTATAGGATTCATTTAATGATTAAATTCCTAATCCTAAAAGATAAATTAATTAAATAAGAGTTCTACTAGGATTCTAATTTAATTAATCCGTATCCTAGTAGGATTCCAATTCTCTTTCCATACCCCTATAAATATGTGGCCTGGGTTCACAATTCACAACGAGTTTTGAAGTATTCAAAGTGATTTTTGAGAGCAAAAATTCAGTCACATTCTTGCCCATAATTGCCGAAAATCATAGTACCTTAAGGGCGATTCTAGTTGGTCAATCTTAAGGCGGATCCGGACGTGCTGTGGACTATCTACGGAGGGACGACACTTGGAGTCCTAAAGACTTGTTCTTGTTCGGTTCGGGCGCAGCTAGGGAGGGCACGCTACAAAGTGTATGCACCTAAATTATGCTATATGATTATGTGTAAATAATATGTTTCCTGGCATTATGGTTTTTCCGCATGATTTATGTTTATTCATATGTATCATAACCTAACAGTTTTCCTAGTATTATATGTCGATGACATATTACTTATCGGAAATAACATGTTGAACTCTATAAAGGATTGGCTTGGGAAATGTTTTTCGATGAAGAATCTAGGGGAAGCACAGTACATACTAGGCATCAAGATCTACAGTAATAGATCCAAGAAGATGATTGGACTCGATCAAAGTACTTATAACAATAAGGTACTTGATAGGATAAATATGGCTGGCTCCAAAAGAGGTCGCCTACCCATGTCTCATGGAATGACTCTTAGCAAGACTTAGTGTCCAAAAACACTAGATGAGCGAAGACGAATGAGTTGGATACCATATGCATCATTGATTGGTTCAATAATGTATACTATGATATGTACATGCCCGGATGTTTTGTATGCACTCAGTGCTACGATTAGATACCAGTCAGACCTAGGAGAGGCACATTGGAATGCTGCCAAGAACATTCTAAAGTACCTGAAAAGGCACAAAGATGATTTCCTGGTCTATGGTGGAGATGATGAATTTATTATTAAAGGCTATACGGACGCAAGCTTCCAAACCGACAAAGATGATTTCAGAGCACAGTCTGGGTTTGTCTTTTGCCTCAACGGAGGAGCAGTAAGCTGGAAAGGTGCCAAGCAAAGCACTCTTGCGGATTCTAGAATTGAAGCGGAGTACATTGTTGCACATGAAGCAGCAAAGGAAGCAATTTGGCTAAGGAAGTTCTTTGGTGAGCTTGGTGTAGTCCCCTCCATTAAAGGACATTAGCTCTATATTGTGACAATAATGGAGCTATTGCACTGGCAAAGGAGCCTAGACACCACCAAAGAGTCAAACATGTACTTCGTAGATTTCACATTCTACGAGAGTTTGTTGAAATAAAAGAAGTCGAGATAAGCAAGATTGGAATTGATGACAACATCTCTGATCCATTGACAAAACTCCTGCCACAAGCGAAGCACAACTCGCACAAAGCAGCTATGGGAATCAAGCATGTTGGAGAATGGCTATGATGTCCTCTTGTAGACACATAAATTGTGTCTCCCCTAATGGGATGATGACTATACTATTATCCTTGCTAGGTGGTTGGTGCAACTCCGTGCGGAAGTCCCAATTGCTAAAATGTATTCCAAAATCCAAAATCCAAAATCCAATCCCCGAGCCCGTTCCCATTACAGAACTCGATACAAAATTCAATTTCCAAAAATCAATTTCAAAATCCAAACACAATCTCACCCAATGGACCTCTCCATTGGCTTTAGAAGGCCTTTTCCAATCAAAATGACACTATGAATCCAAATTCGGGCGCCGACCCACAAAACCGAGCATGCCGGGCCCTGTCCCGTAAAACAGAGTCCAAACACAATTTCGAAATTCAAAACGGCTTGTTTGTAGACGCAAATCAAGCCTTAATACTTAAGCATTCACTACGTGCCAACTTCGTACAATCGTACAAAGGTACAGCCATAAGAGACAAATGCAAGGACGGCGTCATCGTCCTTGCTTTGGCGGATTCTGAGCAACGTCACCTGCGCCAGGCGCAGGGTCCTGCGCTAGGCGCAGGTGGCTTTTGGCATTTAGCCGGTTAATTCTCTATTTAAGCCCTCATTTCCTAAGCATTTCGGGCAGCAAATAAAAAACACAACGTCGTAATTTCAAAATCTGCTCTCAAAATCAAAATACAAAATCCAATTCAAAACTACAAATTCCTATACAATTTCAAGTATTTAAGCAATTGGGAGCACTAATCGGAAATCCAACCTAATCATAACTAGGTAATTCTGAATCCCTACTTAAATCTACAATGTTTTCTACTCTTCTACCTTTCTAAATCCAAAATGCTATGATGTTATCATTAGGGTTCATACCCTTGATTAACTAGGAAAAACAATGCCAAAGGTGTCATCTTTGGGAGGTTTCACTCTTGAAACCCTTTCCAAATGATTCTCCAAAACACCACTTCCATTATGCCATACAAGATTCAATCTTTATTTCAAAAATGATTAGTAAAGTTGACACTTTTACTCTTAAAAGTGTCACTTACAACAATCACACATTTTACAAAATCAAAACCCTTTTATGATTCAAATACAAGTTATGGATTCTATGATGTTTAAGGTTGTTTGTAATCACTTCCTTAAACTAGAATCAATGTCAAAGTTATGGAGCACATTAAAGTTGAGATCTTTTTCACATTAAAAGATTTGGACTTTAAGCATTTAACCTCCTAAGTTCAATATTTAAGATTCAATATTCAAAGTTCAATATTCAAAGTTCAATATTCAAAGTTCAATTTCAATAATAAAAATCTCAGACACTTTGGGATGAGCAACTTATCCTAAAGTTGAGATTTTTAGAATTGAATCCGTGTCGGACGCACTTATTATTAAGTAGTCGTTTGGCGTTCGGATCTCAAATACAATAGTACAATTTCAATATCGTCATTTCAATATCGCAATTTCAATATCGTCATTTCAATACCGCATTTCAATATCTCACGTTTCAATAATGCATTCAATATCGCACCTTTCAATATCCATTTCAATATTGCACCTTTATTCTTGCTATTTCAATTCCACACTCTTTACTCACCTTATTTTAAGGTGATGTGTTTTTGTACGCACTTTTAATAATTCCTCTACTTATTGTGCTGATGTTTTACCTTTTTATTGCTTTCATCACCTCACATGCTAAAATCAATAATATACAAAAGGTCACATCACGCTTAACAAAGATAATTCTGATAAACCGACCTTAGGTTCCTTTAATTAACTTTAAAGCAAGTGATCACATACAAGTAGCAATATTGGTGTACTAAATGCATGTTCAAACCAACAAAGTGTCATGAATAGGGTTATCCGAAAATGCTTCTTGTCATGTACTCGAATACAATTTTAAAAGCTCGCAAAATAAGCATCTCGTTTCCTTGCCCGGATCTCACCCATCCGTTTCTAATATTCAATGCCTTATCCATAAAGAGTCAACCTTGGTCTTTCCAAACCGGACACTTAAATATTGTTTGGTGACGACTCCTTCAAAATTCAAAATCTTACAAAACCCCGTAGAGAGAATACAAAAAAAAACACCCCTACAATTCTGGCGACTCCACTGGGGAATTCTGATTTCAAATTCGATTTACAAGCAAGATTTGAGTCATTCGTTTTAGGATACGAATGGGTGAATGCATAGAATGTATATTTTATGTAATGCAGGTACTATAAGTGACTAGTATGGCCAATCTAGGATAGTTAAATACGGTCTGCGAACCGTTTTATCTTTGAATGTAAAGTTTTAAATATGGTATGCGAACCATTGAAATTTTGATGTAATTTTTATTATTTCAAGTATTTCTAGTTTAGAACTTTAAGTTAGCATTGAATGAAGATTCAAGACGATTCCAAGCTAACAAGATGGTGAAGAAGATTGGATGCTTCAAGACAAGAGTTTTGGGTCATACTAGTTCACCAATTTTATTTATGCTTTTATATAATTAATGGAATGTATATTATGCTTGAATGCGTTGTTTGTATGCTCGATTAGATTTAGTTCACTAAATAATTGAACCAACATAGAAATAACTAGGTCAAAAGTAATATTGAGTTCAAAAGTTGCCTTCCAAATCAAGCACTTACAAAAATCTAAGGATCTAACGTAGTGGGTTTACGCCAAAGCGAGGTGCTATATTAGTTGACTTAGATGGTAAGGCGTCCCATGTTAGGTTATGATACATATGACAAAACATAAATCATGCGGAAAAACCTTAATGCCAGGAAACATATTATTTACACATAATCATTTAGCATAATTTAGGTGCATACACTTTGTAGCGTGCCCTCCCTAGCTGCGCCCGAACCGAACAAGAACAAGTCTTTAGGACTCCAAATGTCGTCCCTCCGTAGATAGTCCACAGTACGTCCGGATCCGCCTCAAGTTAGACCAACTAGAATCGTCCTTAAGGTTACTAGGAATTTCGGCTATTGTGTTTGCAAGTGTCACTACTACAAAAATAGGCAAAGAGACCCTTAATGAAAGACCCGTTGGACGACATAACGGGTCTCTTTAATACAAGAGATCTTATATTAGTAATAACGGGTCTCTAATGTGTATTGGACCCCACAATTCACACCAAGTCTAGAGGAGAAAAGACCCCTAAAATAAGCTAACGGGTCTCTACTTGTCATTGGGCCCAGTAGTGTATCGGTTGAAAAAAAACGAAAAGAGACAGAGACCTAATAGGTATGAACACGGGTCTCTTTCTTCATCCTAGATTAAAAAATAAATTAAAATCCCTCCTCAGTAGTAGCCCTCAGATTTGTGCACTCCTTCAATTGTAGCCTCAGATTTGTGCTAAACTCTATTTGCTCCCAGCCTCCCATTTCCTAACTTCCAATCTCACTCTCCTTCATCCTTCATTCTCTATCACTACGCTACCGCAACTCAGACTTCCACAAAGTCCGGAGCGGCTGGCTTCCATAAATCATCGATGAATTCACCAGAAAACGGTCGGTTAGAAAGGTCTGTCAGTTGATCGGTGTTGTCGTCGTCTTGTCGATGTTCAGTTCGAAGATGGTTTGCTCTTGATTGGCCGATCCGACTCAATGGGTTCTTGAGGTTGCACCACATTTGGGGATAATATGATTATGATTTTTGCTATGGATGGCCGAAGGTCTTGTTCGTGGTCAACCATTTTGAACATTGGATCTCCTTTGTAAGATTTCATTATTTTTACTGTTTTTATTACGATTTTTTTATGATTTGATTTTATTTTGATTAAGAAGGGTGTATTTTTAGGGTTTTGTTGATTTGCATATTGTATTTTTAGATATGTTTTTGTAGATAGTTGGATCTGGATTAGTTTGGCTTTATGTTTTGATTCTTATCGATGTTGCGGTAGTCAAATTAGAGATTGTTCATTTCACTATTGTGAACAGCTATCTTGACGTCTTTTTATCAGTGAACACCAGATGATTTATGAATTGTGGTATACGATTTGGTTATATATCAATTAATGTCTGTGGTAAACAAATCAATAAATCCCAGAAAGTATATTAATGCCAGTTTGTTGAGAATTTGAATATTTTTAATGGTTAATTAATGGATGAAGGCGAGTTGGGTTTGATTTATGTGGGGTAATACCGAGGAAATCCCAAATTCTTGAGTTGATTTTGTTAAATTTAAACAAATTCATGTGGGAAATTAAATTGAAATGTATAATGTACTTAACAACTCTCATTTTGGAAAATGTATGAGACACTCGTAGATTCTCGTTGGTTGTATAATGAATTTCATTGGAGAGAAATTTGATCACGGGGATGATCTGAGTAAGTAGCTGACTACTCTTGTCATATTTTTTATGTGTGTGTTTGAAAGTATTATATGTTAAATGGTGTTATTTTATTGACATTTGTGTTGACAATGGGAAGAGACTGACCACTATTTTCCTATTCACATATGCTAGTTCTTTGTTTTAGGGTCACTTAATGTTTTTTAAGATTCCCTAATTTGTTTAACTTTTGTGTGCTGGTATTGGGGGATGATTCTCTTCCTGCTTGCTTGGCTGAAAAGGGAATTATGTAAAATAAGGGGAAGGGTAAAGTTGTACTGAAACCAGGAACCGAGGAAACAAATGGTCCTCAAACAAGGAATGCCACTCGTAGAAGAGCTGTTTCATATAAGGATGCTCAACTAAAATCACCTATCACCCACTAGAGAATCTAATTGTGAGGTTTTTTCTTTGTTAATTTGTGCATAGTTATTATGTAATTAATGCATATCTATTACACTGAAACTCCATACGAGCTGTTAATTATGTTGGCACTCGACCGCAAGTATCCCAAATCTTCCATGATCCACTGCTTTGTTGGCTGGCGTGAAACTTTTGATAAGCTTACTGCCTTTTGATAAGTTTACATTATGTAATTTGCGCTACACATACCCCATCGGTTTGTGTGTGAATGCTAGGACATTTTGATTCATTAGAATGGTAAATAATTTGTAAATTCCTTGCCAATGAATTTATTTCTCTGAGTTGACTATTGGTATTTCCCTACCATATGAAATTATCAAGAGGGTGTTTGTTCCTGATGCTCTTAAGTGAGTGGATTATTTTTCTTCCTGATCTTGGTAATTCTCAGTGTTCATTTTGTAAAAATAATTGGAAAAGGGGAAAAATGATCCCCATTCCCCGTGATTGTAGTCTCGGCAAATATTTTGTGAAGAATTATTTCTAGTTTGAAGGGGGTAACGTTAGTGAGATAGTTTATTTGAGATTCTTGATATCAGATAATATTTGCTAGCTTTGATAATAAATTCGGAAATTTCTGTCAGAGTTGCATGTTTTTTTGAATTTTTTACTAGAAGATGGTTTTCTCTTGTTTGGTGTTTATCTGGCTCTGTATGTGTTATTAGGTTCTCATGTTGAATCAGATGGGGAATGTAGAAGAAAACCTCTAAAGAGAAGAACATGAAAGGGGGTGAAAAGCTAAAACATGGAGATGGCAATGCCTTCTTGTTTTTTGTCAGAGAGCCAAGCAACATTGAGAAAGTACGTGAGGAGGTTTGTTCAATAGAGGATATCAGAGACTTATATTATTGTTTTCTATATTTAACATCGTTGTTAATAGAGGTTTGTCGCTTGTTGAAGGTAAGGTCCAAGGAGAGTTCAGATTCGGAAACCACCAAAACCTATTTGGAGGCGAACATATGCTTGTGCCCGCATAGCTAATAATTATCATTCTTAATTTGTTAATCTTGTCATTATTATGTACACTTTTGAGCCTTATTTTATTTTGTTATTTATACATTTTTGGAGATTACAATTGATGTAAAGTGGGAAATAATTTTTTTTTGTAATTGTAAGAATTATTTGGAATTACCAAATTGGAAATGCTGATTTAATGATTTTTTAGGCCGAAAATATTTTATGCTGAATTTTCAGGCCGAAATTATTTATGTTGATTTTTTTATATAAAAATTCATGAAAAGAGACCCGTTAGGTAAAAAATGGGTTATCTCGAGTATAATAATAAAAGAATAGTAAAATAATTAAAGAGACCCCATATCTAACATATGGGGTCTGAGTTTATTAATTATAAAAATATTAAAAAATTCAAAGAGACCCCTTATCTTACATATGGGGTTTCAGTTTGTTGGATAAAATAATATTAAATAATTCAAAGAGACCCCATATGTTAAATATGGGGTCTGAATTTTTTTACAAACAAACCCCATATCTCTAATAAGGGGTCTCTTCCCCTTCTTTAATATTTTTTCTATGGTTAACATAACAGACCCCTTTTCTTAAATAACTGGTCTCTTGTTTTTATCAAAGAGACCCCTTTTAAATGAGGGGTCTCTTTATAAAAGAGACCCCCCTATCTAGAGACCCCCTTAAATGGGGTCTCTTAGGCTATTTTGGACGGGTCTTTTTGCCCATTTTTGTAGTAGTGTGTATGGCTGATTTTCTTTCAAAAACTTACCCTTTGAATACTTCAATTGTGTCTATAAATTATGACCCTAGGCTCTTATTTATAGAGGTATGGAAAGGGAATTGGAATCCTAGTAGGATACGAATTAATTAAACTTAGAATCCTCTAAGAACTCTAATTAATTAATTTATCCTTTTAGAAATAGGAATTTAATCATATACCAAATCCTATTAACTTTAGGAATCGTGCATGAACACAAACACACACACGCACGGCAGCCACGAGGGCCGCCCATGCGCGTGCGTGCGAGCAGCAGCCCACGCCACGAGGCCCACACAGCCGTGGCCTTGGCGCGCGCTGGGCCTGCCTTGCGGTGGGCCTGGGCGCTGCCTTGGCTGGGCGTGTGGCGCGCGTTTGGCTTGCTGGGCGATGGCCCTGCCTTGCGGTGGGCCTGGGCGCTGCCTTGGCTGGGCGTGTGGCGCGCTTTTGGCTTGCTGGGCGATGGCCCGGCTTCGTGCTGGGCCTTCGTCCGGCAGGCCTCATCCGATGCTAATTCGTACGATACGCTTCCGATTAAATTCCCGGTTCTGGAATTCATTTCCGGTACGAACAATATTTAATATTTCCGATTTCGGAATTAATTTCCGTTTCGAACAAATATTTAATATTTCCGTTTCCGGAATTATTTTCCGATTCCGATAATATTTCCGATTCTGACAATATTTCCGTTTCTGGCAATATTCCCGATTCCGGCAATATTTCCATTTCCGATAATATTTTCCGATACGTACCATGTTTCCGTTTCCGGCAACATCTACGACTTGGATAATATTTATATTTCCGATACGATCCATATTTCCGTTTCTGGCAATATCATCATTTCCGGAGTATTCATTTCTTGCTTGTGACGATCTCAGCTCCCACTGAAACCAAGATCCGTCGATTCCGAATATCCATAGATGGAGTATTTAATGCCATTAAATAGTTGATCCGTTTACGTACTATTTGTGTGACCCTACGGGTTCAGTCAAGAGTAAGCTGTGGATTAATATCATTAATTCCACTTGGACTAAAGCGGGCTCTGGCTAGGCATTCAGCTCACTTGATCTCACTGAATTATTAACTTGTTAATTAATACTGAACCGCATTTATTAGACTTAACATTGAATGCATACTTGGACCAAGGGCATTATTTCCTTCAGTCTCCCACTTGTCCTTAGGGACAAGTGTGAATTTCCTAATTCCTTTGTCGCTCGATGCTTGCTCTTGAACATAAGGTAAGAGTTGTCATCCTTATTATCTCCAGAGGTGTTTCTTGGTTTCAAAGTTCAACTGATCAAATAAACAGATAATCATAGCCTATGATTCATCCGAGCACGGCCATGCATTTCACAGTTTCTAGCTCTCCGAGTGGCCTTGTACAACTTTTAAGCATCTCATCCCGATTTATGGGAGGACAATTCCAATCTTGCGATCTTGAGATTAGACTTCGTTTGATAGGTGATTACCTGAGCGTTGCCTTTATAGCCTCCTTTTACGGTGCGACGGTTGGTCAACGTCAAAGCAACCAGTTCTCAAACAAGTAATCTCAAATCACTCAGGTATTGAGGATTTAGTGTCTAATAATTTTAATGAAATTTACTTATGACAGATTTTCATCTCTTACAGTAAAGTTTCATAGGTCTGTCCGATACTAGTCTTCCAAAAGTAAGTATCTATGCAAATGATTTTGACATTGCCATGTCCACATAGTTCAAGAAACAAAACTACTAGTCATCTTGCATTCTAGTCGTCTAACGTTTTCTATGCGTCCAATTTTATAGAAAACTCCGACCAGGGACCATTTTCAACCTTTGACATTCAAGTTCACTTGATAGACATTTCTTAGTCACAGGACTCGTCCTGACAGTCTATCTTGAATATATCGTCAAATTGAGGGGACTCATCATTTAATAAACCACAAATTAAACGGAAAAATGAATTCTATTCATTTATTGTGAATGATTAACCAATAATGTTTTACAAAGATTTAAACTCTAAAACTTTAAAACATTAAATAAGGACATCAAAGACATTCTCCAATATGCTTGATTCCCATAGTTGCAGTGTGCGAGTTGTGCTTCGCCTGCGGCAGAGGTTTAGTCAATGGATCTGATATGTTGTCATCAGTTCCAATCTTGCTTATCTCGACTTCTTTTCTTTCAACGAACTCTCATAGAAGGTGAAATCTACGAAGTACATGCTTGACTCTTTGGTGGTGTCTAGGCTCCTTTGCCTGTGCAATAGCTCCGTTATTATCGCAATACAGGGCTATTGGTCCTTTAATGGAGGGGACTACACCAAGTTCACCTATGAACTTCCTTAGCCATATAGCTTCCTTTGCTGCTTCATTTGCAGCAATGTACTCCGCTTCAGTTGTAGAATCCGCAATGGTGCTTTGCTTAGCACTTTTCCAGCTTACTGCACCTCCGTTAAGGCAGAAGACAAACCCAGACTGTGATCTGAAATCATCTTTGTCGGTTTGGAAACTTGCTTCCGTATAGCCTTTAACAATTAATTCATCATCTCCACCATAGACCAGGAAGTCATCTTTGTGCCTTTTCACGTACTTCAGAATGTTCTTGGCAGCAGTCCAATGTGCCTCTCCTGGGTCTGACTGGCATCTGCTCGTAGCACTGAGTGCGTACGCAACATCCGGGCGTGTACATATCATAGCATACATAATTGAACCAATCAATGATGCGTATGGAATCCCATTCATTCGTCTACGCTCATCAAGTGTTTTTGGGCACTGAGTCTTGCTTAGAGTCATTCCATGAGACATGGGTAGGTAGCCTCACTTGGAGTTTGCCATCTTGAACCTATCAAGCACCTTATTGATATAAGTGCTTTGACTAAGTCCAATCATCTTTTTAGATCTATTTCTGTAAATCTTGATGCCCAATATGTACTGTGCTTCTCCTAGATCCTTCATCGAAAAAAATTTCCCAAGCCAAATCTTGACAGAGTTCAACATAGGAATGTCATTTCCGATAAGTAATATGTCGTCGACATATAATACTAGAATTGCAATTTTGCTCCCACTGACCTTCTTGTATACACAAGATTCGTCTGGGTTCTTGATGAAACCAAAGTCACTGACTGCTTCATCAAAATGTATATTCCAGCTCCTTGATGCCTGCTTCAATCCGTAGATTGATTTCTTTAGCTTGCATACCTTTTTAGCATTCTTTGGATCCTCAAAACCTTCAGGCTGTGTCATGAACACAGTTTCTGTTAAAACGCCGTTTAAGAAAGCGGTTTTGACATCCATCTGCCATATTTCGTAATCGTAATATGCAGCGATTGCTAACATTATCCGAATAGACTTCAGCATTGCAACTGGTGAAAAGGTTTCATCGTAATCCACACCGTGGACTTGCCTGTAACCTTTTGCAACCAATCTAGCTTTGAAAACTTCAAGTTTTCCCATCCTTGTCCTTTTTCAGTTTGAAAACCCATTTGCTTCCAATGGCTTGGTAGCCATCTGGCAAATCGACCAAATCCCATACTTGGTTTTCTGTCATGGAGTCTAATTCAGATTGCATGGCTTCTTGCCATTGCTTGGAGCTAGGGCTCGTCATAGCTTGCTTGTAAGTCGCAGGTTCATCACTTTCTAGTAATAGAATGTCATAGCTCTCGTTCGTCAAAATACCTAAGTACCTTTCCGGTTGAGATCTATATCTCTGCGATCTACGCGGGGTAACATTTCTAGATTGACCATGATTCTCACCAGATTCTTCTAAAGATCTCTGAGTTTCATCCTGAATGTCATCTTGAGCATTCTCTAGAGTTTGTTGTTCGACTCGAATTTCTTCGAGGTATACTTTTCTCCCACTTGTCATTTTGGAAACGTGATCCTTTTTCAAAAAGATACCATCTCGAGCAACAAACACCTTGTTCTCAGATGTATTGTAGAAGTAATACCCCTTTGTTTCCTTTGGATAGCCCACAAGGATACATTTGTCAGATTTCGGATGAAGTTTGTTTGAAATTAATCGTTTGACGTATACTTCACATCCCCAAATCTTAAGAAAAAGACAGATTTGGAGGCTTTCCAAACCATAACTCATATGGAGTCTTTTCGACAGCTTTAGACGGAGCTCTATTTATAGTGAGTGCAGCTGTATTTAGTGCATGTCCCCAAAATTCTATTGGAAGTTCGGCCTGACCCATCATTGACCTGACCATGTCTAGCAAGGTTCTGTTCCTCCGTTCCGACACACCGTTCCATTGTGGTGTTCCGGGAGGAGTCAATTCTGATAGAATTCCACATTCTTTCAGATGGTCATCAAATTCATAGCTCAGATATTCACCGCCTCTATCAGACCGCAGTGCCTTAATCTTCTTGCCTAATTGATTCTCTACTTCACTCTGAAATTCCTTGAATTTGTCAAAGGATTCAGACTTATGCTTCATTAGGTTGACATAACCATATCTACTGAAGTCATCAGTGAAAGTGATAAAGTAGCTGAAATCACCTCTAGCATTTGTACTCATTGGTCCACATACATCTGTATGGATTAAACCCAATAGTTCAGTTGCTCTTTCTCCAACTTTAGAAAAATGTTGCTTTGTCATTTTGCCAAGTAAACATGATTTGCACTTACCATAATCCTCTAAGTCAAATGGTTCTAGAATTCCTTCCTTTTGAAGTCTTTCCATGCGTTTCAAGTTAATATGGCCTAATCGACAATGCCACAGATAGGTGAGATCTGAATCATCCTTTTTGTTCTTTTTGGTATTTATGTTATAAACTTGTTTGTCGTGATCTAGTAAATAAAGTCCATTGACCAATCTAGCAGATCCATAAAACATCTCTTTAAAATAAAACGAACAACTATTGTCTTTTATTAAAAAGGAAAATCCCTTAGCATCTAAGCAAGAAACTGAAATGATGTTTTTAGTAAGACTTGGAACATGGAAACATTCTTCCAGTTCCAAAACTAGCCCGGAGGGCAATGACAAATAATAAGTTCCTACAGCTAATGCAGCAATCCGTGCTCCATTTCCCACTCGTAGGTCGACTTCACCCTTGCTTAACTTTCTACTTCTTCTTAGTCCCTGTGGATTGGAACATAAGTGTGAGCCACAACCTGTATCTAATACCCAAGAAGTTGAATTAGCAAGTATACAGTCTATAACGAAAATACCTGACGATGGAACGACTGTTCCGTTCTTCTGATCTTCCTTTAGCTTCAAGCAATCTCTCTTCCAATGCCCCTTCTTGTTGCAGTAGAAGCATTCAGATTCGGAAGTGGGTTGAGTGACCTTCCTCTTTTCAGATTTGGCGCCAGCTGGTTGCTTAGTCTGGCTGGCCTTGTTGCCACCTTTCTTAGCATTACTCTTCTTTCCAGATTTCTTGAACTTGCCCCCACACACCATAAGCACATCTTTCTTATCACTTTTGAGCGTCTTTTCAGCGGTTTTCAGCATACCGTGAAGCTCAGTGAGCGTTTTGTCCAGACTATTCATACTGTAGTTCAGTTTGAACTGATCATACCCGCTATGAAGAGAATGGAGGATGGTGTCTATAGCCATTTCCTGAGAAAATTGCTGATCCAGCCGACTCATATTCTCAATGAGTCCAATCATTTTGAGAACATGTGGACTTACGGGCTCGCCTTTCTTAAGCTTGGTCTCAAGAATTTGCCTATGAGTCTCGAATCTTTCGACTCGAGCCAGATCTTGGAACATGTTCTTTAACTCATTGATGATCGTGAAAGCATCTGAGTTGATGAACGTTTTCTGCAGATCTGCACTCATGGTGGCTAGCATTAGACATTTCACATCCTTGTTGGCATCAATCCAACGATTGAGGGCTGCCTGAGTGACCCCGTCGCCTGCGGCTTCGGGCATCGCCTCTTCCAGGACATACTCCTTTTCTTCCTGCATAAGAACTATTTGCAAGTTCCTTTGCCAGTCAAGGAAGTTTTTCCCGTTCAACTTCTCCTTTTCGAGAATTGACCGAATGTTGAATGAATTGTTGTTTGCCATAATTAAAACTACAATTGAAAAGAATAAACAAATAAATAATCATTCACGGTTTCTCTTAATAAACTTAAATTCTAGCATACATGCATAATTCAATGTTCATTAAGCATTTTATTCAAGTTATGTGTTCCGGCAGGTGTGAATAAAATTATTCCAAGATCCTAAAATCCATTGAAGAATTAAGCACATTATGTATTTAGACTCAATTCTAAAATCTTTTAGGTAAGCAAACGCCTTTTGCTAATAGTGTAGAAACTACTCTTGGTTGATAGGTACGTCTAAGAACTTATTAGGTAAACCTATCGATTTTGCCACGACATAAAAGGACTCCTTACTTATATCGTTGAGTTTCACAAAAACTAACATGTACTCACTATTATTTGTGTACCTTGCCCCTTTAGGACCAATAAGTAACACCTCGCTGAGCGAAAACTATTACTAGATTGATGTAAAGGATATCCAAGCAAGTGTATATTTTGGCATGGCACCTTTTAACTCAATTTTTAAGTTTGGAACTTAAGGCTCTTACTATGTTGGTTAGATTTTAAGTGAACTAAAATCCTTAATCATGTAACATAATCAAGCCACAATCTCATGCATAATTAAGACATATTTAAAGCAATAAATAACTTAAAGCATGCATAAGATAAATGTAATCTAGTATGGCCCGACTTCATGTTGAAGCTTCAACTTCAAAGTCCGTCTCGAAAATGGAAACTTCGTCTTGAATTTCAACGTGGGAGGCGCCATTTTCTTCAAATAGGATAAGCTATAATTAAAACTAATTACAACTATTTGATGGTACGCAGACCATATTTAAATTGAAAAACAAATTTGGTGCTTTAGACCAATTACATTCAAATTAATGGTACGCATACCATATTTTCTATCCTATTTGGGCCATACTAGTCACTTCATAACCTGCAAAACAGTACATATACAATATATATACCATTCACCCATTCATTATCATGAATGGTCCACATAATTGGTTAGTTAAAACACATTGTATGCATCACATAAACATTTGCAGCAATTAATCAAGGGCACCAATAATCTACCAATTATTCAGTCCTTATTAATTCTAATCAAGTTGTTTTAACCTTAAAGGATTTGTAGACCTAATCAAGAGTTTATGACTAAAAAGGGCTCCCACTTAAACCAATAAATTCATATGCTTTACTAATTTTAAACATAAAAATGTATTTCTAGTCTAACCGGAAACATACAAATTTAATTAAAATTTAAAGCTCATATAAATTTATAATTGAATCCACTCATTTAATTTATTTTCAGTGGAATTTAAATTAATTCAAGATTTTTAATTTTAGTAAAATAATTAGAATAAATAAAATTTATCATAATTATAATATTCAAAATTAAAATCCAAGAAAACAATTTAAATTATTAATTTCAAAATTAATTAAAATTACATGAACTGAAATTTCAAATTAAAATTTTAAAACGATTTAATCGTAACACAAGGTACGCACATCACCACGCAACGCACAGCCATAGGCCACACGCACGCAGCCATCCCTGGCCACCGTGCGCGCAGCCTATGTGCTGCGTCGTGTCTGCTGCTGCTCACCCTCGCAAGGCATCAATCGAAGCACGCGAGCCAGTGCTCGCTGCGCGCGCCAGCTCTCGTTGCACGCGAGCCAGCGCTCGCTGCACGAGGCATTGCTCGCTGCACGCGAGCCAGCGCTCGCTGCGCGCGAGGCAGTGCGCGCTGTGGCGCAGCTCGCTTGCTGCCCACACGCGACTGCTCGCTGCCTTGCCTCTCGCCCTTGCCCACTCGCCCATCGCGCATAGCACACGACACAAGGCAGGGCTACTGCCTTGTGCTCACGCACCATTGCCTTGCTCGCTGCATTCGTACCGCATGGGCGACGAGCTCCCTTGCTCGTCGTCGCATGCCCGCACAATACAACACCCCTTAAGGGTAACACGTAGCGTCCATTGCTTTTTGCGTGCAAGTTTTATGAGCGAATTGCATAAAAATTAAAACTTTTATTTCCAAAATTAATGACAAATTAATAAATCATATTAATTTCATAATTTTAGGGCGAAAAATCGAAAATTTATTAATTAATTAATTTCCGATTAACATGGATTCAAATCTAGGTCATAAAAATTTAAAATTTAACACAAATTAACAATTTTTATGGTGGTTTTTAATCATAGGTATCTAATTAAATTATTAATTAATTATGAAAATCAAATCAATTCTAAATTATTCGAATTTTCAACAAATTAATTATAATTACAAATTAGATTGCATAATTAACAAGGCTAGGCATTCAAACTTGTTAAACATATACAGTAGGTCAATCAAAAATTCATGATTTATCAACAAGAATCGCAAATATTTAATTTAACATCTTAAATTTACAAACTTTTGCGTTCGAAAAACTAAAACCTTCGAAAAGTCATAGTTAGGCTTCGAATATGGGAATTCTGGGTTTCGGCGAAAATTACTATTTTTGTCAAAATTTTAGAATGCCTTTTACATGCGGAATTGACACAAAAATCACTCGATTTGGTTGAGTAACGAACATTCTGCCGAAAAACTGCGTACATATAATTAAATAAACGCAATTTGCAATTAATTAACAATTACGAAAATTAATCACCCATTTTAATTCCTTGCAAATTTGTATAATTTAACCATGTTCATGCAATTTAGATTATGAAAATAATAAGAGGCTCGTGATACCACTGTTAGGTTATGATACATATGACAAAACATAAATCATGCGGAAAAACCTTAATGTGAGGAAACATATTATTTACACATAATCATTTATCATAATTTAGGTGCATACACTTTGTAGCGTGTCCTCCCTAGCTGCGCCCGAACCGAACAAGAACAAGTCTTTAGGACTCCAAATGTCGTCCCTCTGTAGATAGTCCACAGTACGTCCGGATCCGCCTCAAGTTAGACCAACTATAATCGCCCTTAAGGTTACTAGGAATTTCGGCTATTGTGTTTACAAGTGTATGGCTGATTTTTCTTTCAAAAACTTACCCTTTGAATACTTCAATTGTGTCTATAAATTATGACCCTAGGCTCTTATTTATAGAGGTTTGGAAAGGGAATTGGAATCCTAGTAGGATACGAATTAATTAAACTTAGAATCCTATAAGAACTCTAATTAATTAATTTATCCTTTTAGGAATTTAATCATATACTAAATCCTATTAACTTTAGGAATCGTGCATGAACACAAACACACACACGCACGGCAGCCACGAGGGCCGCCCATGCGCGTGCGTGCGAGCAGCAGCCCACGCCACGAGGCCCACACAGCCGTGGCCTTGGCACGCGCTGGGCCTGCCTTGCGGTGGGCCTGGGCGCTGCCTTGGCTGGGCGTGTGGCGCGCGGTTGGCTTGCTGGGCAATGGCCCGGCTTCGTGCTGGGCCTTCGTCCGGCAGGCCTCGTCCGATGCTAATTCGTACGATACGCTTCCGATTAAATTCCCGGTTCCGGAATTCATTTCCGATACGAACAATATTTAATATTTCCGATTCCGGAATTAATTTCCGTTTCGAACAAATATTTAATATTTCCGTTTCCGGAATTATTTTCTGATTTCGATAATATTTCCGATTCTGACAATATTTCCGTTTCCGGCAATATTTCCGATTCCGGCAATATTTCCATTTCCGATAATATTTTCCGATACGTACCATGTTTCCGTTTCCGGCAACATCTACGACTTGGATAATATTTATATTTCCGATACGATCCATATTTCCGTTTCCGGCAATATCATCGTTTCCGGAGTATTCATTTCTTGCTTGGGACGATCTCAGCTCCCACTGAAACCAAGATCCGTCGATTTCGAATATCCATAGATGGAGTATTTAATGCCATTAAATACTTGATCCATTTACGTACTATTTGTGTGACCCTACGGGTTCAGTCAAGAGTAAGCTGTGGATTTATATCATTAATTCCACTTGAATTGAAGCGGCCTCTAGCTAGGCATTCAGCTCACTTGATCTCACTGAATTATTAACTTGTTAATTAATACTGAACCGCATTTATTAGACTTAACATTGAATGCATACTTGGACCAAGGGAATTATTTCCTTCATCCCAAAGGAGCACGTTGATTGTGGTTTCAACTCAAACAACAATGGCATTATGTTGTGGCAATGGGATAAATTATGGTATTAATTTATTAACCAAGAGTAATTTGGATATTACTAGCAATAGGTTTTGCTTAACTAGAATCTTAAAATACTTAAGACATGCCAAAGCTGCTTAAGGATTTTGGACTTTTAGGGTCTTGGAATTGTTTCATTCATTTTTGGACCATGTTTTATTTTTGCATGAATGAAATGTTTAATAGCTTTAATGATTGCCTGAATGCTTTTATTTTAGTTATTAAAGTATGATAAATGTTTTCTTTGCTAGTTCATTCTGTAGAATAGTACATCTTCAACCTTATTGCGTTTGGACAATAGAACTGCGATATTTCCTCGATCGATTGGTAACTAATTTTGAGAGCGATTCTCAAAGAAAAGGAGAGTGAGAGCATATCTTGAATGCTATTTTCTTATAGTGATCTTCATGGTTGTTTTAAAACTAAAATTTGAATGGTAGACCAATTGGACCTCATATATTCAGAATATTGGGTAGTTTTGGAATAATGAAATTGAGTTAAAGACTCATATAGTTAACAACCAATTTTCTTTTGATTCAATAAATGAACTAGACTCATTTGATGTTGTCATTCAAAGTGAATAAAAGAAAGGGACTTCGTAAGTATAACAAAGTAAGAAGATCAACCAAAGAGTAAAATCTTTTGGACTATAAGAAAACGTGCTAGAAAGGATAGGAAACGGGAACAAAATAAATGAATTCAGAAATTCTATTTCTACCTTGAAGTTTATGTTAAAGAGAAACGACTTAGCAAATAAACTCCTATGTTATTAGATTGCCGCTTGAGGTTCTAACTCTTGTTAAGAACTCAAATTCCGGGAGCTAAGTCTGGTTATTGACCTACAAGTGGGAAATGAAGCAAAGTTGTGCTACATTAATTGTAGGGTCATCATGTTTGCTTTAAAGTCCTTCTAAAGGCTAGAACTTGATGGTATTATGTTCCATTAATCATCGTAAGCAATTTCTGTTTGGACAACAAAAAGACTCACATTCAAAGTAAACAAGAACATTGGATGAGTGTTTATTTGAATGAAATGGTCATTTAAGGGTTGAGTCATATGATTGATTAATAAACAAACAAATCTCTTCACACTCAAACTTCAAAAGGTTCAAATCAAATATTTTGATTTGTGTTCCACATATCTTTGGCAATGTCATACGACCATATCAACATGACAACATTCTAAGATTCCATGGCATGGATTTCTGAAAGTTGGTTAATTTAAGACAAGTAGGTCTTGCTTGTTGAACCTAACATATAAATGGACTATTGTTAGAAGTTTCTAGACAATAAAGTTCATGGGCCAAAGATGAATTTTATGACTTACCTATTTCACAAGAATTTGAGAAAATATGGCTATATTTACTCAAGGTGAAATATGTGAAATGCTTCAATGCAATTCACAAAAGGATATAAAATCAACTTGGCAAAAATTTTGGAACATCTAGGCTGGGTCAAGGTGATGTTTGCATGAGCCAATTAAGATTATCTAGATTGTTTATATGGCATTATAACAATCGAAGCTCCATAAGAATATGGTATGTCCAAATGGAGAAATCGGAATCTATTCGATTAAAGATAATCACAGAAGAAGAAACTCTGAGAGTAACCCGACGCCTCACGCCTATTTTCCTACATAGTTTCTAAATGATACTCTCAAGAGACTATCACACTAAACAAAGTTGTCAAAGCTAAGGATAAGATGTCATAAGGATTGAACTTCGGTTCAGTACATCTTTTCAGCATATATATCTAGGGTTGTCAAACCCAGTGGGAGTTAGTGTTTACATCAAACAAACTCAAGAATAGATATATGTTTCTTTATGAGCGACTCATAGAAACAAAAGGTATTGATTCTACCACAAATCTGAGAACATATGGTTGTTGCTCTAGATAATCTCTTTTAGGAAACCATCATATTTCCAAAAAGGCAAGTGGGAGAAAAATAACTTCGTAGTGAACTTCGAGTCAAGCAACAAACAAATGTAGGATACTTAGGAGTCTTTAGAAAAGCTCCGTACTTAGAAGCCTTTGGAAGAGCTTCATGAAGACTTTAGAAGTGCTTCAAGAGAATCCTAATACTCAAAGGACTTGAGTAATGTCTTTATAGACACTAACCTTTGATGTTCAATACCTAGCTAAATCGTATAAGGAATATAATTCAACCAAGATAGATACATAGATATCTTGAGGAATGAAAACTATGAAGACTTTGGAAAGTGCTTCAAGAACATTCGACTTACAAGTTAGCTACGACGAATTAAAAATTCCCAAGTATGGTTTGAGGCCATCAGAAACACAAGTATGGTTTGAGGCCATCAGAAACATAAGTATGGTTCAAGGCCATACAAAATGGTTTGAGGCCATTTCATCCAAAGTACCTTCATCTTAAAGAATAAAATCTATGATTTGGTTGATTTGCATAAAGGGTTCACTCCCATTAGTTGCAAACATGTTTTCTAAACATACAACGTTGATTTGCTTAAAGGTTTCACTCCCATTGGTTGTAAACATGTTTTCAAAACATACAAAGATGATATTGTATACACATACAAAAGAGAAGCTAGATTGGTGGTTAAAGATTGTAAACAACTTCACGGCGTTGATAATGTTGAAATCTTTTTCACCAAGTCGGAATGCTTGAACTATTTTGGATAAATCAAGCAATCATTGTATATGGAAATATGGCAATTGGAAAACGTAACACCTTCCTCAATTAGACTTGTAGAAAGGAATTGTGTACATCACACAAATGAAAAAAATTTGGATGCTAGATAAAAGAGCAAGCTTAAGAAATATATTCGTAGATTAAAGCGTGCAAGTGGGAATTGGACCATATTTTTCAACAAGGCTATTGAGCAATGACAGCTTTATGAAAACATGGATCATCTTGTAGATGATGAGTTTAGTGGGAGCTAAGTCTGAATGCCCCTGACGGGCACCAGCACTAAGACCCGGGCCCTAACCTAAGCTTCGCCCGGCCTGCTCTCTCGAAGTATCTACCGGGGGACCCCTATCCACAGAGTCCCTCCGACCTCGACGGCGCTCCTATACAAGATCCAAAATTTCAAGCATCAGATATTCGTATACAAGTTTCAAAAATACAAACACCTCATAGGCAACAAACTCACCTCTCTGTCCTTGCCAGGAAGCTTCTTGGTCAGATTGACGCAGTGCCTCTTCAAAGAATCAATCACGAGCATCCAGCGACGCACTCTCGCCCGAGACGCCTGCATACAAAATTCAAGATCAATTTCCAAAGATACAAAATTGCAACCAATTTCAAGAAAATACAAAGGCACTTACCGCTTCATAATACTCGGGAAGGGCATCAGTCACCGCCCGATGCGGAGGAGAGGCCATTGGAACAGTAACCTGCACCTGCTCCCCATCTGAGTTCACATAACGGAGAACATTGTTAGCATAAGGGACATCCTCAGGGTCGATTGCCTCCTCCTACAAGCACACATACAATGATCCGATTATACAAGAATACAAGAATACAAGAATATAAAAATACAAGAATACATGAACACAAGAATACAACAATACAAAAATACAACAATACAAGATTCAAATCCAAAAGCTCACCTATGGCACAAAGCAAACAGGTGGGGCAAGCATTGCCAAGAGGTCATCATAGCGGCTCCTCCTATCCACAAAGTTCTCCCATGGGAGACAAATGGACTCGCCCCCAGCCTCCATGGCATCCGAGTAAAGCCGAGAAACATTAACAATCTTCGCCAGCATTGACTTCGGAGGATCCATAGGGACGAACCTGCCTCTCAAAGTATGCTGAGGATTCACCCGCTCACCCAGATACCACATGGGATGGTACACTCCCGGGAACAGCACCCGCCGTCCAGACAAGTAATAGGCCATCATGGCCGTAGCATGTGTAGGCGCATCATCAAAAGGGCGCCAGACCACCTACAAGACAGATGGCTCAGACAAGTATACAAATACAACAGAGATAAAAATCCAGAACAGTACAAAGGCCTACCTCTCTGATAGGCAACACCCGCAAAGCTCTACTGAAGGTCGCTAAAGACACATCCCTGCGCTCTGCTCCTTCCCAAGAGGCAGCAAACGGGTAAGCCACACCCCTAGGGCGATTCGGCGCCAAGCTCGGGAAGTGCTCATACGCCCAAATCTTCGAAAATTCAAAATTCAAAAAAAATTCAAAATATTCGATGCCAAGCTCCGTCCTGAACCAAAGACGGGAAAGAAGTACAAGTACAAATTAGAGTCGTCACAACCGCACGTAGGTAGACTCTATCCTTTTTTCTAACGCTTGTATTGTGCAGGTATCAGCGTACAAAGAATGGTCTTGATTGCAGAACATCTTTACCGTTCTACGTCCCTATTCGAAAACTTTCACTAACGCTTTCCTAACCGAACGCTCAGTCAAAGTGGGGGCTTCTATAGACACCTAAATCGTGTCTCCCCTAATGGGATGATGACGATACTATTATCCTTGCTAGGTGGTTGGTGCAGCTCCGTGCGGAAGTCCGAATTGCTAAAATGTATTCCAAAATCCAAAATCCAAAGTCCAATCCCCGAGCCCGTTCCCATTACGGAACTCGGTACAAAATTTAATTTCCAAAAATCAATTTTAAAATCCAAAAACAATCTCACCCAATGGACTTATCCATTGGCTTTACAAGTCCTTTTCCAGTCAAATGACACTAAGCAATCCAAATTCGGGCGCCGACCCACAAAACCGAGCATGTCGGGCCCCGTCCCATAAAACCGAGTCCAAACACAATTTCGAAATTCAAAACGGCTTGTTTTTAGACGCAAATCAAGCCTTAATCCTTAAGAATTCACTACGTGCCAACTTCGTACAATTCGTACAAAGGTACAGCCATAAGAGACAAATGCAAGGACGGCGTCATCGTCCTTCCTTTGGCGGATTCTGAGCCACGTCACCTGCGCCAGGCGCAGGGCCCTACGCCAGGCGCAAGTGGCTTGTGGATTTTAGCCGGTTAATTCTCTATTTAACCCCTCATTTCCTAAAAATTTCGGGCAGCCAATCAAAAACACAACGTCGTAATTTCAAAATCTGCTCTCAAAATCAAAATACAAAATCCAATTCTAAACTACAAATTCCTATACAATTTCAAGTATTTAAGAAATTGGGAGCACTAATCGGAAATCCAACCTAATCCTAACTAGGTAATTCCGAATCCCTACTTAAATCTACAATGTTTTCTACTCTTCTACCTTTCTAAATCCAAAATCCTATGATGTTATCATTAGGGTTCATACCCTAGATTAACTAGGAAAAACAATGCCAAAGGTGTCATCTTTGGGAGGTTTCACTCTTGAAACATCTCCAAATGATTGTCCAAAATACCACTTCCATTATGTCATACAAGATTCAATCTTTATTTCAAAAATGATTAGTAAATTTGACACTTTTACTCTTAAAAGTGTCACTTACAACAATCACACATTTTTACAAAATCAAAACCCTTATATGATTCAAATACAAGTTATGGATTCTATGATGTTTAAGGTTGTTTGTAATCACTTCCCTAAACTAGAATCAATGTCAAAGTTATGGAGCACATTAAAGTTGAGATCTTTTTCACATTAAAAGATTTGGACTTTAAGCATTTAGCCTCCTAAGTTCAAGATTCAATATTCAAAGTTCAATATTCAAAGTACAATTTCAATAATCAAAGTCTAAGACACTTTGGGATGAGCAACTTATCCTAAAGTTGAGATTTTTAGAATTGAATCCGTGTCGGACGCACTTATTATTAAGTAGTCATTTGGCATTCGGATCTCAAATACAATAGTACAATTTCAATATCGCAATTTCAATATCGTCATTTCAATACGGCATTTCAATATCGCACCTTTCAATAACGCATTTCAATATTGCACCTTTCAATGTCGCATTTCAATATTGCACCTTTATTCTTGCTATTTCAATTCCGCACTCTTTACTCACCTTATTTTAAGGTGATGATTTACTTGTTTATTGCTTTAATCACCTCACATGCTAAATTCAACAATATACGAAAGGTCACATCACGCTTAACAAAGATAATTCTTGGACAAACCGGCCTTAGGTTCCTTTAATTGACTTTAAAGCAAGTGATCACATACAAGTAGCAATATTCGTGTACTAATTAAATTTTCAAACCAACATAGTGTCATGACTAGGGTTATCCGAATATGCTTCTTGTCATATACTCGAATACAATTTTAAAAGCTCGCAAAATAAGCATCTTGTTTCCTTGCCCGCATCTCACCCATCCGTTTCTAAGATTCAATGCCTTATCCCCAAAGAGTCAACCTTGGTCTTTCCAAACCGGACCCTTAAATATTGTTTGGTGGCGACTCCTTCGAAATTCAAAAGCTTAGAAAACCCCGTAGGGAGAATACAAAAAAAACACCCCTACTCCTCTAAATGTTTTCAAGTTTTAAGTTTTGAATACTTTGTAAAACATTATTGTTGTGGGATCTTTTACGGTAATGACGTGTCACGCGTTCCTCGGAGGTATCAAGTATGAGCTGGCACGAACCTCTGGCAACCTGCAAAACAAGAATATTCCTGTAGGAATATTCCCTCCGATGCTTAAGTAAGTATAAGTTAGAGAGAGAAGTAATTTGTAGAGAGAAGGCAGAGCAAAGATAGTTTTAGGCTGGTGGGAATGAAATTATTTTTCTTACCTTGGGATCTGAGCTTTTTATAGGGCTAGGGTTTCTTGGGAATTGATCCCTCAACCCTAACTGTGGGATGCGTGACCCTTGGGGATGTAGGGCACGTGTCATTTGGCCAACAATGATGAGCCTTTTGCAAATTGGGCCAGAGAAGGTGGGCTTTCCAAAATAAGGCTTTTGCCCTTATTTTGTTTGTGTACAAGGCCTGAGCCTACTTCCTGGGCTTGGGCCCATGAATCATCTGGGCTAGCTTGATTGGTCATTGTGGCTTCTTTGGGCCTTATGGTGGAGATATTTAGGCCCACATAATTTGCCCCTAATGATGGGTGAAAATGGACGTTAGTTTTCACTACTCTTGGGTTATCCAGTAAGGTGATGACGGGTGGCAGGGGTAATCATTTCTTACCCCTCTATAAATAAGTGACAATTTGAGTGATTTTCCCCCTCATTTTTAATAATAATTTGAGAGCCATAGGAGAAGGCGATTTCCGGCATCCAGCATCCACCAAGAGGCACTGTAGCACCGCCACAATCTTCAAAGTCCTCTTCTTGAAGTTCTTCATCGAATTTCTTTCAGAAATCTTCTCTTTGATCCATCAGGTAACATTTATTTTGAGAAAACGTGTTTGTTAATTTTGGTCATTCCCTGCTCCCTTCTCTTATCTATGATGTGAGGACCTCGTCAAAACTGAGGGCGGCGACCTGCTATTTTGACGTCTTCATTTCTCAAGTTATGCCCCTCGTCTTGAGCCAATTCTTCAGCCTGTGCAGGATATCATGGTGCAAATAGGATACGACCCATATTTCGAAGGGGAATCTTCTTCCCCCATAGAGGAGGACGCTCCCACGAACGAGCGTGCCGACGGTGCGCCAGCGGGCCCTTTAGGTGGCGAAGAAGGCCACCTTCATCCCTGCGAGATTTTCCCGCTTCAGACGTGGCTGAACTATCTTACTGCCCAGGGAGCTGATTATGGGGCGTCTCTAAACTTGGGTTCTGAGTACAAGTTTTTCATGCCAGCCGACATAGACTGTACTAGCTTTGGCTTAGTAGAAGGGGAGTTCGCCGTGTACAGCTCCTTCTTAAAGCTAGGCATGAGGTTTCCTCCTCACCCTTTTGTGGTGGAGGTGCTGTACGGTTTCAACATTGGTTTGAACCAAATGTCCCCCAACTCCTGGGCCGGCGTCTTTGGGTATATTACCCGGTGTGAGCTTGAGGGTATTACCCCTTCCTTCCCAGCATTTCTCAGGATAGCCTCAATGTCTCAAGTTCCTCGGGCCGCCGAAGGTTGGTTAGCCCTTACTTATAAGGGAGCATACAGGATGGTGATGGGCAAGGCGTCCAAGTGGCATCACTAGCGGAAGAAGTGGGTGGTTATCAGTGTAGGGGAATACAGTTAAACATAATAACATGTGCGGAACAATTCCCAAAGCCAGGAAACATTTATAAATCACAGATTAAGCAAACTTACATTCGAAGCGTGTTTTCCACAATAATCCGTCAACGAACACGAACAAAGAACTCCACTTGTCGTTCCTCTACTTGGTTCACCGACACGATCAGATCCGTCTTGATAATCGTAGCTTAGACAATTGATCAAGATACTTTGCTTTTGGAAGAACTCACTTTGGAGGCACAGAGAGAATTAGGGTTCTCTGTGTCTCTAGGGTTTGAGTAATATGAATTGTGTGTATGTTGGAAACAAGGTTGTAAGGTTATATCATTAACCTTACTAACCGACCAAGCAAGAAGCAAGGCCGGCTAGCAAGCCGTACGAGCCAAGCAACGGACACACGCCCGCGCCCAGCGACACACTGCAGGCCGAAGCCCACAGCGCGCGCGCCGAGCAGCTGGGTCGTGGGCCTTGCTCGCTCGTCGTGCTGTGCGCTACTGCTTGCTGTTGCGTGCTCGCGCCCAATGGGCTTGCCTCGCTTGCCTTGGCTCGCGAGCTTGCAGGCTCGTTGGGCCTTGCACGCTTACGTGCTTGGCTGGACGGGCCGGCAACTCCGATGCCCTTCGTATTCGCGATTTAATATATTTCCGATATATTATTTATCGTTTCGTATACGACGAATCACCGTCGTACGATACGATTTATTTGTGTCGCCCAGCTTACGAATATTCGCGATACGATATACGATTCCGATAAAGGTCGTATCGTATAATACGTCTCCAACTAATTCCCGAAAAGCTATTAAATGAATTTCCGATTCATTTAATCCGGTGATCTGTTACGTGTCATTGGTGTGACCTTGTAGGTTCAGTCAAGAGTAAATTTTGAGTTCAATATCCATTAGAACTCACTGATCGGAAACATTGCTCCAGCTAGCTGTTCCGATCACTTGATCTCACTGAATTAATTGTTCGCAATTAATCTGAACCTTGGTATTAGACTTAATGCACCTTGGGTGAAGGACATATTTCCTTCAATCTCCCACTTGTCATTCAGACAAGTGTGCATCCACATTCCTTTGTCACTTAGTGTTACTTACTGAACATAAGGTAAGATCCAAGCCATCCTTATTAGGTCCAGAAGTGTTTCTCGGATTACAAAGTTCAACTGTCAAACTTTTGCAGAAGGTTAAGCCTAACCATTCTGAGCACGGCCATGCATTTTACAGTATCTAACTCTCTGAGAGGCCTTGTTACACAATAACACCATATCCTATCAAAGATAGGAGGACAATCCATTCTTGCAATCTATGAACACTCACTTTGATTCATAGTACGCCCAATAACTGCTTTTATACCCTCCTTTTACGGTGCGACATTTAGCTAGTATCAAAGCGAACTAATTCTCAAACGAGCAGACATAATCTCTCATGTTCTGAGGAACGGTTTCTAATCACCATTAATGAGAACTACCTATGACATGACTTTAATCTCTTAAAGTGTTCTCATGGTCAATCCGATACAAGATCCAATAAGTATCTATGCAAAAGATTCTGACATCCAGTCACTCTAGTTCAAGAAACAGAACTAAGTAATCTACTTGCAATCTAATCTTCATTAGTCATTGGTCGTCCACCTTTCAATGACCTGGATTAGGGATCCTTTGTGACTTCAATATTCAAGTTCACTTATGGGTGTTTCTTTGTCAAAGAATCCATCTTGACATCCCATTTGAATGATTTGAATCACATGGACTTATCATTTAATTCTAAACCACAATTAAATGAATATGAAATAAATAAATTTCATAAATATGAAATGGTTAAACCAATTGTTTTAAACATAGATCTAACAGATGTTCTAAAACAATACTTAGAAAATCAAAGCCATTCTCCAACATGCTTGATTCCCATGGTTGCTACATGTGCGGTGTGTTTCACTTGTGGCAATGGTTTAGTCAATGGATCCGCGACGTTGTCGTCAGTTCCAACCTTGCAAATCTCGATTTCCTTTCTTTCAACGATCTCTCGAAGTATGTGAAATCGCCGCAGTACGTGCTTGGACTTCTGGTGGCTCCTAGGCTCCTTTTCCTGGGCAATGGCTCCGCTATTGTCGCAATACAAAGCCATTGGTCCTTTAATGGAGGGGACAACACCAAGTTCTTTGATGAACTTCCGAATCCAAACAGCTTCCTTTGCTGCTTCTGAGGCAGCAATGTACTCGGCTTCAGTTGTAGAATCCGCAATAGTGCTTTGCTTAGCACTTTTCCAGCTTACTGCTCCGCCGTTGAGGCAGAACACAAACCCAGACTGTGTTCTGAAATCATCTCTGTCGGTTTGAAAGCTTGCGTCCGTATAGCCCTTAACAATCAACTCATCTGTACCACCATAAACCAGAAACTGATCCTTAGTCCTTTTCAGGTACTTTAGGATGTTCTTGGCAGCAGTCCAATGCGCCTCACCTGGTTCTGACTGGTACCTGCTCGTTGCACTGAGTGCGAACGAAACATCCGGCCTTGTACAAATCATAGCATACATGATGGATCCAATAGCCGAAGCATATGGAATTCCACTCATCTTTCTACGCTCATCAGATGTTTTGGGACACTGATTCTTGCTTAGATATACGCCATGTGACATGGGTAGATGGCCTCTCTTGGCTTCCATCATATTGAACCTAGCTAGCCCTTTGTCAATGTAAGTGCTTTGGCTTAGTCCAATCATCCTCTTAGATATATCCCTATAGATCTTGATGCCCAATATGTACTGTGCATCTTCTAAGTCCTTCATTGAGAAACACTTCCCGAGCCAAGTCTTTACAGACTCCAACATAGGAATGTCGTTTCCAATAAGAAGAATGTCGTCAACATACAAGACTGGGAATGCAATTTTACTCCCACTGACCTTCTTGTATACACAAGATTCGTCCTGATTCTTGATGAAGCCAAACTTATTGACTGCTTCATCAAATCGTTTATTCCAACTCCTTGATGCATGCTTTAGTCCGTAGATGGACTTCTTAAGCTTGAATACCTTTCCTTGGTTCTTTTGATCGACAAAACACTCCCGCTGTGTCATGAACACAGTCTCTTCAAGAACACCATTCAAGAAGGCAGTTTTGACATCCATTTGCCATATTTCATAGTCATGAAAAGCGGCAATCGCAAGGATTATCCGAATAGACTTAAGCATCGCGACTGGAGAAAAGGTTTCATCATAGTCAACGCCGTGAACTTGCCTGTAACCTTTTGCTACCAATCTAGCCTTGTATATGTATACAATTCCATCTTTGTCTTTCTTCAATTTGAAGACCCATTTGCATCCGATAGGTGTGAACCCATCCGGCAAATCAACCAAATCCCAGACTTGACTTTCAGACATGGAGTCTATTTCAGATTGCATGGCCTCTAACCATTTAATGGAGCTTGGGCTCGTCATAGCTTGCTTGTAAGTCAAAGGTTCATCACTATCCAATATGAGAACGTCTAAGTTTTCAGTCAAGAGGACGCCTGTCCATCTGTCCGGCTGAAAAATAGTTCTATTTGACAAACGAGGGGCAACAACGTTTTGAGGAACTACTCCCACTGGTTCTTCTAAAGACCTTGGAGGTTCATCAACTTGAAAGGATTCTAAAGAGTTCTGAGTTCGTTGTTCGTCTCGAATCTCTTCGAGGTCTATTATTCTCCCACTTGTCAATTTGGAAATATGATTTCTTTCCAAAAAGACACCGTCACGAGCAACGAATACCTTGTTGTCTGACTTGTTGTAGAAATAATACCCCATAGTTTCTTTTGGATACCCAACGAAGAAACATTTGTCAGATTTAGGTTGTAGCTTGTCCGAAATTAATCGCTTGACATATGCTTCGCAACCCCAAATCTTCAGAAAAGACAACTTTGGAAGATTCCCAGTCCATAATTTGTATGGAGTCTTTTCAACAGCTTTTGACGGAGCACGATTCAGTGTGAGTGCTGCAGTTTCCAACGCATGTCCCCAGAACTGTAAAGGAAGTTCGGCCTGAGCCATCATTGACCTGACCATATCGAGTAAGGTCCTATTTCTCCGTTTCGACACTCCATTCCATTGAGGTGTCCCCGGAGCAGTCAATTCAGAAAGAATACCGCATTCTTTTAGATGGTCATCAAACTCGTGGCTAATATATTCACCTCCTCGATCCGATCTTAGAGCTTTGATTTTCTTGCCATGTTGATTCTCTACTTCATTTTGAAATTCTCGGAATTTCTCAAACGATTCAGACTAGTGCTTCATTAAGTAAATATAGCCATATCTACTGAAGTCGTCCGTGAACGTTATGAAATAGCTGAACTCACCTCTAGCTTTCGTACTCATAGGCCCACATACGTCCGTATGTATTAGCCCTAGTAGTTCGCTTGCTCTTTCTCCCACCTTTGAGAAAGGTTGCTTTTTCATTTTGCCAAGTAAACAAGATTCGCATTGATCAATCTTCTCTAAGTCGAATGATTCTAGAATTCCTTTCCGTTGAAGTAATTCCATGCGCTTTATGTTTATATGGCCTAATCAACAATGCCACAGAAATGTGAGATCTGAATCACCAGTTTTAGCCTTTTTGGTATTTATGTTATAAATGTGTTTGCTCGTATCTAGCACATAAAGACCGTTTTCTTGTTGTGCTGAACCATAAAACATTCCATTCAAAGAAAAAGAACAACTATTGTCTTTAAATTGGAAACGAAAACCTTTAGAATCCAAACTTGAAACGGAAATGATGTTTCTGGTGATACTAGGAACGTAGTAACAGTTTTCTAGTTCCAAAACAAACCCACTAGGCAAAGAAATAAAATAAGATCCTACGGCTAATGCAGCAATCCGTGCTCCATTTCCCACCCGTAGATCCATCTCGCCTTTATCAAGCTTTCTACTTCTCCTTAGTCCCTGTGAATTGGAACATAAGTGTGAGCCACAACCAGTATCTAATACCCAAGAAGTAGAATTAGCAAGATTACAATGTATAACATACATACCTGAAGGAGAAGCAACGTTCCCGTTCTTCTCATCTTCCTTCTTCTTCAAGCAATCCCTCTTCCAATGCCCCTTCTTCTTGCAGTAGAAGCATTCAGAGTCGGCAGGAGAACGAGTCGCCCTTTTCTGTTTACCAGAACTGGCGCCGTTGGACTTGGATGAGGGCGAAGCCTTGCCCTTACCCTTCTTGCCCTTATTCTTGCCTGGTTTCTTGAAGTTCTTGCCCTTACGCACCATAAGCATATCGTGCTTGTTCTCTTGCTTGAGCATCTTTTCAGCGGTTTTCAGCATACCGTGAAGCTCAGTAAGAGATTTCTCCATGTTGTTCATGTTGTAATTCAACTTGAACTGATCATAGCCATTATGAAGCGAATGGAGAATGATGTCAATAGCCATTTCATTTGAGACGTCAGAATCTAGAGGTCTCATGTTCTCAAAGAGTCCAATCATTTTAAGAACATGTGGGCTCACTGGTTCTCCTTTCTTGAGCTTAGTCTCAAGGATCAACCTCTGAGTCTCGAATCTTTCGATTCTGGCTTGGTCCTGAAACATGTTCTTCAACTCCGAGATGATTTGGTAAGCATCCGAGTTAATGAACGTTTTCTGAAGTTCAGGACTCATGGATGCAAGCATCACATATTTGACATCCATGTTGGCCTGAATCCAACGATTAAGGGCAGCTTGAGTTACCTCCGGCCCAGCCTCTTGCGGTAACTCTTCCTCAAGGACATATTCCTTTTCCTCATGCATAAGAACTATTTATAAGTTCCTTTTCCAGTCGAGGAAATTGTTGCCATTCAACTTCTCTTTGTCGAGAATTGAACGCAGATTGAAAGTGTTATTGTTCGCGGCCATTTGATTACTACAATCGAAAATAATTTGCAATAAATAACCATTCATACAATTCAACAACTTTGAAATAAAAGCAAAAACATGCAATCATTAAAGCTATTAAAACATTTCATTCATGCAAAAAGTAAAAACATGGTCCAAAATGAATGAAATGATTCCAAGATCCCAAAAGTCCTAAATCCTTAAGCAGCTTTAGCATGTCTTAAGTATTTTAAGATTTTAGGTAAGCAAAACCTATTGCTAGTAATCTCCAAATTACTCTTGGTTAATAAATTAATGCCATAATTTATCCCATTGCCACAACTTAATGCCATTGTTGTTTGAGTTGCAACCACAATCAACGTGCTCCTTTAGGACGCCTTACCACCTAAGTCAACTAAAATAGCACCTCGCTTTAGCGTAAACCTACTATCTTAGATCCCTAGATTTTTGTAAGTGTTTATTTGGAAGGCAATTTTTAAACTCAATATTACTTGGACCTAGTTGTTGAAGGAAATAATGCCCTTGGTCCAAGTATGCATTCTATGTTAAGTCTAATAAATGCGGTTCAGTATTAATTGACAAGTTAATAATTCAGTGAGATCAAGTGAGCTGAATGCCTAGCTAGAGGCCGCTTCAGTTCAAGTGGAATTAATGATATTAATCCACAGCTTACTCTTGACTGAACCCGTAGGGTCACACAAATAGTACGTAAACGGATCAAGTATCTAATGGCATTAGATACTCTATCTATGAATATTCGGAACCGACGGATCTTGGTTTCAGTGGGAGCTAAGATCGTCACAGGCAAGAAATGAATACTCCGGAAACGATGATATTGCCGGAAACGGAAATATGGATCGTATCGGAAATATGAATATTATCCAAGTCGTAGATGTTGCCGGAAACGGAAACATGGTACGTATCGGAAAATATTATCGGAAATGGAAATATTGCCAGAATCGGAAATATTGCCGGAAACGGAAATATTGTCAGAATCGGAAATATTACCGGAATCGGAAAATAATTCCGGAAACGGAAATATTAAATATTTGTTCGAAACGGAAATTAATTCCGGAATCGGAAATATTAAATATTGTTCGTATCGGAAATGAATTCCGGAATCGGAAAATTTAATCGGAAGCGCATCGTACGAATAAGCATCGGACGAGGCCTGCCGGACGAGGCCCAGCACGAAGCCAGGCCATCGCCCAGCAAGCCAAGCGCGCCGCACAAACAGCAAGGCCAGGCCCAGCAGGCTGCGCGCAGCGCGCAGCGCGCACAGCGCGCACAGCACGCGCAGCGCGCAGCGCGCGCGGGCGCTGAGTGGGCTGCTGCTCGCGCGCACGCATGAGGCCCATCGTGGCTGTCGTGCGTGTGTGTGCAAGTGTTTGTGTTCGTGCACGTTTCCTAAAACATGCAGAGTTCGGTTAATGATTAAATTCCTAATTCTAATTGATAAATTAATTAAATTAGAGTTCTTGTAGGATTCTAGGTTTGATTAATTTGTATCTGAATAGGATTTCGATTCCCTTTCCATACCGCTATAAATATGAGGCTAGGGCTCACAATTTATAACACAAGTTTCAAAGTATTCAAAGTGAGTTTTTGAGAGAAAATTCAAACACACATCTTGCTCAAATTGCCGAAATTTTCTGGTACCTTAAGGGCGATTCTAGTTGGTCAATCTTAAGGCGGATCCGGACGTGCTGTGGACTATCTACGGAGGGACGACACTTGGAGTCCTAAAGACTTGTTCTTGTTCGGTTCGGGCGCAGCTAGGGAGGGCACGCAACAAAGAGTATGCATCTAAATTATGCTATATGATTATGTGTAAATAATATGTATTCCTGGGTTTATGGTTTTTCCGCATGATTTATGAATTGTCATATGTATCATAACCTAACAGTGGTATCACGAGCCCCTTATTATTTTCATAATCTAAATTGCATGAACATGGTTAAATATTACAAATTTGCAAGAATTAAAAGGGGTGATTAATTTTCGTAATTGTTAATTAATTGCAAATTGCGTTTATTTAATTATACGTACGCAGTTTTTCGGCAGTTTCTTCGTTACTCATCCGAATTGAGTGATTTTTGTGTCAATTCCGCATGTAAAAGGCATTCTAAAAATTTTGACAAAATTAGTATTTTTCTGCCGAACCCAGAATTCTCAAATTCGAAGCCTAACTATGACTTTTCGAAGGTTTTAGTTTTTCGAATGCAAAATTTCGTAAATTTAAGATGTTAAATTAAATATTTGCGATTCTTGTTGATAAATCTTGAATTTTTGATTGACCTACTGCATATGTTTAACAAGTTTGAATGCCTAGTCTTGTTAATTATGCAATCTAATTTGTAATTATGATTAATTTGTTGAAAATTAGAATAATTTAGAATTAATTTGATTTTCATAATTAATTGTAATTTAATTAGAAACCTATGATTAAAAACCACCATAAAAATTGTAAATTTACGATAAATTTTAAATTTTTATGACCTAGACTTGAATCCATATCAATCGGAAATCAATTGGATAATAAATTTTCGATTTTTTCGCCCTAAAATTATGAAATTAATATTATTTATTAATTTGTCATTAATTTTAAATATAAATTTAAAATTTTATGCGATTCGTTCATAAAACTTGCACGCACGAAGCAATGGACGCTTCGTGTTACCCTTAAGGGGTGTTGTATAATGCGGGCATGCGACGACGAGCAAGGGAGCTCGTCGCCCGTGCGGCACGAATGCAATGAGCAAGGGCGTAGTGCACGAGCACAAGGCAGCAGCCCTGCCTTGTGTCGTGTGCCACGAGCAATGAACAAATGGGCATGGGCGAAGAGCGAGCCAAGGCAGTCGCGTGTGGGCAGCAAGCGAGCTGCGCCACAACGCGCGCTGCCTCGCACAAGAGCGCGCAGCCTCGCGCGCAGCGAGCGCAAGCTCGCGTGCCACGAGCGCTGCGCCCAGCATTACTCGCGCGCACAGCGAGCGATGTCGCCCGCCCAGCGAGCGATGTCGCGCCCCAGCGAGCGATGGCTCGCGCGCACAGCGAGCGATGTCGCGCGCCCAGCGAGCGATGTCGCGCGCCCAGCGAGCGATGGCTCGCGCGCCCAGTGAGCGATGTCGCGCGCCCAGCGAGCGATGTCGCGCGCCCAGCGAGCGATGTCGCGCGCGCGCACTGCGAGCGATAGCTCGCGTGCGATGAGCGCTGGCGCGCGCAGCGAGCACCAATGCGTGCGGAGGCTTGCGATAGGGAAGCAGCAGCTATGCGACGAGCGCATGGGCTGCGCGCACATGACCAGCAATGGCTGTGTGCGTACGGCCCATGGGCGTGCAACGCGTAGGATGTTTGCGTTACGATTAGATCGTTTTGAATGTTTAATTTGAAAATTTCAGTTCACGTAATTTTAATTAATTTTAAAATTAATAATTTGAATTATTTTCTTGGATTTTAATTTTGAATATTATAATTATAATAAATGTTATTTATTCTAATTATTTTACTAAAATTAAAATCATGAATTAATTTAAATACGACTGAAATTAAATTAAATTTTTGGATTCAATTATAAATTGATATGAGCTTTAAATTTTAATTAAATTTGTATGTTTCCGGTTGGACTAGAAATACATTTTTATGTTTAAAATTGGTAAAGCATATGAATTTATTGGTTTAAGTGGGAGCGCTTTTTAGTCATAAACTCTTGATTAGGTCTACAAATCCTTAAGGTTAAAACAACTTGATTAGAATTAATAAGGACTGAATAATTGGTAGATTATTGGTGCCCTTGATTAATTGCTGCAAATGTTTACGTGATGCATAATGTGTTTTACTAACCAGCTATGTGGGCCATTCATGATAATGAATGGGTGAATGGTATATATTGTATATGTACTGTTTTGCAGGTTATGAAGTGACTAGTATGGCCCAAATAGGATAGAAAATATGGTCTGCGTACCATTAATTTGAATGTAATTGGTCTAAAGTACCAAAGTTATTTTTCAATTCAAATATGGTCTGCGAACCATCAAATAGTTGTAATTAGTTATAGCTTATCCTATTTGAAGAAAATGGTGCCTCCCACGGAGATTTTCAAGACGGACTTTGAAGTCAAAGCTTCAAGATGAAGTCGGGCCATACTAGATCACAAATATCTTATGCATGTTTTAAGTTATTTATTGTTTTAAATATGTCTTAAAATGCATGAGATCAAAAGCTTGATTATGTTGCATGATTAAGGATTTTAGTTCACTTAAAATCTAACCAACATAGTAAGAGCCTTAAGTTCCAAACTTAAAAATTGAGTTAAAAGGTGCCATGCCAAAATATACACTTGCTTGGATATCCTTTACATCAATCTAGTAATAGTTTTCGCTCAGCGAGGTGTTACTTATTGGTCCTAAAGGGGCAAGGTACACAAATAATTGTGAGTACATGTTAGTTTTGGTGAAACTCAACGATATAAGTAAGGAGTCATTTTATGTCGTGGCAAATTCGATAGGTTTACCTAATAAGTTCTTAGACGTACCTATCAACCAAGAATAGTTTCTAGACTATTAGCAAAAGGCTTTTGCTTACCTAATATGTTCTAGGATTAAGTCGACAAACTGTGCTTAGTTCTTCAATGATTTTAGGATCTTGGAATCATTTTATTCACACCTGCCGGAACACATAACTTGAATAAAATGCTTAATAAACATTGAATTATGCATGTATGCTAGAATTTAAGTTTATTAAGAGAAACTGTGAATGGTTATTTATTTGTTTATTCTTTTCAATTGTAGTTTTTAAATATGGCAAACAACAATTCATTCAACATTCGATCAATTCTCGAAAAGGAGAAGTTGAACGGGAAAAACTTCCTTGACTGGCAAAGGAACTTGCAAATAGTTCTTATGCAGGAAGAAAAGGAGTATGTCCTAGATGAGGCGATGCCCGAAGCTGCAGGCGACGGGGTCACTCAGGCAGCCCTCAATCGTTGGATTGATGCCAACAAGGATGTGAAATGTCTAATGCTCGCCACCATGAGTGCGGATCTGCAGAAAACGTTCATCAACTCAGATGCTTTCACAATCATCAGTGAGTTGAAGAACATGTTCCAAGATCTGGCTCGAGTCGAAAGATTCGAGACTCATAGGCAAATTCTTGAGACCAAGCTTAAGAAAGGCGAGCCCGTAAGTCCACATGTTCTCAAAATGATTGGACTCATTGAGAATATGAGTCGGCTGGATCAGCAATTTTCTCAGGAAATGGCTATAGACACCATCCTCCATTCTCTTCATAGCGGGTATGATCAGTTCAAACTGAACTACAGTATGAACAGTCTGGACAAAACGCTCACTGAGCTTCACGGTATGCTGAAGACCGCTGAAAAGACGCTCAAAAGTGATAAGCAGGATGTGCTTATGGTGCGTGGGGGCAAGTTCAAGAAATCTGGAAAGAAGAGGAATGCTAAGAAAGGTGGCAACAAGGCCAGCCCAACTAAGCAAACTGGCGCCAAATCTGCAAAGAGGAAGGTCAGTCAACCCACTTCTGAATCCGAATGCTTCTACTGCAAGAAGAAGGGGCATTGGAAGAGAGATTGCTTGAAGCTAAAGGAAGATCAGAAGAACGGAACAGTCGTTCCATCTTCAGGTATTTTCGTTATAGACTGTATACTTGCTAATTCAACTTCTTGGGTATTAGATACAGGTTGTGGCTCACACTTATGTTCCAATCCACAGGGACTAAGAAGAAGTAGAAAGTTAAGCAAGGGTGAAGTCGACCTACGAGTGGGAAATGGAGCACGGATTGCTGCATTAGCTGTAGGAACTTACTATTTGTCGTTGCCCTCCGGGCTAGTTTTGGAACTGGAAGAATGTTTCCATGTTCCAAGTCTTACTAAAAACATCATTTCAGTTTCTTGCTTAGATGCTAAGGGATTTTCCTTTATAATAAAAGACAATAGTTGTTCGTTTTATTTTAAAGAGATGTTTTATGGATCTGCTAGATTAGTCAATGGACTTTATTTATTAGATCACGACAAACAAGTATATAACATAAATACCAAAAAGGCCAAAAAGGATGATTCAGATCTCACCTATCTGTGGCATTGTCGATTAGGCCATATAAACTTGAAACGCTTAGAAAGACTTCAAAGGGAAGGAATTCTAGAACCATTTAACTTGGAGGATTATGGTAAATGCGAATCATGTTTACTTGGCAAAATGACAAAGCAACCTTTCTCTAAAGTTGGAGAAAGAGCAAATGAACTATTGGGTTTAATCCATACAGATGTATGTGGACCAATGAGTACAAATGCTAGAGGTGGTTTCAGCTACTTTATCACTTTCACTGATGACTTCAGTAGGTATGGTTATGTCTACCTAATGAAGCATAAGTCTGAATCCTTTGACAAATTCAAGGAATTTCAGAGTGAAGTAGAGAATCAATTAGGCAAGAAGATTAAGGCACTGCGGTCTGATAGAGGCGGTGAATATCTGAGCTATGAATTTGATGACCATCTGAAAGAATGTGGAATTCTATCAGAATTGACTCCTCCTGGAACACCACAATGGAACGGTGTGTCAGAACGGAGGAACAGAACCTTGCTAGACATGGTCAGGTCAATGATGGGTCAGGCCGAACTTCCATTAGAATTTTGGGGACATGCACTAAATACATCTGCACTCACTATAAATAGAGCTCCGTCTAAAGCTGTCGAAAAGACTCCATACGAATTATGGTTTGGAAAGCCTCCAAATGTGTCTTTTCTTAAGATTTGGGGATGTGAAGTATACGTCAAACGATTAATTTCAGACAAACTTCATCCAAAATCTGACAAATGTATCCTTGTGGGCTATCCAAAGGAAACAAAGGGGTATTACTTCTACAATACATCTGAGAACAAAGTGTTTGTTGCTCGAGATGGTGTCTTTTTGGAGAAGGATCACATTTCCAAAATGACAAGTGGGAGAAAAGTAGACCTCGAAGAAATTCAAGTCGAACAACAAACTCTAGAGAATGCTCAAGATGACATTCAAGATGAAACTCAGAGATCTTTAGAAAAATCTGGTGAGAATCATGGTCAATCTAGAAATGTTACCCCGCGTAGATCGCAAAGATATAGATCTCAACCGGAAAGGTACTTGGGTATTTTGACGAACGAGAGCTATGACGTTCTATTACTTGAAAGTGATGAACCTGCGACTTACAAGCAAGCTATGACGAGCCCTAGCTCCAAGCAATGGCAAGAAGCCATGCAATCTGAATTAGACTCCATGTCTGAAAACCAAGTATGGGATTTGGTCGATTTGCCAGATGGCTACCAAGCCATTGGAAGCAAATGGGTTTTCAAACTGAAAAAGGACAAGGATGGGAAACTTGAAGTTTTCAAAGCTAGATTGGTTGCAAAAGGTTACAGGCAAGTCCACGGTGTGGATTACGATGAAACCTTTTCACCAGTTGCAATGCTAAAGTCTATTCGAATAATGTTAGCAATCGCTGCATATTACGATTACGAAATATGGCAGATGGATGTCAAAACTGCTTTCTTAAACGGCGTTTTAACAGAAACTGTGTTTATGACACAGCCTGAAGGTTTTGAGGATCCAAAGAATGCTAAAAAGGTATGCAAGCTAAAGAAATCAATCTACGGATTGAAGCAGGCATCCAGGAGCTGGAATATACGTTTTGATGAAGCAGTCAGTGACTTTGGTTTCATCAAGAACGCGGACGAATCTTGTGTATACAAGAAGGTCAGTGGGAGCAAAATTGCTTTCCTAGTATTATATGTCGACGACATATTGCTTATCGGAAATGACATTCCTATGTTGAACTCTGTCAAGATTTGGCTTGGGAAATGTTTTTCGATGAAGGATCTAGGAGAAGCACAGTACATATTGGGCATCAAGATTTACAGAGATAGATCTAAAAGGATGATTGGACTTAGTCAAAGCACTTATATCAATAAGGTGCTTGATAGGTTCAAGATGGCGGACTCCAAGCGAGGCTACCTACCCATGTCTCATGGAATGACTCTAAGCAAGACTCAGTGCCCAAAAACACTTGATGAGCGCAGACGAATGAATGGGATTCCATATGCATCATTGATTGGTTCAATAATGTATGCTATGATATGTACACGCCCGGATGTTGCGTACGCACTCAGTGCTACGAGCAGATACCAGTCAGACCCAGGAGAGGCGCATTGGACTGCTGCCAAGAACATTCTGAAGTACCTGAAAAGGCACAAAGATGACTTCCTGGTCTATGGTGGAGATGATGAATTAATTGTTAAAGGCTATACGGACGCAAGTTTCCAAACCGACAAAGATGATTTCAGATCACAGTCTGGGTTTGTCTTCTGCCTCAACGGAGGAGCAGTAAGCTGGAAAAGTGCAAAGCAAAGCACCATTGCGGATTCTACAACTGAAGCGGAGTACATTGCTGCACATGAAGCAGCAAAGGAAGCTATATGGCTAAGGAAGTTCATAGGAGAACTTGGTGTAGTCCCCTCCATTAAAGGACCAATAGCCCTGTATTGTGATAATAACGGAGCTATTGCACAGGCAAAAGAGCCTAGACACCACCAGAGAGTCAAGCATGTACTTCGTAGATTTCACCTTCTACGAGAGTTCGTTGAAAGAAAAGAAGACGAGATAAGCAAAATTGGAACTGATGACAACATATCAGATCCATTAACTAAACCTCTGCCGCAAGCGAAGCACAACTCGCACACTGCAGCTATGGGAATCAAGCATATTGGAGAATGGCTTTGATGTCTCTTTTTAATGTTTTAAAGTTTTAGAGTTTAAATCTTTGTAAAACATTATTGGTTAATCATTCACAATAAATGAAAGGAATTCATTTTTCCATTTAATTTGTGGTTTATTAAATGATGAGTCCCTTCAACTTGACGATATATTCAAGATAGACTGTCAGGACCAGTCCTGTGACTAAGAAATGTCTATCAAGTGAACTTGAATGTCAAAGGTTGAAAATGGTCCCTAATCGGAGTTTTCTATAAAATTGGACGCATAGAAAACGTTAGACGATTAGAATGCAAGATGACTAGTAGTTCTGTTTCTTGAACTATGTGGACATGGCAATGTCATAATCATTTGCATAGATACTTACTTTGGGAAGACTAGTATCGGACAAGACCTATGAAACTTTACTGTAAGAGATGAAAGTCTGTCATAAGTAAATTTCATTAAATTATTAGACACTAAATCCTCAATACCTGAGTGATTTGAGATTACTTGTTTGAGAACTGGTTGCTTTGACGTTGACCAACCGTCGCACCGTAAAAGGAGGCTATAAAGGCAACGCTCAGGTAATCACCTATCAAACGAAGTCTAATCTCAAGATCGCAAGATTGGGATTGTCCTCCCATAAATCGGGATGAGATGCTTAAAAGTTGTACAAGGCCACTCGGAGAGCTAGAAACTGTGAAATGCATGGCCGTGCTCGGATGAATCATAGGCTATGATTATCTGTTTATTTGATCAGTTGAACTCTGAAACCGAGGAACACCTCTGGACATAATAAGGATGACAACTCTTACCTTATGTTCAAGAGCAAGCATCGAGCGACAAAGGAATTAGGAAATGCACACTTGTCCCTAAGGACAAGTGGGAGACTGAAGGAAATAATGCCCTTGGTCCAAGTATGCATTCTATGTTAAGTCTAATAAATGCGGTTCAGTATTAATTGACAAGTTAATAATTCAGTGAGATCAAGTGAGCTGAATGCCTAGCTAGAGGCCGCTTCAGTTCAAGTGGAATTAATGATATTAATCCACAGCTTACTCTTGACTGAATCCGTAGGGTCACACAAATAGTACGTAAACGGATCAAGTATCTAATGGCATTAGATACTCTATCTATGAATATTCGGAACCGACGGATCTTGGTTTCAGTGGGAGCTAAGATCGTCACAGGCAAGAAATGAATACTCCGGAAACGATGATATTGCCGGAAACGGAAATATGGATCGTATCGGAAATATGAATATTATCCAAGTCGTAGATGTTGCCGGAAACGGAAACATGGTACGTATCGGAAAATATTATCGGAAATGGAAATATTGCCAGAATCGGAAATATTTCCGGAAACGGAAATATTGTCAGAATCGGAAATATTACCGGAATCGGAAAATAATTCCGGAAACGGAAATATTAAATATTTGTTCGAAACGGAAATTAATTCCGGAATCGGAAATATTAAATATTGTTCGTATCGGAAATGAATTCCGGAATCGGAAAATTTAATCGGAAGCGCATCGTACGAATAAGCATCGGACGAGGCCTGCCGGACGAGGCCCAGCACGAAGCCAGGCCATCGCCCAGCAAGCCAAGCGCGCCGCACAAACAGCAAGGCCAGGCCCAGCAGGCTGCGCGCAGCGCGCAGCGCGCACAGCACGCGCAGCGCGCGCAGCGCGCATCGCGCGCGGGCGCTGAGTGGGCTGCTGCTCGCGCGCACGCATGAGGCCCATCGTGGCTGTCGTGCGTGTGTGTGCAAGTGTTTGTGTTCGTGCACGTTTCCTAAAACATGCAGAGTTCGGTTAATGATTAAATTCCTAATTCTAATTGATAAATTAATTAAATTAGAGTTCTTGTAGGATTCTAGGTTTGATTAATTTGTATCTGAATAGGATTTCGATTCCCTTTCCATACCGCTATAAATATGAGGCTAGGGCTCACAATTTATAACACAAGTTTCAAAGTATTCAAAGTGAGTTTTTGAGAGAAAATTCAAACACACATCTTGCTCAAATTGCCGAAATTTTCTGGTACCTTAAGGGCGATTCTAGTTGGTCAATCTTAAGGCGGATCCGGACGTGCTGTGGACTATCTACGGAGGGACGACACTTGGAGTCCTAAAGACTTGTTCTTGTTCGGTTCGGGCGCAGCTAGGGAGGGCACGCAACAAAGAGTATGCATCTAAATTATGCTATATGATTATGTGTAAATAATATGTATTCCTGGGTTTATGGTTTTTCCGCATGATTTATGAATTGTCATATGTATCATAACCTAACAGTTGTTTCTATGTTGGTTCGATTATTAAGTGAACTTAAAACTAATCGATTCATAGGAAACAACCTGTTCATGCAAAGCATACATACATTCATACATTCACGCATAATATATATATAGAAGTGCATAAATAAATGGTGATCTAGTATGGCCCAAAACATCTTGTCTTGAAGCATCAAATCTTCATCACCTCCTTGTTAGCTTGGCATCGTCTTGAATCTTCGTTCAAATGCTAACTTAAAGTTCTAAGCTTAGAAATACTTGAAAATAATAAAATTACATCAAAATTTCCATGGTACGCAGACCATATTTAAAACTTTACATTCAAAGATAGAACGGTGCGCAGACCGTATTTAACTATCCTAAATTGGCCATACTAGTCACTTGGAGTACCTGCATTGCATAAAATATATATATTCAATGCATTCACCCATTCGTATGCTAAAACGAATGGCCCGTGTAAATATGCAAGTATTTACGTGAATTAATTAAAATTCACGTTCACATAAACGCGTCCTAAAAGATTAATCAATTTCCAAATTATTAATCTTAGACTTTATTCTAATTAAAATTGAATTTAATTAAAATAATGCGACCTACGAAATAATTAAAATAATTATTTCATTTTGATTTCATTTAGTGGCTCCCACTCAAACCAATAATTATTCCGGATAATTGATTATGTAATATTAAATTAAAACTCGCGGCCCGGCCCAAGCAAATAAAATATTAAATTAAATATCTCGTTAGCCCAAATTAATGCAAATATACGAAGCCCAACGAATTAAACGATTTTTAAAAAAAAAGTCCAATTGCTTGATTGGGCTAGGCTTGCGCCCAGCCCCGCCTCGCGTGAGGCCCTAGAGCACACGAGCAAGAGCTCGCGCACCCCGCCCCATCGCTCGCGCGCGCGCGTCCCCGCAGCGATGCTGCCCTGCGCTGCGTGTTGTGCATTGTGAGTGCTCGACGTCGCAAGGCTTGCGCCTCGCTTCGTCGCAGCCCCGCAAGCTACCTCGCCTGCCCTTCCTCGCCCAGCGCGCACGAGGCACGCAGCATCGCTGCTGCTGCCCGTGTCGCATGGCTCCGTCGAGCACAATGGCCTCGTATGGCTCGACGAGCCATACTTCCACCATGATCATGTTCGTGTTTTTGGTTCGTAAAACGGACCAAGTTAATTAAAATTAAATTTAATTCACGAACTTGCATTAATTTTATTTTTCAAAAAAAGTTACGATTTAATTTTCGAAAAACAACGATTTTTAACGATTTAATAAACTTTAACGACAATCCAATTTCGTAAAATTAATAAATCAAGGGCTAACAATATTCAAACTTTCAAGAACGATCGAATCAACTTTAAAGTTTGAACTTTTAATTAATAAAATCCGAAACTTTATATCGTTCATAAACAATTAAATTTCAGATTATTAATAATTTGGTTTAAGTGCGATTAAAATTAACGAAACCATTCAAAATTTTAATCCAATAATTTTTAAAATTAGCCACTGACCCATGAAATTATACCCCCTTCCCCAATTAACCGAATTATTAAACCAAAATTAATTAAAATTCAATTAGGGTTGCAAATTTTACGAATTGGGGAAAGGCAAAATTAGGATTTATACTTATCGGAAAAATCTGAAATTTTTACCATAGATCAAGAATGTACCCATCAACATTTTGTCAAAATTTCAAGCGATTCCGAGTAGTATAGGTCGACCTTTTAGTTGAATTACTTCCCGACACTTTTAATTTTTAATGAAAAATTAACAAAAACGCCCAAAAAACGATACTTCGAGGCCTGTTTTCGCAATTCTATTCACATGAGTTGATTTTAGAAAATCGTTTTCCATCAGATTAGGGTTTTAAAAATCGAAAAAGCGATGATTTTTGATTTCGGACCTGATTATACGCAATTCATCCAATAATTCGTAAAAAATTCCGAAAAATCAACAAAAAATCCAAAATTTCGACAGATGCAAAAATAATAATCATGCTAATTCATGCTTTGAATACATAAGGCTCATGATACCACTGTAGGGGAATACAGTTAAACATAATAACATGTGCGGAACAATCCCCAAAGCCAGGGAACATGTATAAAGCACAGATTAAGCAAACTTATATTCGAAGCGTGTTTTCCACAATAATCCGTCAACGAACACGAACAAAGAACTCCACTTGTCGTTCCTCTACTTGGTTCACCGACACGATCAGATCCGTCTTGATAATCGTAGCTTAGACAATTGATCAAGATACTTTGCTTTTGGGAAGAACTCACTTTGGAGGCACAGAGAGAATTAGGGTTCTCTGTGTCTCTAGGGTTTGAGTAATATGAATTGTGTGTATGTTGGAAACAAGGTTGTAAGGTTATATCATTAACCTTACTAACCGACCAAGCAAGAAGCAAGGCCGGCTAGCAAGCCATGCGAGCCAAGCAACGGACACACGCCCGCGCCCAGCGACACACTGCAGGCCGAAGCCCACAGCGCGCGCGCCGAGCAGCTGGGCCGTAGGCCTTGCTCGCTCGTCGTGCTGTGCGCTACTGCTTGTTGTTGCGTGCTCGCGCCCAATGGGCTTGCCTCGCTTGCCTTGGCTCGCGAGCTTGCTGGCTCGTTGGGCCTTGCACGCTTACGTGCTTGGCTCGACGGGCCGGCAACTCCGATGCCCTTCGTATTCGCGATTTAATATATTTCCGATATATTATTTATCGTTTCGTATACGACGAATCACCGTCGTACGATACGATTTATTCGTGTCGCCCAGCTTACGAATATTCGCGATACGATATACGATTCCGACAAAGGCCGTATCGTATAATACGTTTCCAACTAATTCCCGAAAAGCTATTAAATGAATTTCCGATTCATTTAATCCGGTGATCTGTTACGTGTCATTGGTGTGACCTTGTAGGTTCAGTCAAGAGTAAGTTGTGAGTTCAATATCCATTAGAACTCACTGATCGGAAGCATTGCTCCAGCTAGCTGTTCCGATCACTTGATCTCACTGAATTAATTGTTCGCAATTAATCTGAACCTTGGTATTAGACTTAATGCACCTTGGGTGAAGGACATATTTCCTTCAATCAGAACCACGAACTTGGAGATGTGTAGCAGGATGAGACGTTGGACGCTTCAACCCAACTTTGTTGGAAAAAGCGGCTCCTTTCCTCCGGTTTCCGCCGCCCTCTGAAAATGGATCTCGTCTCTATTTAGGGCCAAGCCGCTCACAGTTGGGACCAAGACGGCTTATATACCTGAGGGGTGGTTGCCTAATTTGGATCAGTTGGACGATCTTGTTTTCCTCTCGGCTGTGGGCTTGTGTCCGTATATGCCGAGAGGTAATGTTTTGTACCCCGGTCCTTTCGTTGTTTATTAATGTTTCATTTTTTACTGACGTCTTCCTTGTTTTTCAGACAAGGCCATGGAAAAGCTGGATGATGCAGCCAAGGGCCGAGTAGATATGTCGACCTGGCTGGCAGAGGTGCTTGACGCCAGCACCTTTGAGGCCTTACAACGTCAGAAGGCGGCTGAGCAGGCTGTTCAGGAGCAGGCTGTTCAACAACCTATCCCTCCCACAGAGGAAAAGAAGGTATTTCTTAAGCCTTCCAGAGTATGTGATTTCCTTGCGATTGACGTGGCTTTTTCTTCCCAGGGTTCGAGGAAGGCTACCACGACCACGACGCCGTCCTCCAAGCGCAAAGCTGGTGGCACAGGAAAACCTTCCTTCAAGCTGGCAGTAACGAAGGTGTCTTCGTCAGCGAAGGCGTCTCCAGCGCGTCAAAGGGTGTTTGCCCAGGACACTCCCAGGGCTGGGGAGTTTGCCTCTCCTAGTTCCCAGAAAGCTAAGAAGGCGATTGATCCGCTTGGGGGAATTCCGGAAGACGTCCGTCGGAACATTCCTCTGAGGACGGCGGAGAGGGCTAGGAATTCTGGTGGTAAGTTTTACTCCAACATCGTAACCACTTGCCGTTCTTCGTCTGGCAGTTCTATAGTCTCTCCCAGGGATTCTAAGGTAGTTGTTTTTCCAATAGAAATACCCGACCCTCAAAAAGCCATTGATGCTGAATTGGATCAGATCCCTTCTTCAGGCCGGTTTACTTCTCAGGACCGCAGACAAATAATGAGTCTGATGCGCAATGCTATTCCTCCGAAGTATGCTGAGACTCTTCCTGAGGCGGCCGAGACTCAACTTGCCGCCATGCAGCCCTCTATGCTGGATGTAAGTTTTATAATCATCGTCTTTTAGGGAAACATTTTATTTTTGATAATTACTCTTGCTGTTTATGCAGATGTTTATTCTGCTGGACTCGTTGAAGAAGTGGCGCACTTCTCTGGTGCATGAAGAGGCTAGACACCGCCTTCTTGCTAGCCAGTGCGGCGATCAGCATTTTGCTGAACTAGAGGAGCTTCGTCTCAACTGGAGGGAGGAGATCGACGCGGTGACCAAGTCCCTGACCTCTCAACGTGCTGAAAATAAACAACGCCTTGAACAGATTGATCAGAACTTCTCTCAGATTAAGGATCTATCTAAGAAGACAAAGGAGAAAGAGGCTGAGTTTTCTCGCCTTGACACTAAGTTTAAGGAGTTGGAGGCACAATTGGAGGCGGCTCGCAAAGAAGTGGCTACGTCCAAGGAGGTGCGTAGCCAGTCTGTCGTGCTAGGTGAGAGGTCAATTCGAGGGGGCATTGAGCTTGCCTGGAATGCAGAATTTGGCAGTATGTGCCCCTTCAGCTGGTTCGAGAAGTTCATTTATTATCAGGTGGAGGTGGAGAAGGCCCTGAAGGAAGGACGTCCTCCTCCCGAATTCGTTCCTGGTGACGATGACGAATGAGGAAATCTAGGGGATTTGTATTTTTCTTTTTTTTGCGGCGCCTTGGTTGACGGCCTTATGTGCATAATTTTTGTAATTATGACTGACTTATTTGAATGATAAGGCTTCTTTTAAACGTTTCTATTTTATTGGTCGTTCCCGTTTATTATGTATGATGTTGATTAGCTCAACTTTTATAGCTGACGTCCCTAAATGGGTACGGCGATTATTTTCCTTGGTCTTTATCGCCAAGGTCTTTTAGCTACTTCATATAGCTATTAGAAAAATGTGTTTCCCCTGTCTTCTAGGTGATCAGCCTAGTGAGGGTGCTAATCTGGGCCACTTCTTAGGCCTTCAAACGACTAGTCTTTAAGAGAATGTTATTGTCTGTGCCTCTTTGGAGGATTGGTTAACGTATTTGGCATAAGTAAAGATTCTCTGGCAAGGTCGGCTTGCAGAGAGATTTTTCATTTAAATTTCAATAAGCCGTGCTACATGGTGCGTCTATAGTGTGGACGTCTTCATTCTTACAAAGAATTCATTCATTAATCAAGATAACACAACTGTCGATTTCCTAGAAAAAGTATTTCTTCAGGTTATCCGCATTCCAAGTACGTAAAATTGGACGCCCCTGCATATCTTGGATTCGGTAGGTTCCGTCCCAAACTTCTTCATAGATTTCATATGGACCTTCCCAGGTAGGGGTGAGCTTCCCTTGTTCATTAGCTTGTCCAACGGCCTCCATCTTCCTTAGCACAAAATCTCCAACCTTTAAGATTCTTCTAGAGACTCTTTTGTCGTACTCCCTAGTCATTCGGAGTTTGTATAGCTGTTGGCGTAGAGTCGCGTTCCCTCTGGTTTCTGGCAAGAAATCCAAGGCCGCTTTCATCATTTCTCAATTGGCGTCTTCATTAAATAACATGACGCGCAGAGTTGGTTCACACATTTCAATTGGTAGGACGGCCTCAGCTCCATAGGCTAATAAGAATGGTGTTTCTTCTGTGGAGTTTTTTTGCCGTGGTCCGTATAGACCATAAGATATTGGATAACTCGTCGGCCCACAACCTTTTTGCTTCATCAAGGTTCTTTTTCATTCCTTCAAAGATGATTTTGTTGAATTGTAGACACCTACTTTTGTCCCCATTCCCGAAAGGGAAGGTTCGATGATGAAAGCATAAATCTCCACTTGACAACGCATCTCCTATAAAATAACGAATCTCAATCACCCTTTTCATTTCACCCGAAACCTGCTATTTATAGAAACCTGCTATTTATGGAAACCTGCTAAAAATAGTAACTGCCGTAATGGGTAGTTGTTAAAAGTGGCAAGTCATAAAAGATAGAAACCTGTCAGAATTAGGTGTTGCACTCCAACATAAATCCTAAATGAGATAGAGATTATGAGAGAATCCTATTCCTAATATAATTCGAAAATAAGAGTCATGTATTAATTAAAATCCTAACGAGCCTAGAGTTCGTAACGGGCCCAGACGCATTCCGTCACAAGGTTAATACGCACTAAAAGACTCGATTAAGTCTCAAACACTCCGGATTCTAGGAATCCGAATCTGACTGAGAAAACAGCCCAGATCCTATTTTCAACGCCTGGCTCTGGGCGCCGAAATCTTCGGCGCCCAGGCCTGGGCGCTGAAAATACCTGGTACGTGTTTTTTCCTAATTCCTCGTGGATTAGAGTTCTACAATTCTATCTTTCCACGAAATCTTTTCTATAAATATAGCCCATGTTCGACGTGAAAAAAGGAAACACAACACACAATTATTATTCTGAGTATTGACTCTAAACCCCTAAGCCTAAGCCACACGCTGCAAAAATCGATCACGCGTTCTGTCGCAATCGATCCATAAATCGAACAGAACGTATCCTGTCCCATAACTTGAGATTCGTTAAATAAAAGGAGAAATAGCAAAGTCAAAGTGGTTAGTTTTCTGAGAACCGTGACGCACCTCTCAAGGGTGCGTCGTAATGTGTCCCTTTTCCATGGTTTAATTGCTTTCCTCGCCCTTTTTATGAACTGTTAAACTAACTAAATCTGATTGTTCTATCACGCCTAATAAATATGATATTTTTGGGAAATTGGATTATCATGCTAGGTCCCTTAAAACAATCTAAATCAGATAATCGCGATCGATCTAGTATTATATGTTGCATATTGTTAAAATCGACGCAGATTAGTTTAATAGTTAACGCATGTCCCTTCAATTATTTATGCTGAGCTAGTAAGGATATCCTGCCTCTGGAGTTATCGACGAGCGAGTACTCCTCTCGGTAGTTACAGTCCTCCGAACCCTCAATCTCTACCTTGCGGGTGTATATTGAGAGATCCCCACACCAGGTATCACAAGGGAACCTACGGCCGTCGTGGTCAAACATAATTGCACTCCCTTTATGTCACGATAACCGGGTTTTGTCAGTTTTTCTCATTGTCGTTAAAAACTGAATGGCGACTCCTATATTACTAGTCAATTGGGTGTAAACTCACAGGAAATCCAATTACACTTGATTTGACAAAAAGAAACGTCACACCCACGAGGGACGAGGTCACGCATTAGCCTCGTGCTTTTTCGACCCCCTCACAGTGGCGACTCCACTGGGGATAGTGAAGGAAATACTCGTGCTCGTAGGTAATCAAAATAGCCGAAGGGTGAAACGATCCTACCCCGCGTTTATTTCCCCATCAAGTTGGGACGACCTGAAAATCAGCATATTAATGTGAACGAACAGAACCGCATAACGAATCTTGGCTCCCTTGGATGTTTCATCTCGGGAGTTGGGACTAAGGTACCCATCGCCAACCGGGGGATGCATACGCTTCGAATGTTGTCCACTCGGCACTTTCGCTAGTAGTACACCCGTCCCAAACCCAATCGCTCGCCCATTAGGTCCCTCTCATTGGTGCATGCCCCCTTGGCTTACATCGTAATTGGCCTCTTGGGCGAAATTCGTCTGTTGAAGACACTACCTCGACCGGGGCATGTGTTGGATCTGCGATAGAAGCGGTACCAAGCCAGGCGCAAAAACTACCCATAGAAGCCTATCATAAACTACATGACATATTATTATTGCTTCATGATGTAATGTTAGTAATGTGTAGCGAAATATGTGATTGTGTGACAAATAATGCTAGAAAACCAACGACCTTAAAAGTTGCCTAAACATTCATAAACCCATTGGCCAAAGAGTTATACCAAAATACGTGTTCCGCAAGCCCGAACGGTCGCCACAAAAATAAGCGACGCTCGGGATGGCCTGTAACGAATCCCACAAACGCTGCACAACGCGTAAGGACGTTATTAGGCAAGCACGCTAAATTAAAGTCGCATAAACAAAAAGTAGACGAAAAAGAAAACGAGAACCAGCCAGGGACGCATTTTCAACGCCCCTGGCTGGGCGCCATAATTTCTCACGCCCTAAGCTGGGCGCTGAAGTTGCTGCCTGGCCTTTTGGTCAGGCGCGGCAGCCTCGGTGCCCGCGCAAAAAATATGTAGCAAAAAAAAAACCATTCGTAAAAAATTGCTGCAAGGGCGTATGAAAAGCACTCGATTCTTAAAGCGACTAAAAAAATATATAAATAACTCTTCGAGTCGTTGTTAGGCCTCCTACGACGGCAATGTTCGGCTCCAAAACCGAGCACGCTAATTGAAATAACCTTGAATGTCACATGGGCAAAGTATTCAAAAAACAATGTTCAAATGAAGTTTTCAAAGAAAAATAATGTTCGAATAAAAAAATAAATCTGAGTCTAGACTAGGCTATGCCGAAGTACAATCTAAATCCTAAGTCTTAGTTGTCTTATCCATAGAATCGGTCCTAATGCTTGGTGTCGTTCTGCAAGTTAAAAGGTTAAACCATATTGAGTCTCCCTTCCTAACATTTAAATCAATAAGCACCCATATGTAATTGTCATCCCTTGCTAAGAATTTACGGCCTCAATACGCTCTCTCACCAATAAAAAGAATATATTATAGTATTTGCAAAATGGAAACAGTCACATTCTGAAAATCATTCCCCCATAGTCGCACAACCCCCAAAGTGAACCTAAGGTGTCAATACCGTTAGCAAAAAATTTAAAGGCCTCAAGGCTTATGATCACATTGGGTCACGACTATCATATTCCTCTCGAGCCACTCGCTCCTTGAAATACTCCTAAGTACGGACTAAAAGAATTTCCATGAATGCAACATGACGAACCATGAAAATACCCAAATCGGCATGCCATAAGGCTACCATTGGGGTAAAGCAATACACACCAAGAGAGAAGCCGCACTAATGATTCTAGTCTTGTAAAAGTGAAAATTCGATCTCCCCAACTAACTACCTTGCCAACACTAAGAAAAATGGCGCATGACAAATGAACACCCAAGGGTTAAAATCTAAAGTGTCAACCAACGAAAGTTATGGTCCAATTAGCCTAAGTCTGAAAGTTGCTTGGTCAAGTATTATAGGCTTACGCCACGTCATTATTTTGAGTCTAGGTCACCTCCTTGTATTCATACACGGGTTATAATCAGAAAGATTAATGAAAGTTTGAGTCTAAATCACAACTTCCAATTAAATCCCAGAAACCGGAGTCTGAAAAGAAACAAAAAATTATTTTCGATGTAATTCTTTCGTTAAAGTTCAATAAAGTAAAAACAACATTTTGAATCTACGCTATTTGCACATTTTAAGAAACGACTAAATACGCTTGCAAAGTAACACAATTTAAAGGTCCACCCTAGGCCTACTAAAACTAACGGCCCACCCTAGGCCTACTAAAGTTAAAGGTCCACTATAGGCCTACCAAACGAGGCTCACTCAGTCTCGCCTCGTGACTCAAAGACCACAACCATCTACCTGTTAGCCCAAGTAAAAAAAAATTGAAGGATTTATGTTGGGGAGAAATCCCAAGCAAAAAGAAAAAAATAGAAAGAGAAAAGGGAGAGCGAAAAGAGCAAGCCATGAAATACTTAAAAAGAAAGAGAAAAGGGAGAGCGGAAAGAGCGAGCCATGAAATACTTAGCCCGTACCTCCCAAAGTACGAAATCTACCCAAGTAAAACGAAGGGAAAGAATTGAGTTAGCCAGTACCTCCCAAAGTGCGAAATTTACCCAAGTAAACGAAGGAAAAGAATTGAGCCAACCAATCCAAATCATAAAATTCTACGATGTCTACCCTTTCCAATCTTTAGGTTCTTAGACGCCTTCGCTCTGGGGCCCTGTTCAGCTCATTTAACCCATCCATGTTCTCATTGCCATAACCCAAGAAACCGTTACCTCGACTCTTATTCTTGAACTTGTTGTCAACTGCAAACCACGTACGACCATTGACACGTGCGTCATACCCATTATTTCCAAAACCTGCTCTTACACCACCATTAGCATAATGACCATATAACTTGTTTGGATACATCCTGTTGATATACCCTTGAGCCATCCCCATGCTACTCATTGGCCTTGGTTGATGTAAACTCGTGACACTAGCTTGAGGCTGCAAATTGTGAGTCCTAGTAGATGTGATCCTCATGCTTGACTAATACCTATACAAATCATCCTATCTCATTCGACCCGTCTTTCAAGCCGTCTTGAGTCACGAGTAAAAAAAAGAAGACAAATGAAAAGTACAAAACAATAATGAATAATAAAAAAGCAAACTTTGCAAAGCGCGTTTAAAAGTTCGTCTAAAAAGAAAAAGAAGCATTTAGCGCACCAAAAAAGATCCGCCCAGAAATAATTTTCAGCACCCAGAGCTGGGCGCCGAAATCTTTAGCGCCCCAGCCTGGGCGCTGAATCTCTCTGCTCGCTAAAAATTTGTCCAGAAGTGCTCGTCATTTTATCCGCACATACACGGAACAATAACGAACACTTGGAGGGGTACAGCACGTATTCAAATATACGTACAAAAAAAAACACATGAAAACATGAAAAGATTTTTGTGCAAATACATGTACTAAAAAAATAAAACAAATTTTTGGCTTACGGCAAAGCAGCAAATTGAAATAATAATGAACTTCACTTATCTCATCCTATTTCAAACATTGCGATTCCACCTCAGAACGTACTTGTTTAAAATCGGCATTCTAAGAAACCATTTTCTAGGCTAAGAACTACGCAAGACCTGATTCCAAATTAAATCTATTTAAGGCGGATACGTAGGCAATCCATGATTCGGTCCAACCAATTTGCAAAAATATTAAAGCCTATGGAAAAACAAGAATAAGAAATAGAGTCCCTTATTGAAATTTAATTACTTGCAATCCAAGTCGAAAGAAAAATTTAAAGGAAGAATCCAAGTCATCAAGATGCCAAAATTAATGAGCACACATCGAAAAATAATAAGGGCACGTACCCTTGCCAGAAGGAGCACTCACACTCCTAGGCACTTAGCCAAGACTCAAAAGATCGCTTTGCCTCAATTGAATGGGGGCTAGCGCAAGCGTCCATGACCTCTAAAGTACTCGACTTGACCCTCCCTAAAGCGAACTAACTCACTTAAAAGACCTTCTTTCACCACTAGACACAGTCATAATCGCCAACAAGTAGTAAAGGCAGTAAGCTTGCAATAAAGAGGATTGTTCTACGGCATCGCCCCATCGTTCCTTCGAACTCAGGGCACCCGTTCATGGCAATTCAAATGCTTGCTAATCCCCTTTGAAAAAAAATCAGACATTGTCAATATGACTTGGCACTTAACCAAGGCTCACCCTACTCAGACATATGACACGGGCATCTAAAATCGAAATCTGAAAGCATCATTAATGGGAAGACATAACGGCAACTGGGGGCTAAAAATTCAAATGAAAGAGCTAGGGAAAGAACTAAGTATACCTTAACCTTTTATGCACACATACACCAAGTAAATCTAAGTCAATTTGAAAACGGTTTATATTCTCGCAATTCTGGAAAATATGGCCCTAAAAGCCTAAAGTATACGCCAAACGGGCACAAGTATATCTTGACGCCTGCACCCTGGCTTCCAGCGAATCCTTAGACAGCATTCCAATAATCGTAATAGTATTTTGATTCACTCATGTAATCATGTACGAACCCTTCTATAAGTCAACTTACTTAGGACACCTCAGATTGTACACAGTAGGACTCGAATTTCAAATAATTTTCAAAGACTTCTTCGAACATATTAAAGAGTCGTTGGTTTAAGCTAAGTATGCGTTTATCTCGATGTTACAAGTGAGTCAAAAAATTTCTAAAATACGATTATGGGTAAAGAAAGGCACCTAGCTTTTAGTCAAGGCACACTTAAACATGTGACTACCTTGACCACGGCAATGTCGCACAATACGACATTTACAAGAGAAGTAGCAAATCACTACTGGTACGTACCTCGCACTAAACGAGTCTGGTTCAAACTATTCATGATCCATGTCACCATGAATGCATAAAAACGTATGCCAAGCATTATAGCATCAAGCCAATCCCGTAGCTACAATTGGGGGCTTGAGAAAAACACTCTAAAAATGCTCGAAATGACGATTTCATCGCAAATTCTCGACGCTAATGCTACACATATGTCATAGGGGCACAATCCTAAGCTTTAATCGTGTAAAACGAACCTTAGAATGGCTACAACCCCTCCCAAATTCTAAGCACTACTTAGAGTATATAAAGTCGCCCCACTAACAAGGGTAACTGAAAATCGCGAGTCACCAAAACTCCGATCAAACCACTACACATAACGCTCGCCCTATAAAGCGCTCGTTACACAGTCTACATCGTTCCAAAGCAAAAGCGAAAGAAAAAAAATCAAGAAAAAAAAACTGTCAAAATTCTGCCCATAAATCATTTTCAACGCCTAGAGCTGGGCGCCGATATCTTTAACGCCCCAGCTTGGGCGCTGAATCTTTTTGCTAGCCAAGTTTTGCCCAGATATAAAAATAAGAAAGAAACACCTATGAATCCTCGCATCGAACGAAGTAATAAGCCGTGCAAACCCACGCAGAAGGTGCTACACTTGTTCAAACACCTGAACGAGGCATGATGAAGTACTCCAATGCAAAAATAATAATGATATCCCAACGCCTGGAGGAATGTTCTGAGACACGCCGTTAGGCCACACAAGCCTACGTTGCACCATAAGTTCAACCGTCCCACGGTACAAGTCTAAAAAAAAGAAGGAGAGTAAGGCATATTGCACTGATGCGGGTACGACCAAGTGCATGTGTAAAAGAGGCAAAGACTACTTATCGCCCAAATTCAAAATGCAAGTCACACGACTCCTATATTAAGGATTAAAGGTAGCGAAATATTACCTACCACGGAAGGGATAGCTCGCACCTACACGAGCGGAACCCCAAGGCATCTTTCTCGAAAGAACCTACAAAAATCGTACGCCAAAAGGAAGCATCCCAACATGCATACTTGGGGGCTCCAAGCTACGAAACAACCATAGCAAAATAAAAAAATCTCGAAGCAAATGTTTGAACAATCGAAAGGGCACGATGTTTGAGCCCACTTCATGAATGGGCCTGAACCCTACCAAGCTTCTAAGCAAACTATTCAAAATCAGTCATTGCTCAAAAAAATGATTCAAGCAAACTGATTAATGGACCGCACACAACGGCCATTCTATGAACGCTCGTTCGCACATACATATCATCATTCTAAGTATCGAACATTCACGAACGCATTCAAAAGGAAAAAATATTTACAAGAGCGATCAAAATCTTACGCCTCAAGGTATGTTCCTCGGGCCACATAGACTCGCCCAACTATTGCAATAACTGTACGCCTTAAGAGCAACAGTTCCTTAAAATAATCGCCCCAAAGCGACAGGCACCGTAGTCCACCAATCGGCTACGGCTTCTCGAGAAAATCATCACGTTCTAAAAAAAAGAAAAAAAAAGAAAAGAGAATACATAGAACTTCCAAGTGAAATAAACGAAAAAACAAGAGGCCAACTGTGTCATCAAAAGACCAGCCCAAACAACACTTTCAACGCCCCACCTGGGCGTGAATTATTTCAACGCCCAGGCCTGGGCGCCGAAAATGAACCCAGGCTCAAAAAAGGCCCTAACTTCTACTGGGCCCTGCCATATTTATTCGACTTGAAAATTCCCGATTCCTTTACTGAAAGTCGCACCTCACGGCTTTGTTAAGAGTAGCACACCACTACAAAGATCGCTCGCACTTACGAGCACAATCCCAAACGCGATCAAGGACATTACAGAATACGTATCCCCAAGGAACCTCTTTGACAAGAAATGACCGTCAAGCACGAATGCTTGGGGGCTCGAAAGAAAATATATATTATGCAAACTTAAAACAATATTCCCAGACTACGCTGTACGAAGTCCCGTGTTTGGATGTCTCAAAAAATAAAACCGGTTTACGACCTCAAGACAAAGGTCGTTGTTGATATTTATACATAGTCCCCTAATCAAGGACCCAGGTAGTGGCAAAATTGAGCCGAAAAGACTAGCTCAGAACCATGAAAGATGATGACCACAAGACAATCACTAGTAGAAAAAGCGCTATTAGTAACTGGCAAAAATGGGCTTTTTGTAACTAACATCGTCCGTTGCTATAGCCGGCGTTACTAGTAGTGCAAAAAATTAGTAACGGACTAATGTCAGTTACTAATAACGAACTATTTGTAACTGGAATTTGCTTTTTCCCATTACTAACGGTCAAATTTTACAATAATATCCGAATAATTATAACTGGTCATCGACTTAGCCCGTTACTTATGCATTTTCATTTGTAACCGACCTTTATTATTGCCAGTTACTACAAGTATATGCCAGTTACTATTAGCTTATTTACTAGTAACTATCTCTTTTTCATGCCAGTTACTAATGTCTTTTTTATATATTACAAAAAAAACAATAATAGAAAGAACGCTAGCTGCAGTCTTTAGCAGTAGCAGCAACAATTTGGCAAGAGATGCATAGCAGCAGCAGGAGCTATTGCAGCAACAACGGTTGTTCCAAAGAAACATATTGAACCACCATGCCACATTTATAATCCAAAAACTCCACTACAAGTCACTTAACCCAATGCACTAAATATTCAGAAACAATACAAAAAAAAAACAACAAATCAATAAAGTTACAATAAGCTAAGTTATATACTTATATACATAGTATAAAAACATATAATCAATGTAATCACGAAAGTGGAGAAATATACTTGTCCTAATGTCATTCCAAAGTAATTAAACATGTCCTCTAGATAAATAAGTTGTTCTAAAAAAAACCTCGCTAATGATTTTACTTGCATTACACTGATGTTCCCCTTTTCTGTCCTTTTTTCGACCCTTATCCGTCTCGGTGTTGCATAGATATTTTTTTAACCTGCAATATCAAACGATACAGATATAAAAAAACCAAAGATATGCATGGCTCTCTTTAAGAATTTTTTTATTAACCTTTTCTTGACCATATAATCAATGGAATCAACAAACAAAATAATCTAACAAATAAATAACAATAAGAAATATTTGTCAACACTAACCCAAGAATCAAGGTGAATCAATGTCTATAAGATAAGGTCGTTAAACTCGGGTCTTCTTTATACATTGAAATTCAATAAGCAATGAACAAGGTAGACCATTGTCTCTTCTACTAACAATTTACAAAAATGCTAAGACAACAATAATGGGAACAAAAATGCTAAGCCAGCAATAATAGGAACAAAAATGATAGGGAATATTGGTACAATTTTATTCGTTTAAATCATATGATATGCATGTAACTAATTAGAAATAACAAGGGATAAGGGAAGCGTAAATTTCATTTTTTTATCTTTCTACTTTTTTCAAACTCAATAAAATTGGAATGGATTTAAAGCCATAAAGGAAACTGGAAAATCATTACATAGCAGGAGCAGCCACATGTAAAGGTACTAGGTCAACATGTAAGAGTTAAAAAATTACAAACCTCTCTTGAGGGTGGAAGAGAACTTTAGGTCCTCTGTAGTGACCTTCCCAATATTCAAAGGTCCACTACACTTGGGATGCACTTTCAATGATAATTGACTCCCCTGAAAAAAGAACTTCTTTTCCAGGTTAGACCGCATGACATAATCATATCTATCTCACTATTCTAAGTGCTAACTGTTGCGACAAAACAAAAAATTAGAACAAACTTATCTGATTCGATGAACTGAACGAAGAACAATTGTTGCGTCGTGGACACCCACTGTCCTAAAAGACGATTCCGAGCTACCTCCCGGTGCAGTAGAACAGAATGCGGTCGCCTTCCAGGATTAGCGCAACTCCGATGTTGTGTGCACTCACAAAGCCGGATGGAGTCAGAACATATGCCCAAAACCGAGAGCAATTTTGTGTAAGAGAAAGAATGTGTTTTCGTATTTGTGTGAATGATTTTCTGTGTTTGAAGGAAACTGAAACTCTGATTTAAGTAATCAGAAAGAGAGCAACTCAACAAACAAAAACGGCCGAGGGAATGAATATTGCAACAGCCAAAAACGGTCAGAAACATTGAATGTAGTAACGGACGTAATTAATGGTAATGAAACCAACGGTTACGTAATCAATACAGATTCCCGTAACAATGACTTAACCAAAACGGTCCAGTTACCAAAAAAAATAGGGTTGACCCACAAAACCCACCCCACGCCCGCGAACCGCATTCCCAATAGCCCAAGAGCCCAAGTACCAAGTACCAAGGCCCATGGCCCACGGCACGAGGCCCGAGCCCCGAGCCCGACCCGGCCCGGCGCGCGCGCGCGTGTGTGATGTATCCACCCATACCTCTCTCACGCTTTCTTAAACAAGAGTTACACTCATTCCCCAATTAATAAACAAGGAGAATATGAAGAGTTTTTTCTATGTGGGACTCTTTTATTTTCACTCACTTTTTTCCCTTTGTGTTTCCCAATGAGAATTTCCAACAATCCCCCACAGGTTCGAATATGCGGAAAAGAAAGGAAAAAGGAGAAGGATATTGGTTTTGGGCAAAACAAAACAATTGAATAGGTGCCAATGTCTTTCGACTTTAATTAACACTTAGTGACATTTAAACTATGATCTCTTTCCTACCAAGTGACTTTCGTATTGAACTTGATAGGGAGTTAGAAACCCGTCACTTAAAGCACGCAACTGAATATGTATGACATTCTGACTCCGCGAATAAAGTGACGCCTTATACTGGCCATACGTCCGACCTGGATATGCTCATAGGTGCTCTAGAGAGCCCACATCGCAATTCTCATAGGAAGCGGCCACACTTCCACACCTACGTAGGTGAATCCCATAAAGTGTGAGCTGCCTTCACACCACCAAACATATGGTATGGGTTCATTAAGAGCCGTATGCTCAACCTCTTTCCGATTGTAGCAAGCACATTATAACATCTAGGGGATGGACAAAAAATAAAATTTTGTGCTTCCGAATTATAACATAATGTCGTCCTTTGAACTCTGTGAGTAGGAGTTCATTATTTTACAATTCATTCAATGGGCTTCAAGCTCATCCCTTCCGATGTTTCCAAAACTAGTTTTCTACATAGGCCTTTCGTTAACGGATCCGCAATGTTCATTTCAGACTTTACATAGTCTAGTGATATCACCCCACTTGACAACAATTCTTTGACGGCCTTGTGCCTCAAACGAATGTGTCTTTTCTTCCCATTGTAGGCATGGTTGTTTGCCACAACAATAGCCGCTTGCGAATGACAATGAAGTGCAACTGAAGGAGTTGGCTTCCCCCACAGCGGAATATCTGCAAGCACATTTCTAAATCATTCTGCCTCATGACCTGCCAATTCAAGAGCAATAAACTCAGATTCCATAGTAGACATAGTAGTACAAGATTGTTTACAAGATTTCCAAGACACAACTCCACCCCCTAGGGTGAAAACATAACCACTGGTAGAGTTAATTTCATCATTGCCAGAAACCCAGTTGGCATCGCAATAGCCTTCCAAAACTCCTGGAAATTTGGAGTATTGCAAACTCTAATCCATGGTACCCTTAAGGTACCTAAGCAATCTCTTCAAAGCATCCCAATGTTCATGACTTGGGTTATGAGTGTACCTGCTCGATCTACTCACAGAATAAGCAATGTCAGGTCTAGTGTAGTTCATTAGAAACATAACACTACCAATAATCTTAGCATATTCAGATTGGCTAACAGGATCACCATTATTTTTCTTTAAGTGGATGCTTGGATCATAGGGAGTCCTAACTGGATCGACGTCAAAAGAGTTAAACTTTTTAATTAATTTTTCAACATAGTGAGCTTGGCTAAGACAAATGTCATTTGGAGTTCTCTTGATTTTTACTCCTAAAATCACATCTGCCTCACCCATATCTTTCATTTCAAATTTAGAACTTAGAAAACTTTTTGTCTCATTTACACGATCCAAGTTAGTCCCAAAAATTAACATATCATCCACATAAAGACAAATAATCACACAACCATCAGAATCATGAGTAAACACAAGAATCACCTTCATTTACATGGAACCCATTTCCTATCATAGTCTTGTCAAATTTGTCATGCCATTGCTTTGGAGCTTGCTTAAGCCCATACAAAGACTTGACTAATTTACAAACCTTATTCTCTTGACCAGGAACAACAAACCCTTCTGGTTGAACCATGTAAATTTTCTCATCCAAATCACCATTTAAAAATGCAGTTTTAACATCCATTTGATGCACAACAAGATCATGAATGCAAGCAAGAGCAATCAAAGTTCTAATAATAGCAATTTTAGTGACAGGAGAGTAAGTATCAAAATAATCAACACCATACCTTTGGGTGAATCCCCTTACCACAATTCTAGCCTTATACTTGTCAATGGATCCAGTGGATTTCAATTTTTTCCTAAAGATCCATTTACAAGTAATGGGCTTGCAACCCCTAGGCAAATCAACCAACTCCCAAGTATTGTTACTTAGGATTGACTGAAGTTCACTATCTATTGCCTCTTTCCAAAACACTGCATCAACAGATTTCATAGCCTCTTCATAGGTTCTAGGATCATCTTCCAAAATAAAGACATAAACAAAGTCATCATCAATCAAGTAAGGTTCAGTTAAGAAAGCAGTAATAAAATCATCACCATAACTGGTTTCCTTTCTTGTCCTCTTGCTCCTCCTTGGCTCCAATTCAGAATTCACATTAGAGGTGGGAGGAGCAGCAACAGGCATACTGGAAGAAGTGTTAAAAGAAGGCACATCATTGATACAAGATATTTTCAAAGGAAATACAGTTTCAAAAAACTCGGCATCTCTTGCCTCAATGATGTTACCACCTGCATCAGAATTGTTAGCACCCTTAACAAGAAAACGATATGCAGCACTTTGGTAAGCATAACCAATAAAAATACAATCAACAGTTTTAGGACCAATCTTGTCCCTTTTGAAGCTGGGTATAGCCACCTTTGCTAGACACCCCCACACTTTCCAGTAACTTAGGTTAGGTGCACGACCCTTCCATATTTCATATGGAGTCTTGTCTAGCTTCTTATGAGGTACCCTGTTCAAAACATGACAAGCAGATAATATAGCTTCCCCCCACATGTTATCAGAAAACCCAGAACTAATAAGCATAGAATTCATCATGTTCTTCAATGTTCTGTACTTCCTTTCAGCAATCCCGTTCTGCTCGGGTGTGTAGGGAGCCGTTGTCTCATGTATGATCCCATTCTGCTCACAAAATGCCTTAAGAGTGTTAGGGTCATACTCACCACCCCTATCAATCCTAAGTCTCTTGATCTTCCTATCAAGTTGGTTCTCCACTTCGGCCTTGTATTTGAGGAACATTTCCTCTGCCTCATCTTTTGACCTGAGAAGATAAACCATGGTAAATCTTGAGCAGTCATCAACAAAAGTAATATAATACCTTTTACCACCCCTGCTCTCATAATTTTTAAAATCCCTCAAGTCACTATGAACAAGCTCTAGTACTTCAGTTTGTCTATCTATTGATTTAAATGTCTTCTTTGCAAACTTGGCCTCAACACATACTTCACATTTCGCAAAATCAGTTTTATAAAAACTGGGGATCAAATTAAATTGTTTAAGCTTTTTAAATGAAGCAATGTTGAGATGACCCAACCTTGCATGCCATAAATCAATAGACTCAGCAATATAAACAGAAGAAGTACTAGCATTCTTATTCATAATTTCAAGTTTGACATCAAGAGTAAATAAACCCCCATTACAGAAACCCTTTCCCACAAACTCCTCATTGTGAGTAATAACAAGCCTATCAGAATCAAATGAAAGCTTCAATCCAGCCTTCATTAGCAAGCTACCAGAAATCAGGTTCCTACGCATTTCTGGAACATGCAACACATTGGTAAGAGTAATAAGTTTTCCAGAGGTAAGAGTGAGAACGATCTTCCCTTTGCCTTGAACAGTTGCAGAAGCTGAATTACCCATGAAGACATTTTCACCATCAATTTTTTCGTAGGTAGTGAACATGTCTTTGTTGGTGCAGATGTGTCTCGTTGCTCCAGTATCAACGATCCATTCAGCAACATTACCTGTCAAGTTAGCTTCTGAAACAACAGCAATAAAATGGTTAGGATCAGAAACTTCATTAGCTTCAGCAAGGTTGGCTTGGTTCTGATCAGGCTTCTTCTTGGATCTGCAATCTACAGACTTGTGACCAGTTTTCCCACATTCAAAACATTTCCCCTTGAACTTATACTTCATTGGTTTCCCTTGAGGCTTGAAAGGACTGCCATTTCCCTTAAACCTATCAGAATATGCATTAGGCTTAGGTTCTACAAGGTTAGCCTTAGCGGAACCGGAAAACACAGATTGACCCTTATCCTTAATACGATTTTCCTCCTCAATTTTCAGGTGACCTACAAGCTCCTCTAAGGTAAGGTCCTTCTTTTTATGCATCAACTGATTACGAAAATCTTTCCAAGAGGGTGGGAGTTTCTCAATTAAAACTATAGCAAGAGTAATATCACAAATACCCAAACCCTCGGCAGCCATAGCAATGCAAATACTTTCATAAGCATGAATCTGATCAATAATTGGTTTATCATCATGAACTTGAAAACCTATCCACTTACTGACACAATAACGCTTAGTACCAGCATCATCAGTTCCATACTTCTTTTCTAATGCATCCCAAATATCCCTAGCATGACCAAACCCCATATAGATATCAAGCAATGCATTCGACATATGATGCAGCAACATGCCCTTACATGTCCTATCATCTTTAGCAAATTTCAACTCAAAAGCATGCAATTCAGTTTCATCATCAGGTTCGACAACATCATCAAGCACATAAGCAATCTCAATTTGTTCTAAATAGAATCGCATCCTCACAGCCCAACGTTTATAATTCTTGCCATCAAGAGGTTCTAACTTAGACATATCAGGAATCATGAATTTCGAAGTCAAAGCCATAATAATCGTCTTTTAGATTGTTGCGACAGAACCAAAAATTAGAACAAACTTATCTGATTCGATGAACTGAACGAAGAACAATTGTTGCGTCGTGGACACCCACTGTCCTAAAAGACGATTCCGCGCTACCTCCCGGTGCAGTAGAACAGAATGCGGTCGCCCTCCAGGATTAGCGCAACTCCGACGTTGTGTGCACTCACAAAGCCGGATGGAGTCAGAACATATGCCCAAAACCGAGAGCAATTTTGTGTGAGAAAAAGAATGTGTTTTCGTATTTGTGTGAATGATTTTCTGTGTTTGAAGGAAACTGAAACTCTAATTTAAGTAATCAGAAGGAGAGCAACTCAACAGACAAAAACAACTGAGGGAATGAATATTGCAACAGCAAAAAACGGTCAGAAACATTGAATGTAGTAACGGACGTAATTAATGGTAATGAAACCAACGGTTACGTAATCAATACAGATTCCCGTAACAATGACTTAACCAAAACGGTCCAGTTACCAAAAAGAATAGGGTTGACCCACCCCACGCCCGCGAACCGCATTCCCAAGAGGGCTAGAGCCCAAGTACCAAGTACCAAGTACCAAGGCCCGAGGGCCGAGTACCAAGGCCCGAGCCCGGCCCGCGCGCGCGTGTGTGTTGTGTCCACCCATACCACTCTCACGCTTTCTTAAACAAGAGTTACACTCATTCCCCAATTAATAAACAAGGAGAATATGAAGAGTTTTTTCCATGTGGGACTCTTTTATTTTCACTCACTTTTTTCCCTTTGTGTTTCCCAATGAGAATTTCCAACACTAACATCATGAACTAAAAACTTGTCTGAGCCAAGATCCAACTACAAGTTTTTTTCCTGGTGATTAAGTAGTAATGCAGATGATGCCATTAATGACATGAAACAATGATACCAGGGGATAGTAATGAACTATCCAATCTTATATTCCAGATTTCCAGTTGTACGTGCCAGGAAGGTGAAAAGGACCAATAGTTCTCATTGTGTTCCTTGGAAAGAAGACCAAAGTTACAGTTGAAGTCTCGTCTGATAAAAGACATGACACTTAAAGGAGTTTACTACTCCAAAGCTTAGTACATAGGTTGTATTCTAGTTCTCTATACTGAGTCTAGAGTAACAAAATGTTTCATTTGCTGGTCATGATAACTTTGAACCATTGGCCCCATTGGCCCACCATCTCTGTTCCAAACCACCTTTAGCGCAAATATCTCAGAAGCACTGACTTTCTCAAAATCAACAGCTCTGCATGGGCTTACCAAGAATTTTGCTCACTCTGTCAAAAGTCGAAAATGACATTCTGCACTTGCAGAGAAGCACCTCCTCCCTTCAGGCAGCTTAAGAATGCTTACGAAAGAAATTTGTGAACCACAAACGGGCAATTGGGCATACAGCTCACTCAATTGCAGCGAGGCCATAGATTTACGATATCTATCCAGTATTTGTTCTTGCCAAAAAGGGGTACATCCATAGGTATTAAGGAACAAAATCAAATGGAGATGAAACACCTTTCAGCTATTGCAGTATGATATTAGGGATCTAGTGACTAAAGGTTTTTTATTTGTAAATTTATATTCAAAACAATAGAGCCTCATGTAAATCTTCATGTCTAACACCAACGCTGCCACCAATTATCTCCAGCTCTATCTAAATCTTTTTCTTGCACGGCAATTACAATAAAGAGAGATATACGTTTTTGCATAGCTAGCTTCTTGCGTATTGCAACCCAACTACCATGATCTTACATTTTTTATGTTGAATGCTACACTTGTCATCTAAAGTATCTTTTAGTGGAGTTTCAAGTGGGTAATATCAACTTATCAATTGGGGTTACAGAATTACAGTATTAATTGAACTTCGGTGCAATTTCGAATTGATGATAGAGTCAGAATATGGCTGGAGTTGATCTATGTCAAATCTACTCACACAAGTTCACATTTCATTCAATTTTTCTCAATATAATCTCATAACACAGCTATTACTGCAACTGAAACTAGACAACTTGCCTGTGAGTGCATCATGCCGATCCAAATGAGCTTGATCCTCCCATTTTCTCCAGCTATGTATCTGGCAATAAAATTTTCAGCAGGCAAAGTAGGGGAGAAGTCAATAATAGTTGTGGGACTGGGGCGAGGGTAGCTTTTTCTAACTTTTGTACAAGCTTAAAGATAACTTAGAGATTGGTTCTCACTAATAGTAAGTATTTTGACATTTAGTAGAACAGAGTATTAGACATATGCCTCAGCAATACAAAGCCTACTACTATACATGCAATAATCCTGTGGGTAGAGCTGGGTAAGACAGCCTCTTCTTTCATTGTAGGAAATAACAAAATTATTCAGTTCCAAATGCCTAAACTGCACTAAATCACAGTGGGATGAGAATGAGAAAGTTATCCAGCACTTCCCAGGAAGCACTCCCTACTCTGCAGAGACAAACTAAGATGACTGACATTCACGATTGTAATGTCTATAAGGTGCTTATACTCTGTTTCATTCAAAACTAACAATAAACTGTAAGTCAAAAAAAGTCCAACCTTCACAATTGCAAGCAACATTGTTAAACAGCTATAAGATACATGTGTCACTGCCATGATGAAGATAAATCGGTGCAACTGCTCAAGGCCTTCATATGATACAAATGGTTCTTTACCCTGTACACAAAACAAGCAGATGCGGAGGGAAACAGTGTCTCAAAAGGAATACGGAGTACTAGTATCATTTATGGAAGAGGCTCTACAGAATATTTAACATTTCAAATGATATAAACATAAGAACACACATGCCTCAAGACATGTATTTTGATGAAGGGAACTCATCAGTCTCCTGAAGGTTTGAGGAGTTGATGTCCAAAGTTTACGCCCTTCGGATGGATTATCTTCTTCAGTTGCTTCATGGACTTCAGATTCAGAACACAGGGAAAATATTCCACCAAAGAACTTAGAAGAAATGCAAATGTTGGAGATTATGCTTGAGGTTGCTGTTAGAAGAAGAGATATGAAGCCGAGAAGCATCAACTCTGCAAGAAAATATGGAATTGAAAAGTTCTGAGATAAGCCCTAAGCTACACGAAGAATGTCTAAAGTTCAGTAGCATCACTTTCAGACATTCATCACCAGAAAACCTAAATATTCACCTTATAAAGTACCAGAATATCATTACTATATATACCTTCTTTCATTTTCTCCACAGTTTGAAGCAAAGGTTTTCGACGTGTTTTATCAAGCCACTGAATTATAAGAACACAAACAGGTGAAAAATACATCATGTGGTTACAAAAGATTCTTCCTCTTAGAAACAGAGTACACTTTTTCGCTTAAAAAAGTGACTGGGGACTGTATAAGGTTTAAACTACTGAGCCAACAGCCAAAGAACATCAGCGACAACAGTTCCGACATCAGCAGCAGTCATACCAAGTACTGTGAGAAGTCACTCAGCTCCCTTGCCAAGCTGGAAAGCTCTTCTGATTGCTCTCTTCTGAAGCAATCAGAAGTTGCCACATAATTGGAGCCAATACAGCACAGCATCAGTATCATTAGCCAATCAGATCATCATAAGGATTGTAATAAAGTTGTAGTATAAATAGTTTCACTACTGTATTTTTCTACTCATTCATTCAGTTGTTAGAAAAAAAATCTCTGTAAGACTCTCTCCTATTACTGTATTAGTTCTTTAGGGACCTGAGCCACCAGTGAAGTAGGGTGATTACGGCAAAAATCAGTATGTGCTTTACTGCTTCCGTTAGCTTTGTTTCAATGAAGTTTTTCTCATTCATGGAGGTTTAGTTCGAGTTCAAGAAATCTAATAAACAAATATGGAGTAGATAATTTAACATATGAGAGGCATGGGACTGAAAAGTACATACCTTGGTGTCAACACTCCCTCTTGGAGAAATTGGACCACAGCTTGTTAGTAGTGCTCAAGTAAAATTGACCTGAGAGTCTGAGACGTGAATAAAAACAACCAGGAAGGAAGACTAAGGATATTATTTATGTATACCAGCATCTATCCAGAATGTAGCAATCTCGGGGGTCAAAGTTTCCAACCTCAGTGGTCTCTCCAACTGTTCAAAAAGTGATCATCATAAGCATTCAAGTAAATGATGAATTAGTCAAATTGTAAATCTGTTGTAGTGAAATGCCTTTATCTTGAGCCCTTGTTACAATTGTCCCCAAACTACTTTTCTTTGTTTCCCATCATACTCAAATACCCTTGAGTAGAAATAAGAGACATAATTGTATCTACAATCAAGCAGCCATAAAACTTATAAAGAGAATATATAACCTTCTACAAGCATTGCACTCATAACGTACCGATTTTTAATGAAGCTAGAACCAAACCTATATATGAATTGAAGTTCATATGCAGGGAGTGGTGCCTTTTTAGCCTTTTAGGCCTAAAGATCTAGGAACACAGTGCTTCATAAACTAGGTTGATGCAGCGAAACTGTAGTCTTAAAAAAGCTAGAGGCAAACTATGAAAATGAATGCTACAAACTCAATATCATAAATTTATAGAATTATTTATTAAAATAAATGAAGAGAAAATAACAGATTCAGCATACCTGATGTGATATCAGTTTAAAACTTTAAACTGGAAATCAATTACATTACCGTACCTGGAACAGAAAGTGTTCCGTAAATTTTTTCTTTCATAAGATATATGTGCTTCAAAGTTTATGGGGAACTAAGATTACGTTACTGTCTCCTGCAACTCTTCAAACAAGCTAGAAATCTAGAATTCATATCAAATTCTTTCAGTTGAAACGAGCACAAAAAACTAACTCCAGAACAAGAACCAAACAAATTGCACACGAATCCCTGATTCACATTGAAAACCGTATGAATTTTGAGCAAAATACACCAAATGAAACAAAAAAAAAAGCAAATCAAACTATTATTCGCATATTTAGGAGAAAAAATTGACAATTGAATAAGAATTACGGTTAAGAAAACGAACAGCTTTGGCGATGGAAGTCTTCGAATAACTGATGATGATGCCGGTGACGACGAGAAGCTTGGAAAGATATGTATGAGTGAGGAAGACTCTATAGACCTTTTCGTATAATTAGGGTTTCCTTTTGAAAGAGATGCGACATAATAAAGGTGTAGATTTTGGTGGAAGCCTCGAGTACAACAGCGAAAGTAGTGCCGTAGTGGAGCAGATAAAGGCGGTGGAGAAGTCAGCCCTGGTGGTCGACTCGTCGGCGACGCGAATTGTAGAAAAGAGAAGCATAGAACGAAGGAGTTTCTAATAGAAGAAAACAAAAGAAGGGGATTGAAAAAGATTCATTGCGAAGTGGAGTACTATTGGAGTTATTTTTCAAAGAATATTTTGACCACCTAATTCTAACGGACGTAACGGACGTGAGTTATTAATATATTTTTTCGTAATGGGCAAATTAAGAGCCCATTAATAATAATGTGGCGGTTGTGATTTTTGACATGTATTCACAACGACTAATTATAATGCCCATTACTTTTAATCTATCTGTAATGGGCCTATATTTAGCAGGTTATTAATAGGGGGTTACAAATGAGGTTTTTTCTACTAGTGAATGGTCTGTCTAAGCACGTTGTCAACCCACATTCAGGTTACAACTAAATCCGAGCATCCCTCGAAAGAATTCTCTCTTACAAGAATGAATAAAAGAAATTCTCAAAAGAAATCACGATGAACAAAAGAAATAGGGACTTGCCCACCTCAATCGGGCAAGATCGCGCCACGAACCACGCGAATCCCAAATCGAAAAGACGAATTCAGGTTCGCTCACCTCCAGCGAGCGGGGCGTCCACCCTTAGCGGACAGGGCTCGCCCACCTTCAGCGGGCGGGGTCTGCGTCACTAGCCGCGCAGGACCTCAGTTTTCGAAAAATAGAGTCTTCAAAAAAAACAAAAACAAAATGAAACAGGCTCGCCATCTTCAGCCGGCGGGGTCTACGGCGCAAACCACGTAGGTCCTTATTCTCAAAAAATAAACACAAAACAAATTTCAAAATAGATTCGTCCACTTCTATCGGACGGGGTGTCCACCCTTAGCGGACAGGTTCGCCATCTTCAGCCGGCGGGGTCTACGTCACAAACCGCGTAGGTCCTTATTTTCAAATTTCAAAAACAGATTCGGCCACTTCTATCGGACGGGGTGTCCACCCTTAGCGGACAGGCTCGTCATCTTTAGCCGGCGGGGTCTGCGTCACTAACCGCGCAGGTCCTTAGTCGCTGCAGCGATAACTTTTTCTGGTTTTCCGTTTTTTCCAAAAAAGAACGATGTGAGTAGCTCCCCTTTTTCCAAAGATTGGTTTTCCGTTTTTCCAAAAAAGAACGATGTGAGTAGCTTCCCTTTTTCCAGAGATTGGTTTTCCGTTTTTCCAAAAAAGAACGATGTGAGTAGCTTTCACTTTTTTCCAAAATTTAAAAGAATGGTTTTCCGTTTTTTCCAAAAAGAAGGATGTGCTGGATTTTCCTTCGTTTTACGTCCCATAAAAACAAGGGGGTTTTCTCGTTTAGCTAATCCTGAAAAATGAGAATCTTTAAAAACATTTTTACCTCGTGATTGGGCTTGGCCAGGCCCAATTACACTTTATAGCTTTGATTTCGAAAACATCCGTAGCTACTCCCAATGACAAAGTGAGGGAGTTTCTACGCCTCTTTAGATACTTCCAATGACAAAGTGAGGGAGTATTTTATACTATCCGTTGACAAATCCCAATGACACGTGAGGGATATGTCGACATTTCAAGTGATGACCCTTAAGTCAAATGTTATCACTCGGGGGCTCATGAGACCCTCGCAAAAACAGGTCACCATGGCTTGTGCGACGCACTCCGTCTAATACTTTGACCATCGTCTTACTCCAAGACTCAGTCAAAGTGGGGGCTAACTGTAGACACCTACTTTTGTCCTCATTCCCGAAAGGGAAGGTTCGATGATGAAAGCATAAATCTCCACTTGACAACGCATCTCCTATAAAATAACGAATCTCAATCACCCTTTTCATTTCACCCGAAACCTGCTATTTATAGAAACCTGCTATTTATGGAAACCTGCTAAAAATAGTAATTGCCGTAATGGGTAGTTGTTAAAAGTGGCAAGTCATAAAAGATAGAAACCTGTCAGAATTAGGTGTTGCACTCCAACATAAATCCTAAATGAGATAGAGATTATGAGAGAATCCTATTCCTAATATAATTCGAAAATAAGAGTCACGTATTAATTAAAATCCTAACGAGCCTAGAGTTCGTAACGGGCCCAGACGCATTCCGTCACAAGGTTAATACGCACTAAAAGACTCGATTAAGTCTCAAACACTCCGGATTCTAGGAATCCGAATCTGACTGAGAAAACAGCCCAGATCCTATTTTCAACGCCTGGCTCTGGGCGCCGAAATCTTCGGCGCCCAGGCCTGGGCGCTGAAAATACCTGGTACGTGTTTTTTCCTAATTCCTCGTGGATTAGAGTTCTACAATTCTATCTTTCCACGAACTCTTTTCTATAAATATAGCCCATGTTCGACGTGAAAAAAGGAAACACAACACACAATTATTATTCTGAGTATTGACTCTAAACCCCTAAGCCTAAGCCTCACGCTGCAAAAATCGATCACGCGTTCTGTCGCAATCGATCCATAAATCGAACAGAACGTATCCTGTTCCATAACTTGAGATTCGTTAAATAAAAGGAGAAATAGCAAAGTCAAAGTGGTTAGTTTTCTGAGAACCGTGACGCACCTCTCAAAGGTGCGTCGTAATGTGTCGCTTTTCCATGGTTTAATTGCTTTCCTCGCCCTTTTTATGAACTGTTAAACTAACTAAATATGATTGTTCTATCACGCCTAATAAATATGATATTTTTGGGAAATTGGATTATCATGCTAGGTCCCTTAAAACAATCTAAATCAGATAATCGCGATCGATCTAGTATTATATGTTGCATATTGTTAAAATCGACTCAGATTAACGCATGTCCCTTCAATTATTTATGCTGAGCTAGTAAGGATATCCTGCCTCTGGAGTTATCGACGAGCGAGTACTCCTCTCGGTAGTTACAGTCCTCCAAACCCTCAATCTCTACCTTGCGGGTGTATATTGAGAGATCCCCACACCAGGGATCACAAGGGAACCTACGGCCGTCGTGGTCAAACATAATTGCACTCCCTTTATGTCACGATAACCGGGTTTTGTCAGTTTTTCTCATTGTCGTTAAAAACTGAATGGCGACTCCTATATTATTAGTCAATTGGGTGTAAACTCACAGGAATTCCAATTACACTTGATTTGACAAAAAGAAACGTCACACCCACGAGGGACGAGGTCACGCATTAGCCTCGTGCTTTTTCGACCCCCTCACATGAATGCTTCTACCTGTCCGTTTTCTTGGGGGCGGCCTACTGATGCAAAACATGTCGTGATGCTATGATCAGCCAACCAGCTCTCCAATTTGGGTGTCTTGAATTGTGGCCCATTGTCGAAGACAATGGACTGAGGCACGCCAAATCTTGTAATGATGTTTTTCCAGATGAAGGCTCTCACGTCCTGTGCCTTGGTGTTTTTCAGGGCTTCAGCTTCTACCCATTTGGTGAAGTAGTCGACAGCAACTATCACATAGCGTAGTCCTCCTGGTGCCGTCGTATAAGGATCTAATAGGTCCATCCCCCATTTGGCAAATGGTATTGGACTGGTGATTGGTGTTAGTTTCTGAGATGGTCGTCGAATTTGATGAGCAAACCGTTGACATTTATCACACCGCTTAACCAAGTCTAGAGCGTCTTCTTTGAGAGTGGGCCAATAATATCCAGTTCTTAGAGCTTTTTCTGCCAAGGCCCTCCCTCCTATGTGCGAGCTGCATAATCCCTGATGGAGATCTTCCAGTACTTCATGCCCCTTCTCTGGGTTACGCAGCGAAGAAGAGGCCGTGAGAAAGCCTTTTTGTATAGAGTCCCGTTGAATATCTCGAACCGGGTGCATTTCTTTTGTAACCTTTCTGCCTGCTTGGGGTCATCAGGGAGCACCCCATTCATTTTGAAATTGACAATATCATCCATCTAGGTGGTCGTTCGGTCTAAGATGTCTGTCCTCAAGACGTCAATGCTCTTGGACTGTTTAACCTCCCAAAATACATGACGTGGTGTGTCGCAGGATGCTGAGCTTGCCAACTTGGATAAGGCGTCTGCCTTGCTGTTTTCAGACTGTGGTATGTGTTGTATTTCAAAGCTAGTCAGCTGATGTGCTTCTTGGCGGAATTTTTCCAAATATTTTATCATGGCGTCATCCTTGGCTTCATATTCTCCCTTTACTTGACTGACAATTAACTGTGAGTCGGATAAGACCAGTACCTCTGTTGCTCCTGCTGCTTTGCTCATTTGGATTCCGCATATCAAGGCTTCATATTCAGCTTCATTGTTTGACGTCTGGAAGTTGAAACGCATTGCATATTCATAGACATCCCCTTCTGTTGATTCACAGATAATGTCGGCTCCACACCCATTTTGGTTGGAAGAGCCATCCACGTGAACTACCCACTGAGTCTTTTCATTTTTCAAGTAGAGTGGCCTAGTCATTTCTGCAATAAAGTCAGCAAAAGCCTGTCCCTTTATGGCCTTCCGTGGCGCATACGAAATATCAAATGCATTAAGCTCGATTGCCCAATTGAGCATCCTCCCGGACGCTTCCAGGTTGGTAAATGGCCGTTTCAGAGGTTGATCTGTGTACACTATCAGCCGATGGGCCAGGAAGTAAGGGCGAAGCTTCTTGCTAGCCAAGAACAGAGCGAAGCCGAATTTTTCAACCGTTGGATACTTAAGCTCTGCATTCTGCAACATGTGGCTGACAAAATAGACAGGTAGTTGCATCCCATCCCTCTCTGTAGGTAAGACGGCGCTTAGAGCGTAGTCTGAGATGGCAAGGTAGAGGCATAGAACCTCCCCTGAGAGAGGGTTGACTAGCCGCGGCAGAGTGTGCAGATGCTCTTTCAAACGGAGGAAGGCGGCCTCTGCCTGTGGCGTCCATTCAACCTGGGTCCCCTTTTTGATGGTACTGAAAAAGTAATGACACTTATCTCCTACTCTAGACAAAAATCGCCCCAAGGCGGCGAGGCAACCAGTCAAGTGTTGCACATCTTTAACCATCTTTGGCGACGTCATAGTGATGACGGCCTGTACCTTGTCAGGATTGGCCTCAATGCCCCTTTCATCAATCAAAAAGCCAAGGAACTTGCCAGAAGAGACTCCCAAAATGCATTTCTTTGGATTGAGTCTCATTTGGTAAGCCCTAAGGGTCTCAAAGGTCTCTCGCAAATCGCCGAGGTGATCTGTCTTTTGTTTGCTTTTTACAATCATATCATCAATATAGGCTTCTATATTCCTCCCCAGTTGTTTTGTAAAAACGGTGTTCACCAATCGTTGAAAGGTGGCTGGGGCATTTTTTAGGCCGAACGGCATTACTTTGTAGCAGTACAAACCTTGCTCTGTGACAAATGACGTCTTCTCCTGGTCTTCGGGCCATAAAGGGATCTGATGAAATCCGGAGTAAGCGTCCATGAAGCTCATCATGGCGTGCCCTGCCGTTGAATCGACGAGTCGATCTATCTTTGGCAATGGAAAACTGTCATTGGGCAGGCTTTATTTAAATCGGTATAGTCGACACACATCCTCCACGTCCCATTGGGCTTAGGTACCAGTACTACATTGGCTACCCAGTCTGGATACTGACATGGACGTATGAAGCCTGCGTCCATTAACTTCTGTACTTCAGCGGCAGCGGCTAAGTTTCTTGCCTCTCCATGGTTCCTTTTCTTTTGTCGTACTGGTTTCATAGCACTATCTACATTCAGTTTGTGCATGGCCACCGCCGGATCAATGCCTGGCATCTCCTCTACCGTGAAGGCGAATATCTCTTTGTACTCTCTTAGGAGTTGTACCAGTGCCGCTGCCATGGGGTCGTCAGGAGGGATTCTAATGGGAACTGTTCGAGACGGGTCCTCTAGGTCTAGGACTATATCATAGTGCGCTCCCACTAGCTTAGGACGTCTGTCCGCATTATGTGCCATAGGTGTCTCTCTGAGTTTACGCTGGCTTGTCAGTGGTTTCAACTGTTCGTTTTTCTTTGGAGAGGCTCCCCATGTTGGCGGTTCCAGCGTTGATAAGTAACAATCTCTGGCCAGTTGTTGGTTTCCATAGAGGGATCCAATTCGTCCATTGCTTCCTACGAACTTAACTAGTAGTAAATGGGGAACAATCACAGCTTTTAGGTCATTGAGTGCTGGACGGCCGAGTATGATATTAAACGCGGTGAGGCTTGCTACTATCGTAAATCGGATGACACCTTCCTTGGTCACTGGAGGGGTGCCAATGGAGACTGGGAGCAGGATGGAGTCAATTGGGCGGACGATACTTCCTCCAAATCCTATTAAGGGCCTAAATACTTTTTCTATTGCTCTGGCATCATGCTTCAATTTTTGCAGGCACTGCAGGCTGATTAATTATGTTGGACGAGCTCCCCGTGTCTACCAGTACTCTTTTCACTCTGAGATTAGCCACCTTAATCTCCAGGACCAAAGGATCATCATCATATGGTGCTGCCGACTTTCGGTAATCGTCTTTGGAAATTTTCACAAGAGGTAAATCCATTTGCGCGGGGCAGAGATAAGATGAACCTGATTGCCGTCCTTCTTTACATGGTTCTCCTGCCGATATCCCTCCTGATATCACTGCAACGAATCCTTCGTCTGAATGACTGTTGCTATTGGTGGGGAGACTCGACTCTTTGCTTGCATCTGTTAAACGGACGTACTGACGTAAGTGTCCTTTAGCCGTGTAGTCATTCAGTATCTTTCTCAACATCCGACAGTTTTGAGTGTCGTGCCCCTCTTCTTTGTGAAAAGCGCCGAACGGGGCCTTTTGTTTCGAGGCAGCCGGGCGTCGGGGGGACCGCTGCTCTATTCCCAGATTCCGTCCCTCAATCAAGAGAATATCTTCAAGAGCCGTGTTGAAAATAATTGAGCTTCTTGCTGACGGCTTCCTTCGTGTCCTTTTTACTTCAGTGCCTCGACCTCTTTTTTCCCTGGTGATGTTCTCATGCCGCCTTCTAGAAATCCTGGGGGAGTAATAATCCTGAGATTCACAAGTCGTCTGCCGTGAAGATAGGCTTGTCCGCCTTCCTGGACGTTCTTCTCTTACATGCTGACTTTCCTTCTCCGGGCGTTGTCCCTTCCGGGGTGGATCAAGATCATCTGCTAATGGTTCCACCACTCTGCCGCTACCCTGCTCAGGGTTGGCTTTGCCGAAGGATCTGGTGATTTCTTCTTGGAGGACGTGCTGAAATCCCTATTGCCATTCATCCGCAATGTTCTGATGGAGATCGCTTAACAAGTACTGCAGGGACCTTACAGAGGCAGGTCGGCTGGTTGCAGCGTCACAATGATTGCTAGTCTTGTTTTTAACAGGGAGTTTCCCTCCGTTGGTAGGAGACCATGCTCGTTCCCCTGATCCGCCGTTGTGCTCTTCGCCCTGAGATTGCAGTTCGGCCATGACACTGTACCTCCCCACAGACAGCGCCATATGTTGTGGGATCTTTTACGGTGATGACGTGTCACGCGTTCCTCGGAGGTATCAAGTATGAGCTGGCACCAACCTCTGGCAACCTGCAAAACAAGAATATTCTCGTAGGAATATTCCCTCTGATGCTTAAGTAAGTATAAGTTAGAGATAGAAGTAATTTGTAGAGAGAAGGCAGAGCAAAGATAGTTTTAGGTTGGTGGGAATGATTTGATTTTTCTTACCTTGGGATCTGAGCTTTTTATAGGGCTAGGGTTTCTTGGGAATTGATCCCTCAACCCTAGCTGTGGGATGCGTGCCCCTTGGGGATGTAGGGCACGTGTCATTTGGCCAACAATGATGAGCCTTTTGCAAATTGGTCCAGAGAAGGTGGGCTTTCCAAAATAAGGCTTTTGCCCTTATTTCGTTTGGGTACCAAGGCCTGAGCCTACTTCCTGGGCTTGGGCCCATGAATCATCTAGGCTGGCTTGATTGGTCATTTTGGCTTCTGTGGGCCTTATGGTGGAGATATTTAGGCCCACATCAATTATGGTTAACCATTTATAGAAATGAATTAAGCTTCATTCTTCCATTTAATTTTTATGGTTTTATTCAATGATGAGTCCTTTCAATTTGACAATATGTTCAAGATAGACTATCAGGACCAGTCCTGTGATTGTCTATTAAGTGAACTTGAATGTCAAAAGTTGAAAATGGTCCCTGGTCGAAAGTTTTCTATAAAGATGGACACATGGAAAACGCTAGACGACTAGAATGCAAGATGACTAGTAGTTCTGTTTCTTGAACTATGTGCACATGGAAATGTCATAATCATTTGCATAGATACTTACTTGACAAGACTAGTATCGGACAAGACCTATGAAACTTTAATGTAAGAGATGAAAGTATTTCATAAGTAAATTTCATTATCTTATTAGACAATAATCCTCAATACCTGAGTGATTTGAGCTTACTTGTTTGATAACTTGTTGCTTTGACGCTGTCAACCGTCGCACCGTAAAAGGAGACCATAAATGCAGAGCTCGGGTGATCACCTATCAAACAAAGTCTAAACTCAAGATCACAAGATTGGGATTGTCCTCCCATAAATCGGGAAGATATTTGAAAAGTTGTATAAGGACACTCGGAGAGCTAGAAACTGTAAAATGCATGGACGTGCTCAGATGAATCATAGGCTATGATTATCTGTTTATTTGACCATTTGAACTCTGACACCGAGAAATACCTCTGAACGTAATAAGGATGACCAGTCTTACCTTATGTTCATGAGCAGGCATCGAGCGACAAAGGAATTAGGAAATGCACACTTGCCCTAAGGACAAGTGGGAGACTGAAGGAAATAATGCCCTTAGTCCAAGTTTGCATTTAATGCATTTAATGCTTAGCCTAATAAATGCGGTTCAGTATTAATTAAGAAAGTTAATTATTCAGTGAGATCAAGTGATCTGAATGCCTAGCTAGAGGTAGCTTCAGTTCAAGTGGAATTAATATAATTAATGCCACAACTTACTCTTGACTGAACCTGTAGGGTCACACAAATAGTACGTTAATGGATCAAGTATTTAGTTGAATATTATGTTCAATAGATACTCTAATTATGGATATTCAGAAATGACGGATGTTGGTTTCAGTGGGAGCTAAATAAACTGTCAAAAAGCAAAGAAAGAATATTTGCCGGAAATGAAGATATTACCGGGAACGGAAATGTGATCATAACGGAAATATAAATATTATCGAAGTCGAAGATATTTCCGGAAACGGAAATATGGTTCGTATCGGAAATATTAATCGGAAATAGAAATATTGCCGGAATCGGAAATATTACCGAAAACGGAAATATTATCAGAATCAGAAATATTGTCGAAATCGGAAATATTATCGGAAATGTAAATATTTTTCGAATTGGAAACAAATTCCGGAATCGGAAAAACGAATCGGAAGCACGAAACGAGTGACGGACCGTTGCACGAAGCAACGGCCCATCGCTCATGGGCCATGACCGCAGCACCTTGTGCCTTGTGCCTTGGGCCAGAGAGCAAGCCAGCGCCAAAGCAACAAGGGTAAGCGTTGTTGCGCCTAGCACCCGGGTCAGCGCTGATGTGCCTGCTGCCTTGGGCCAGGGCGCATGGCTTCGTGCAAAAGGCAAGCTGGCCAGCTTGCTTGCTATGCAAGCAAAGCAGCCGGCCAACCCTAGGAGTTTAAGGGTTTTGGATTTTTGGTATATTTTCCTAAACTTTCCTAAATCGTGCTAGGGTTTTGGCTCCTAGGGTTTTTCCTATTTCCTATAAATACATGGCCTATGGACATGTACAACACACATCAATTGAAACACAATTCAATTCTTTTTGCGCATCACATTATAGTGAGATCCCGAAATCATAAACCTTATATTATATCCTAGTTGGTACGATCTAAGGCGGATCCGAACGTACTGTGGACTTTCTACGGAGGGACGACGTTTGTTCTTGTTCGGTTCGGGAGCAGCTAGGGAAGGCACGCATCACAAAGTGTGTTCACTAAATTATGCTAAATGATTATGTGCATTTAATTTGGATTATGGCATTTATGGTTATTGCGCATGACATTAGATTGTTCATAACCTAACACTACCTAGTCCCTAGAGTTGGATGGACTTGCATTATAAATCAACATACTTTTTCGAACCTCCGCATTAACTGTCTTGCCTATCTCGGTCTGGAAGCCAGCCAGGATTTGCCGCAAAACACCCATAGAGACGGGTAGGTCTGGATTCTCATCTAACACAGTTTCTGCCAAGGGGTCCAAGTGTCCATCAGGGGGCGGTTGGTTTGCCAGATCATCTTCTTCACTGGACACCTACACCTCAGGGGGGGTTGGCGATGAGTATGTCTTGCTGCAAAGGTTTGCACGGCCTCAGCTGTGACTCTTTGGATAGGTGTCTGCTGATTTTCAAGCGGCATCTCCCTTTCCCTGGGTGGCCGCTCCTCACGTCCTGGACGCCTAACTTTGTTCTCGGGCCGTTGATCTTCCATGTTTCCGCACCTCCCCACAGACGGCGCCAAATGTTGTGGGGTTTTTCCGATCAGCTAGTGACAAGGAGGTTTCCGGTCTGACATGGCACGATCTCGGCTCCGACCTGCAAAACAAGAATATTGCTCTCGGAATATTCCCTCTGATGCCTAACTAAGTAAGGGTATTTAGAGAGAGAAAGTAGAGAGAAGACAGAGCATAAAGTATTTTGTGGTTGTTGTGTAATTGAATGTCGTTGTCCTTGGGGCTTGGATCCTTTTATAGTACTAGGTTATGGAAGGAATGCCCTAGAATCTCTCCAATATGATTGTTTAAGCTCTGATGGGTTGACATGTGTCCCTTGCCTTGTGCAGCTAGCATGATTGATGGCATAAATGGGCTTTTGGGCTTTTGTGCATGATAGAAAGATGTATAGGCTTTTCTCCCATATGTTGACAATGATTGATTTTAACTCAAGCTTGATTGTGTAATCAGGATCAGGATGACTTCTCATTCTTGACATGCAAGGTTTGCCATGTCACATGGCAATTAACGGTCCACGTAGGACAGACTACAGGGCACAACTGAGACCATGTGTCACTCTTCAATTGGGACAAGTGGCGTGGTAATTTTACCCATTACACCCTATATCTATTTATACATATCCATGATTAGACCTGGAAAATGGATCCTATGGATTGGGTTCTAATCGCGTCCATTCGAAGCGGGTAATTTTGAGGTCATTCTACTTCAGAACGGATTCGGGTATGGGTCGGTTTCATTCGGGTTTCAGGTTATTTCGTTTTTTTGATAATCGGGTCGGATCTGGTTTGGGTCCGAACTTTAGGTCAGTATCGGAGCGAGTCAATATCGGATCGGTTCAGATTTTCGGGTTAGATCGAAATTTTTGGGTTAAATTAGTAGTAGTATTTTTGTTGTTGTTGTTGTTGTTTTTTTTTTTTATTTATTCATTTATTATTTAACAATAGGTTTTACAAAAAAAATAAGGGTTACGAGTTAAGCATATACGGTTCGAAGTTCAATGGTTTATGACATTATGGTGTGGGAGTTATAGTAATTGGTAATCTATAATTTAACTGTAAAATTTTCACATTTTTACAAGTGATATATTTGGCAATTTCTAATCTTAATTCTAGTAATTTACGGTCGAGAAGACGAGACCTTAGACATGATTTTATTTTCTTATCATTTGTTGAAAGATATGATCTTTATTTAAATGGGCCAAAAAGAAGATAGGAATTATTAAACTAACATTTCGTTCTATTTTTTATATTTTAATCTATTTTTTACATTGAGACTATTATAACAGAAAATGTAATAATTTTATAAAAGAAAATAATAATAACCATAAATAGTAAACTAAATAATACTCCATCCGTCACAGATTAGTTGTTACACTTTTTTTTCGTACGTCCCAGATTAGTTGTTACACTTCTAAATTAGAAATGACCCCACAATTATTATATTGTCTCTCTTTTCCCACTAAATTTTTTTTAGTCCCCACACCCCCTTTCATTCAATTGATAAAAAACCCACTAACTCCTATCACATGTACTTTTTCAATAAAATAACAATTGATAACCAAACAACCACCTATCCTGGGACGGAAGGAGTATTAAAAGCTAAAAAAATGTGTACTCCTTATTTTAAAATTGGTAAATTCGAGTTACTCTTCGGTTTGTATTGGTTTCGGATCTTCGGTTTCGAACGGTTCGATTTGACTTAAATTTTACAGTTATTTGGGTTAATTTAGTTTCGGGTGAAACGTAACTTTGATTCGAGACAGTTCGGATCATTCGGGATCGGATCATTTCAGGTCAAATCAGTTATGGGTCGATTTTGGATCGTATCTATTTGTTTTCGGTTAATTTCGAGTCGTAATTTTGGTTCTAAGTCGGGCTACATATCAGAATCTGGATTAGTTTGGCAGGTCTATTCACGATGGAGTTGGCTTAGTCAGTGACACAGGAAAGAAATGTGTAGAAATATGCTTTCCACATACCAATCATGAATTATCTTAGCACCTTCTAAATTACTAACATATGCATCAAGTTGGTAAAATATTCAGCAAGCTTTTACGTACCAACTTGGAGAAAATTCAGATAAATCTAATATAATTTAATATATATATAGATTTACATTCAAATGAGAAAACACTTTATAATGAGAAGAATGAGAAGAAATCTACACCATCCAGATCAAGGGTCGAGATTGAATTTAATTTCTTTTATTTTTTTTAAACGCTTTTATTTTACTGCTTCCCCGATCTTCTTCCTTCCAACTACCAAATATCCAGGATCTTCTTCCTTCCAACTACCAAATATCCAGAATCGTTTTCTCTCTCATCCTGAAGCACTCAACAATGGAAGCTAAAACCCTCTTCTTCCTCGTTTTCTCTCTCCTCTCCTCTCCCCAACCAGCCACCGCAACCCCACCGCTATTCCGCCCAACCAGCCAACATTCGAACTTCCATAATTGAGCTTGATTTTCTCTCTCCTCCTAAAGCATTCAACCCCTAAAATTGTAATTAAATTCGATTAAATAAAATTATTTACCTCTTCAACGACAACATCACAATCTCTTCATACAAAAATAAAAACGGTTAAGAAGAGATGTTCATGGATACCAAAAGTTCAGAAATTTTGCTCATTAAAATTATTTTTGCTCATTTAATTTTTTTTCTCATTTTTCAAGATTACACACCAAATGAGCAAATGTATTTGCTCGTTTGTACGAAATGAGCAAATGTATCTGCTCATTTGTACGAAATGAGCAAATGTATCTGCTCATTTGTAAGAAATGAGCAAATTTCTCAAACTCTTCTTATTCCTTTTCAAGATTTTGTACTACTAAACACCAAGAACGATAAGAAAAACAGATCTAATCAACGCAAATTTTTCTAGATTATTGCTATTTTCGGAAAAATAACTCATTTGTATTTTATTTGCTCATTTATACAATTACACTAATTGAGCAAATTTAATTTACTCATTTGAACAAGATGAGAAAATATAACTTTTGATGAGCAAATCCTGACTTCAATTAGCTGTTATTTATTGGAGCAACTCATAATTGGTATTACTAAGAATTCTACCATAATACAATTACTCCCAGAAGTCGACCCGACATCCTATAAACTGCCCAATTAGAATCTCACCAATTAGATCCATGTTGTAGTGGTGGTGGGGTTGGATTAGGGTCGAGCACCATGTATGGCTGGTGTCGGCATTGGGTTTGTCGGAGTAAACAATTGAGACTTATCATCATTTGAAGATTTTGAATTCAAAAAATTGAGAAGAGAGAAGGAAGGTGAATGGAAGATTTGCAGAGACTACATCCGTAAAAATGGCGGTAGTAGGATTAAAAAAAATCAATTAAATCACCAGAACCACTAGTCGAACCACCAGGAGAAGCTACCAAGAAAGAGGAGAGAGAAAGGATGGAGAGATGGAGGAGGAGAGAAAAGGAGTGGAGGGTGGGATTTGATTTCCGGAGTTTTTTTTAGTTCATTAAACAGATTAATTTTGTGCCGTTGGATTAATTAGCCTCATTCTCATTTGAGTGTATATTTGCTGAATTATTAGAGCGCCACATAGGATTAATATTGATTTCGGCCAATGAAAAATATTATTTCTAATTTACTTTTGAATTAAAACTATCGAGTGCCACATAGATAATTAATTAGGCGCCACATTGATATTTTAATTAGTTAATTACTAATATATACAACTCCATCCAAAATCAAACACTCTAATAATTAAAAATCTGATGGTTTTGACCAATGAAAAGATAAGATTTCGAAATTATTTATGAATTAAAAAAGTTGAGTGCCACGTAGATAATTAATTAGGTGTCACGTAAATACTTTTATTAATTACTACTAATATATACAATTCCAATGAAAATCTAACACTCTAATAATTAAAAAAAAAAATCTAAAATAAAATTCAATCCAAAATCAAACACTAATCTAAAATAAAATTCAATACTAAATCAAACACTAACCAAAAATTAAAGTGCCGCGTAGGAATCTGATGGTTTTGACTTTTGACCAATGAAAAATTAGATTTCGAAATTATTTATGAATTAAAAAAGTCGGGTGCCATTTACATAAATAATTAGGTGCCACATAAATATTTTTATTAATTAATTACTAATACTACGTATATACTGTTAGGTTATGACAAATATAAAGCATATATATTTCATGCGAAAAACCATAAAGCCAGGAATCCAAATTAATTGCCACATAACAATTAGCATAATTTAGGATACATACTTATGTAGCGTGCCCTCCCTAGCTGCTCCCGAACCGAACAAGAACAAGCTTAGGACTCCAAATGTCGTCCCTCCGTAGATAGTCCACAGCACCTTCGGATCCGCCTTAGATTTAATTAGAATTCAACCTAAGGTTTTAAGTTATTCGAATATAATTTGTGGCAAATTATTAACATTAGTTTTAACCTTAAAACTATGTGAATACTTGAATTGATGTGTCATAAATTGTGATTGCCATCACCTATTTATAGGGTAGGATCATCGGAACTAGAAACCTACTAGGATTCAACTTATCTAATCTTATTAGAATTAGATACTAATTAAATCTATTAATTTAGTGTTTAACTCGACAACTAATTCTAGTAGTTTTAGGAAAATAGTATAATCGGATAAAACCTAGAAGCTTAAGGATTCGTAACTTGCACGAACACACCAACACGTACGAACAGCCCACGAAGGGCATGCCCGTGCGCGCGGTGGGCTGGCTCGGCCCAGCAGCTGCAACGCAGCCCACAAGGGGCGCGCCAGCTTGCTGGCCTTGCCACACGCTGGGCCTGGCCTTGCGCGCTGCTTGGCTGGGCCTTGCGTGCCTTGGCGGTCTGCTGGCTCGCCTTGTTGTGCGCGGGCTTCGCTAGGCGCAAGCCTGGCTTCGTGCTGGTCATTGCGTCTAGCAAGCTCGTCAGATGTTTATTTCGTACGACGCGCTTCCGATTAGTTTTCCGATTCCGGAATTCATTTCCGATTCGAACAATATTTAATATTTCCGATTCCGGAATTAATTTCCGTTTCGAACAAATATTTAATATTTCCGATTCCGATAATATTTCCGATTCCGACAATATTTCCGTTTCCGGCAATATTTCCGATTCCGACAATATTTCCATTTCCGATATTTTCCGATACGTACCATGTTTCCGTTTCCGGCAACATCTACGACTTGGATAATATTTATATTTCCGATACGATCCATATTTCCGTTTCCGGCAATATCATCGTTTCCGGAGTATTCATAATTTGCCTTTTGACGATTTTAGCTCCAACTGGAACCGAGATCCTTCGACTCCGAATATCCATAAATGGAGTATTTAATTCACTTAAATACTTGATCTGTTCACGTACTATTTGTGTGACCCTACGGGTTCAGTCAAGAGTAAGCTGTGGATTAATATTATTAATTCCACTTGAACTGAAGCGGCCTCTAGCTAGGCATACAGTTCACTTGATCTCACTGAATTATTAACTTGTATAATTAATTAATACTGAACCGCATTTATTAGACTTAGCATTGAATGCATACTTGGACCAAGGGCATTATTTCCTTCAGTCTCCCACTTGTCCTTAGGGACAAGTGTGCATTTCCTAATTCCTTTGTCGCTTGATGCTTGCTCATGAACATAAGGTAAGAGTTGTCATCCTTATTATGTCCAGAGGTATTTCTCGGTTTCAGAGTTCAACTGATCAAATAAACAGATAATCATAGCCTATGATTCATCTGAGCACGGCCATGCATTTTACAGTTTCTAGCTCTCCGAGTGGCCTTGTACAACTTTCAGCATCTCATCTCGATTTATGGGAGGACAATCCCAATCTTGCGATCTTGAGAATAGACTTCGTTTGATAGGTGATTACCCAAGCGTTGCCGTTATAGCCTCCTTTTACGGTGCGACGGTTGACAACGTCAAATTAACCAGTTCTCAAACAAGTAATCTCAAATCACTCAGGTATTGAGGATTAGTGTCTAAAAATTTTACTGAAATTTACTTATGACAGATTTTCATCTCTTACAGTAAAGTTTCATAGGTCTTTCCAATACTAGTCTTCCCAAAGTAAGTATCTATGCAAATGATTGCGACATTTCCATGTCCACATAGTTCAAGAAACAGAACTACTAGTCATCTTGCATTCTAGTCGTCTAGCGTTTTCTATGCGTCCATCTTTATAGAAAACTTCCGACCATGGACCTTTTTCAACTTTTGACATTCAAGTTCACTTGATAGACATTTCTTAGTCACAGGACTGGTCCTGACAGTCTATCTTGAATATATCGTCAAATTTGAAGGGACTCATCATTTAATACTAAACCAAGATTAAATGGAAAATGAAAATACATTTCATATATGATAAATGTTCAACCCTAATGTTTTACAACCATGGGCCTCAAACCCATCTTTAAAACAGTTCATGGAATTCAAAGCAATGCTTGATTTCCAGTGCTACAATGTGAGTGTTGCTTCTCACTTGTTGCATTCTCACTTGTTGCATAGGTTTAGTTATCATCCTTTGCCAATCTTAATATCCTTTTCTTCGAATGTTCTTTGAGATAGGATGATAAGATCTTTTGAGTATGTTTATTTTGTGATCTAGTCTTTCTTGCTACAATAGTGGTTCTACGCATTTTGCAATGAAGAACCATCAAGTCAGCAGACATGTGATCCACCCAAGTCCAGTGAAGAACTCTCTAACATAAACAACTCTGTTTTATTGCTTCTTAGGCAATAATTACTTTTACTTCAACTGTTTAGGTTGCTAGTGATGCTTTGTTTGGATTTACTTATCCAAGCAGTTCACGGATATGTGGAAGACTTCCCAGCTGAATCTTAGAACATAGAAATTTATATTTTATTTCCCACGCAACAACTCATGGTCTTTAATCCATGTTGCCATTTCAAAACACGATGCGTATAGCTCGTTCTTGCCAATGGTTAACTCCAAAGGGATCTTTCTTGATCCTTTGCCAGTGTTTATGCGTGTAGCATCAATATTTAGCATATCTTTATTTTCTTGAATGAAGAACTAATCCTATGTACCTTTTCAAGTATACCATAAGTTTTTCTTGAAGGAAATAATGCCCTTGGTCCAAGTATGCATTCTAGGTTAAGTCTAATAAATGCGGTTCAGTATTAATTAACAAGTTAATAATTCAGTGAGATCAAGTGAGCTGAATGCCTAGCTAGAGGCCGCTTCAGTTCAAGTGGAATTAATGATATTAATCCACATCTTACTCTTGACTGAACCCGTAGGGTCACACAAATAGTACGTAAACGGATCAAGTATTTAATGGCATTAAATACTCTATCTATGGATATTCGGAATCGACGGATCTTGGTTTCAGTGGGAGCTGAGATCGTCACAAGCAAGAAATGAATACTCCGGAAACGATGATATTGCCGGAAACGGAAATATGGATCGTATCGGAAATATAAATATTATCCAAGTCGTAGATGTTGCCGGAAACGGAAACATGGTACGTATCGGAAAATATTATCGGAAATGGAAATATTGCCGGAATCGGAAATATTGCCGGAAACGGAAATATTGTCAGAATCGGAAATATTATCGGAATCGGAAAATAATTCCGGAAACGGAAATATTTGTTCGAAATGGAAATTAATTCCGGAATCGGAAATATTAAATATTGTTCGTATCGGAAATGAATTCCGGAATCGGGAATTTAATCGGAAGCGTATCGTACGAATTAGCATCGGACGAGGCCTTCTAGACGAAGGCCCAGCACGAAGCCAGGCCATCGCCCAGCGAGCCGCACACACCAACACAGGCCTCGACCAGGCCCAGCGCAAGGCCAGGCCCAGCCAAGGGCGCGTGCGCGCGAGAGCACAGCAGCGTGGGTTGTGCGCCTGTCGTGGGCCGCAAGGCTTGCGTGGGTGCACGGCTTGTGCAATGCTTGTGCGGGAAATCCTAATCCTATTAGGATTTGTGCAAAGATTAAAATCTTAATCCTATTAGATTTGTTTTGTTATTTAGAGTCCTAATAAAGTTCTAACTAGCAAATCCACATCCTAGTAGGATTACAATTCCTTTTCCATACTCCTATAAATAGGTGCCTAGGGTCACAATTTATGGGTACGATTGAAGTATTCAAAGGGTAAGTTTTTGAAATAAAAATCAGTCATACACTTGCAAACACTAGCCGAAATTCCTAAGCACCTTAAGGGCGATTCTAGTTGGTCTAACTTGAGGCGGATCCGGACGTACTGTGGACTATCTACGGAGGGACGACATTTGGAGTCCTAAGACTTGTTCTTGTTCGGTTCGGGCGCAGCTAGGGAAGGCACGCTACAACATGTATGCATCCATTCTATGCTAAATGATTATGTGTAAATAATATGCTTTCCTGGCTTTATGGTTTTTCCGCATGATTTATGAATTGTCATATGTATCATAACCTAACAGTGGTATCACGAGCCTCTTATTATTTTCATAATCTAAATTGCATAAACATGGTTAAATATTACAAATTTGCAAGAATTAAAAGGGGTGATTAATTTTCGTAATTGTTAATTAATTGCAAATTGCGTTTATTTAATTATACGTACGCAGTTTTTCGGCAGTTTCTTCGTTACTCATCCAAATCGAGTGATTTTTGTGTCAATTCCGCATGTAAAAGGGATTCTAAAATTTTGACAAAAACAAGATTTTTCGGCCGAACCCAGAATTCTCAAATTCGAAGCCTAACTATGACTTTTCGGAGGTTTAAGTTTTTCGAATGCAAAATTTCGTAAATTTAAGATTTTAAATTAAATATTTGCGATTCTTGTTGTTAAATCTTGAATTTTTTTATTGACCTACTGTATATGTTTAACAAGTTTGAATGCCTAGCCTTGTTAATTATGCAATCTAATTTGTAATCATGATTAATTTGTTGAAAATTGGAATAATTTAGAATTAATTTGATTTTCATAATTAGTTATAATTTAATTAGATACCTATGATTAAAAACCACCATAAAAATTGTAAATTTATGTTAAATTTTAAATTTTTATGACCTAGACTTGAATCCATGTTAATCGGAAATCAATAAATTAATAAATTTTCGATTTTTCGCCCTAAAATTATGAAATTAATATGATTTATTAATTTGTCATTAATTTTGAAAATAAAATTTTTAATTTTTATGCGATTCGCTCATATAACTTGCACGCACAAAGCAATGGACGCTACGTGTTACCCTTAAGGGGTGTTGTATAGTGCGGGCATGCGACGACGAGCAAGGAAGCTCGTCGCCCATGCGGTACGAATGCAGCGAGCAAGTGCATGGTGCACGAGCACAAGGCAACAGCCCTGCCTTGTGTCGTGGACTGTGTGCGATGGGCGAATGGGCAAGGGCGAGAGCAAGGCATGAGCAGTCGCGTGTGGGCAGCAAGCGAACTGCGCCACAGCGCGCACTGCCTCACGCAAGCGTGCGGAGCCTTGCGCGCAGCGAGCGCAAGCTCGCGTGCCACGAGCGCTACGCCCAACATCGATCGCTCGCGCGCAGCGAGCGCCAGCTCGCATGCCACTGCCTCGTGCGATGAGCGCAAGCTCGCGTGCGACGAGGGCAGGCGCGCAGCGAGCCAGAGGCCAAGCGTGCCTCGGATGCCTTGCGATGGAATGCAGCAGCAATGCGACGTAGCGCATGGGCTGCGCGCACATGGCCAGCGATGGATGTGTCCGTGTGGCCCATGGCTGTGCGTTGCGTGGGGTTGTTGCGTTACGATTAGATCGTTTTAAAATTTTAATTTGAAATTTTCAGTTTTCGTAATTTTAATTAATTTTAAAATTAATAATTTAAATTGTTTTCTTGGATTTTAATTTTGAATATTATAATTATAATAAATTTTATTTATTCTAATTATTTTACTAAAATTAAAATCATGAATTAATTTAAATACGACTGAAAAATAAATTAAATAAGCGGATTCAATTATAAATTTATATGAGCTTTAAATTTTAATTAAATTTGTATGTTTCCGGTTAGACTAGAAATACATTTTTATGTTTAAAATTAGTAAAGCATATGAATTTATTGGTTTAAGTGGGAGCCCTTTTAGTCATTAGCTCTTGATTAGGTCTACAAATCCTTAAGGTTAAAACAACTTGATTAAAATTAATAAGGACTGAATAATTTGTAGATTATTGGTGCCCTTGATTAATTGCTGCAAATATTTATGTGATACATAACATGTTTTACTAACCAGCTATGTGGGCCATTCATGATAATGAATGGGTGAATGGTATATATTGTATATGTACTGTTTTGCAGGTTCTGAAGTGACTAGTATGGCCCAAATAGGATAGAAAATATGGTCTGCGTACCATTAATTTGAATGTAATTGGTCTAAAATATTAAAATTGTTTTTCAATTCAAATATGGTCTGCGTACCATCAAATAGTTGTAATTAGTTTTAATTATAGCTTATCCTATTTGAAGAAAATGGTGCCTCCCACGGAGATTTTCAAGACGGACTTTGAAGTTGAAACTTCAAGATGAAGTCGGGCCATACTAGATCACATTTATCTTATGCATGTTTTAAGTTATTTATTGCTTTTAAATATGTCTTAAATATGCATGAGATCAAAGCTTGATTATGTTGCATGATTAAGGATTTTAGTTCACTTAAAATCTAACCAACATAGTAAGAGCCTTAAGTTCCAAACTTAAAAATTGAGTTAAAAGGTGCCATGCCAAAATATACACTTGCTTGGATATCCTTTACATCAATCTAGTAATAATTTTCGTTCAGCGAGGTGTTACTTATTGGTCCTAAAGGGGCAAGGTACACAAATAATTGTGAGTACATGTTAGTTTTGGTGAAACTCAACGATATAAGTAAGGAGTCCTTTTATGTCGTGGCAAAATCGATAGGTTTACCTAATAAGTTCTTAGACGTACCTATCAACCAAGAATAGTTTCTAGACTATTAGCAAAAGGCTTTTGCTTACCTAAGATGTTTTAGGATTAAGTCGACAAACTGTGCTTAATTCTTCAATGATTTTAGGATCTTGGAATCGTTTTATTCACACCTGCGGGAACACATAACTTGAATAAAATGCTTAATGAACATTGAATTATGCATGTATGCTAGAATTTAAGTTTATTAAGAGAAACTGTGAATGGTTATTTATTTGTTTATTCTTTTCAATTGTAGTTTAACTATGGCAAACAACAATTCATTCAACATTCGGTCAATTCTCGAAAAGGAGAAGTTGAACGGGAAAAACTTCCTTGACAGGCAAAGGAACTTGCAAATAGTTCTTATGCAGGAAGAAAAGGAGTGTGTCCTAGATGAGGCGATGCCCGAAGCCGCAGGCGACGGGGTCACTCAGGCAGCCCTCAATCGTTGGATTGATGCCAACAAGGATGTGAAATGTCTAATGCTCGCCACCATGAGTGCAGATCTGCAGAAAACGTTCATCAACTCAGATGGTTTCACAATCATCAGTGAGTTGAAGAACATGTTCCAAGATCTGGCTCGAGTCGAAAGATTCGAGACTCATAGGCAAATTCTTGAGACCAAGCTTAAGAAAGGCGAGCCCGTAAGTCCACATGTTCTCAAAATGATTGGACTCATTGAGAATATGAGTCGGCTGGATCAGCAATTCTCTTAGGAAATGGCTGTAGACACCATCCTCCATTCTCTTCATAACGGGTATGATCAGTTTAAACTGAACTACAGTATGAATAGTCTGGACAAAACGCTCACTGAGCTTCACGGTATGCTGAAAACCGCTGAAAAGACGCTCAAAAGTGATAAGCAAGATGTGCTTATGGTGCGTGGGGGCAAGTTCAAGAAATCTGGAAAGAAGAGGAATGCTAAGAAAGGTGGCAACAAGGCCAGCCCAACTAAGCAAACTGGCGCCAAGTCTGAAAAGAGGAAGGTCAGTCAACCCACTTCTGAATCCGAATGCTTCTACTGCAAGAAGAAGGGGCATTGGAAGAGAGATTGCTTGAAGCTAAAGGAAGATCAGAAGAACGGAACATCCATCTTCAAACTTCTTGGGTATTAGATACAGGTTGTGGCTCACACTTATGTTCCAATCCACAGGGACTAAGAAGAAGTAGAAAGTTAAGCAAGGGTGAAGTCGACCTACGAGTGGGAAATGGAGCACGGATTGCTGCATTAGCTGTAGGAACTTATTATTTGTCTTTGCCCTCCGGGCTAGTTTTGGAACTGGAAGAATGTTTCCATGTTCCAAGTCTTACTAAAAACATCATTTCAGTTTCTTGCTTAGATGCTAAGGGATTTTCCTTTTTAATAAAAGACAATAGTTGTTCGTTTTATTTTAAAGAGATGTTTTATGGATCTGCTAGATTAGTCAATGGACTTTATTTATTAGATCACGACAAACAAGTTTATAACATAAATACCAAAAAGGCCAAAAAGGATGATTCAGATCTCACCTATCTGTGGCATTGTCGATTAGGCCATATAAACTTGAAACGCTTAGAAAGACTTCAAAAGGAAGGAATTCTAGAACCATTTGACTTAGAGGATTATGGTAAATGCGAATCATGTTTACTTGGCAAAATGACAAAGCAACCTTTCTCTAAAGTTGGAGAAAGAGCAACTGAACTATTGGGTTTAATCCATACAGATGTATGTGGACCAATGAGTACAAATGCTAGAGGTGGTTTCAGCTACTTTATCACTTTCACTTATGACTTCAGTAGATATGGTTATGTCTACCTAATGAAGCATAAGTCTGAATCCTTTGACAAATTTAAGGAATTTCAGAGTGAAGTAGAGAATCAATTAGGCAAGAAGATTAAGGCATTGCGGTCTGATAGAGGCGGTGAATATCTGAGCTATGAATTTGATGAACATCTGAAAGAATGTGGAATTCTATCAGAATACTCCTCCTGGAACACCACAATGGAACGGTGTATCGGAACGGAGGAACAAAACCTTGCTAGACATGGTCAGGTCAATGATGGGTCAGGCCGAACTTCCATTAGAATTTTGGGGACATGCACTAAATACAACTGCACTCACTATAAATATAGCTCCGTCTAAAGCTGTCGAAAAGACTCCATATGAGTTATGGTTTGGAAAGCCTCCGAATGTGTCTTTTCTTAAGATTTATGGATGTGAAGTATACGTCAAGCGATTAATTTCAGGCAAACTTCATCCAAAATTTGACAAATGTATCCGTGTGGGCTATCCAAAGGAAACAAAGGGGTATTACTTCTACAATACATCTGAGAACAAGGTGTTTGTTGCTCGAGATGGTGTCTTTTTGGAGAAAGATCACATTTCCAAAATGACAAGTGGGAGAAAAGTAGACCTCGAAGAAATTCGAGTCGAACAACAAACTCTAGAGAATGCTCAAGATGACATTCAGGATGAAACTCAGAGATCTTTAGAAGAATCTGGTGAGAATCATGGTCAATCTAGAAATGTTACCCCGCGTAGATCGCAAAGATATAGATCTCAACCGGAAAGGTACTTAGGTATTTTGACGAACGAGAGCTATGATGTTCTATTACTTGAAAGTGATGAACCTGCGACTTACAAACAAGCTATGACGAGCCCTAGCTCCAAGCAATGGCAAGAAGCCATGCAATCTGAATTAGTTTGAAAACCAAGTATAGGATTTGGTCGATTTTCCAGATGGCTACCAAGCCATTGGAAGCAAATGGGTTTTCAAACTGAAAAATGACAAGGATGGGAAACTTGAAGTTTTCAAAGCTAGATTGGTTGCAAAAGGTTACAGGCAAGTCCACGGCGTGGATTACGATGAAACCTTTTCACCAGTTGCAATGCTAAAGTCTATTCGGATAATGTTAGCAATCGCTGCATATTACGATTACGAAATATGGCAGATGGATGTCAAAATTGCTTTCTTAAACGGCGTTTTAACAGAAACTGTGTTTATGACACAGCCTGAAGGTTTTGAGGATCCAAAGAATGCTAAAAAGGTATGCAAGCTAAAGAAATCAATTTATGGATTGAAGCAGGCATCAAGGAGCTGGAATATACGCTTTGATGAAGCAGTCAGTGACTTTGGTTTCATCAAAAACGCAGACGAATCTTGTGTATACAAGAAGGTCAGTGGGAGCAAAATTGCTTTCCTAGTATTATATGTCGACGACATATTACTTATCGGAAATGACATTCCTATGTTGAACTCTGTCAAGATTTGGCTTGGGAAATGTTTTTCGATGAAGGATCTAGGAGAAGCACAGTACATATTGGGCATCAAGATTTACAGAGATAGATCTAAAAAGATGATTGGACTTAGTCAAAGCACTTATATCAATAAGGTGCTTGATAGGTTCAAGATGGCAGATTCCAAGCGAGGCTACCTACCCATGTCTCATGGAATAACTCTAAGCAAGACTCAGTGCCCAAAAACACTTGATGAGCGTAGACGAATGAATGGGATTCCATATGCTTCATTGATTGGTTCAATAATGTATGTTATGATATGTACACGCCCGGATGTTGCGTACGTACTCAGTGCTACGAGCAGATACCAGTCAGACCCAGGAGAGGCGCATTGGACTGCTGCCAAGAATATTCTGAAGTACCTAAAAAGGCACAAAGATGACTTCCTGGTCTATGGTGGAGATGATGAATTAATTGTTAAAGGCTATACGGACGCAAGTTTCCAAACCGACAAAGATGATTTCAGATCACAGTCTGGGTTTGTCTTCTGCCTCAACGGAGGTGCAGTAAGCTGGAAAAGTGCTAAGCAAAGCACCATTGCGGATTCTACAACTGAAGCGGAGTACATTGCTGCACATGAAACAGCAAAGGAAGCTACATGGCTAAGGAAGTTCATAGGCGAACTTGGTGTAGTCCCCTCCATTAAAGGACCAATAGCCCTGTATTGTGATAATAACGGAGCTATTGCACAGGCAAAGGAGCCTAGACACCACCAGAGAGTCAAGCATGTACTTCGTAGATTTCACCTTCTACGAGAGTTCGTTGAAAGAAAAGAAGTCGAGATAAGCAATATTGGAACTGATGACAACATATCAGATCCATTGACTAAACCTCTGCCGCAGGCGAAGCACAACTCGCACACTGCAGCTATGGGAATCAAGCATATTGGAGAATGGCTTTGATGTCCTTATTTAATGTTTTAAAGTTTTAGAGTTTAATTCTTTGTAAAACATTATTGGTTAATCATTCACAATAAATGAATAGAATTCATTTTTCCATTTAATTTGTGGTTTATTAAATGATGAGTCCCTTCAAATTGACGATATATTCAAGATAGACTGTCAGGACCAGTCCTGTGACTAAGAAATGTCTATCAAGTGAACTTGAATGTCAAAAATTAAAAATGGTCCCTGGTCGGAGTTTTCTATAAAATTGGACGCATAGAAAACGTTAGACGACTAGAATGCAAGATGACTAGTAGTTCTGTTTCTTGAACTATGTGGACATGGCAATGTCACAATCATTTGCATAGATACTTACTTTGGGAAGACTAGCATCGGACAGACCTATGAAACTTTACTGTAAGAGATGAAAATCTGTCATAAGTAAATTTCATTAAAATTATTAGACACTAAATCCTCAATACCTGAGTGATTTGAGATTACTTGTTTGAGAACTGGTTGCTTTGACGTTGACCAACCGTCGCACCGTAAAAGGAGGCTATAAAGGCAACGCTCAGGTAATCACCTATCAAACGAAGTCTAAACTAAAGATCGCAAGATTGGGATTGTCCTCCCATAAATCGGGATGAGATGCTTAAAAGTTGTACAAGGCCACTCGGAGAGCTAGAAACTGTGAAATGCATGGCCGTGCTCGGATGAATCATAGGCTATGATTATCTGTTAATTTGATCAGTTGAACTCTGAAATCGAGAAACACCTCTGGACATAATAAGGATGACAACTCTTACCTTATGTTCAAGAGCAAGCATCGAGCGACAAAGGAATTAGGAAATGCACACTTGTCCCTAAGGACAAGTGGGAGACTGAAAGAAATAATGCCCTTGGTCCAAGTATGCATTCTATGTTAAGTCTAATAAATGCGGTTCAGTATTAATTAACAAGTTAATAATTCAGTGAGATCAAGTGAGCTGAATGCCTAGCTAGAGGCCGCTTCAGTTCAAGTGGAATTAATGATATTAATCCACAGCTTACTCTTGACTGAACCCGTAGGGTCACACAAATAGTACGTAAACGGATCAAGTATTTAATGGCATTAAATACTCTATCTATGGATATTCGGAATCGACGGATCTTGGTTTCAGTGGGAGCTGAGATTGTCACAAGCAAGAAATGAATACTCCGGAAACGATGATATTGCCGGAAACGGAAATATGGATCGTATCGGAAATATAAATATTATCCAAGTCGTAGATGTTGCCGGAAACGGAAACATGGTACGTATCGGAAAATATTATCGGAAATGGAAATATTGCCGGAATCGGAAATATTGCCGGGAACGGAAATATTGTCAGAATCGGAAATATTATCGGAATCGGAAAATAATTCCGGAAACGGAAATATTGAATATTTGTTCGAAACGGAAATTAATTCCGGAATCGGAAATATTAAATATTGTTCGTATCGGAAATGAATTCCGGAATCGGGAATTTAATCGGAAGCGTATCGTACGAATTAGCATCGGACCCGAGGCCCGCTAGACGAAGGCCCAGCACGAAGCCAGGCCATCGCCCAGCGAGCCGCACGCACCAACACACGCCTCGACCAGGCCCAGCGCAAGGCCAGGCCTAGTTAAGGGCGCGCGCGCGCGAGAGCACAACAGCGTGGGTTGTGCGCCTGTCGTGGGCCGCAAGGCTTGCACGGGTGCACGGCTTGTGCAATGCTTGTGCGGGAAATCCTAATCCTATTAGGATTTGTGCAAAGATTAAAATCCTAATCCTATTAGATTTGTTTTGTTATTTAGAGTCCTAATAAAGTTCTAACTAGCAAATCCACATCCTAGTAGGATTACAATTCCTTTTCCATACTCCTATAAATAGGTGCCTAGGGTCACAATTTATGGGTACGATTGAAGTATTCAAAGGGTAAGTTTTTGAAATAAAAATCAGCCATACACTTGCAAACACTAGCCGAAATTCCTAAGCACCTTAAGGGCGATTCTAGTTGGTCTAACTTGAGGCGGATCCGGACGTACTGTGGACTATCTACGGAGGGACGACATTTGGAGTCCTAAGACTTGTTCTTGTTCGGTTCGGGCGCAGCTAGGGAAGGCACGCTACAACATGTATGCATCCATTCTATGCTAAATGATTATGTGTAAATAATATGCTTTCCTGGCTTTATGGTTTTTCCGCATGATTTATGAATTGTCATATGTATCATAACTTAACATTTCTTGATCTAAATCTAGTTGATCTTTACTTAGACCAATAGAGATTGGTATGTGTTCGTCATGCCTAAAGCCATACAATACATTTTGGCGATCCTCATATTATATCATACATGATAAATTCTTTTGCAGAATAATTCCCAATTGAATTCTATTCATGTAACTTTAGCTCATTCAGTTTCAGTAGATATTGAATCCAACTAAATTCTTTAACATATAATATAGGTGAGGAATCTCACGTGATTTCACTGTTAGGTTATGACAAATATAAAGCATATATATTTCATGCGGAAAAACCATAAAGCCAGGAATCCAAATTAATTGTCACATAACAATTAGCATAATTTAGGATACATACTTATGTAGCGTGCCCTCCCTAGCTGCTCCCGAACCGAACAAGAACAAGTTTAGGACTCCAAGTGTCGTCCCTCCGTACATAGTCCACAACACGTTCGGATCCGCCTTAGATTTAATTAACTAGAATTCAACCTAAGGTTTTAAGTTATTCGAATATAATTTGTGGCAAATTATTAACTTTAGTTTTAACCTTAAAACTATATGAATACTTGAATTGATGTGTTATAAATTGTGATTGCCTTCACCTATTTATAGGGTAGGATCATCGGAACTAGAAACCTACTAGGATTCAACTTATCTAATCTTATTAGAATTAGATACTAATTAAATCTATTAATTTAGTGTTTAACTCGACAACTAATTCTAGTAGTTTTAGGAAAATAGTATAATCGGATAAATCCTAGAAGCTTAAGGATTCGTAACTTGCACGAACACACCAACACGCACGAACAACCCACGAAGGGCATGCCCGCGCGCGAGGTGGGTTGGCTCGGCCCAGCAGCTGCAACGCAGCCCACAAGGGGCGCGCCAGCTTGCTGGCCTTGCCACACGTTGGGCCTGGCCTTGCGCGCTGCTTGGCTGGGCCTTTCGTGCCTTGGCGGTCTGCTGGCTCGCCTTGCTGTGCGCGGGCTTCGCTAGGCGCAGGCCTGGCTTCGTGCTGGGCCTTGCGTCTAGCAAGCTCGTCCGATGTTTATTTCGTACGACGCGCTTCCGATTAATTTTCCGATTCCGAAATTAATTTCCGATTCGAACAATATTTAATATTTTCGATTTCGGAATTAATTTCCGTTTCGAACAAATATTTAATATTTCCGATTCCGGAATTATTTTCCGATTCCCATAATATTTCCGATTCGGACAATATTTCCGTTTCCGGCAATATTTCCGATTCCGGCATTATTTCCATTTCCGATAATATTTTCTGATACGTACCATGTTTCCGTTTCCGGCAACATCTACGACTTGGATAATATTTATATTCCGATACGATCCATATTTCCGTTTCCGGCAATATCATCGTTTCCAGAGTATTCATAATTTGCCTTTTGACGATTTCAGCTCCCACTGGAACCGAGATCCGTCGATTCCGAATATCCATAAATGGAGTACTTAATTCACTTAAATACTTGATCCGTTCACGTACTATTTGTGTGACCCTGCGGGTTCAGTCAAGAGTAAGCTGGGGATTAATATTATTAATTCCATTTGAACTGAAGCGGCCTCTAGCTAGGCATACAGTTCACTTGATCTCACTGAATTATTAACTTGTATAATTAATTAATACTGAACCGCATTTATTAGACTTAGCATTGAATGCATACTTGCACCAAGGGCATTATTTCCTTCATATACAAATCCATCAAAAATCAAACACTCTAATAATTAAAAATAAGTCTAATATGATATTCAATCCAATATACTTCCTCCGTTTCGGAAATATCGCACCATTTTTTTTTACACTATTCACACTACGACTTTGGCCATTTTTATGATTCGTACGTAAAGAAATATTAGATACGCAGTGTCATGTTAGATTTGTATCGATATATATTTTCTAAATTTGAATATTTTATAATTTTTACTTGCTCCCGATTTGAGATATTAAGAGTCAAAGTAATGGTTAGAGGAGTAAAAGTCAACCATGGTGCGATATTTCCGGATCGGAGGAATTATAAAATATAGGAGCTGGTATATATAGGAGTCTTTTTTAACTTAACAATTTAATAAAATCCGTGCATCGCACGAGCTAAAATCTAGTTAACTAATATTTTAGGCTTATTAAAAAAATTAAAAAACAAAATATTAGAGTCTTGCCATAGTTAAATCGGTAGATACAATATGATAAAGATAGATTTCAACAAAAAAATATCCTATTTCTCTTCTACCTTTTTGTATATATAGATATAAGCTTTAACCCTCAACAAGCACATATGATATAGGAAAAGTAAAATATTACCATTTCAATTTTGTGGTGTTTTTTTTGGTGAACTTGTGATTCGTTTTCTTGGTTTTCAATTGTGATATTGAAGTTTTGATATTCTGGGGTTTTTGGGATGAATTATGCTTACTTTTTTTTTTTCCAGTTGAATGATCGTATTTGAAGTTGGATTTCGTGTATTTTCGATAGCTTAGTATCTACAGAGTTCACTATATTTTGCTTCTTTCATTGGATCTTCTACTACTTCTACTTCTCGATGATGGAGTATTACACATATAGGTTGCACACAAAAAAAATAACACACAAACTTTAATTCAAATAGTTTTGTAAAACCGTGCATCGCACGGGCTTAAATCTAGTTTAGATTAATTGAGTAGCTAAAGGCTTTCTTAGATTTTAAAAAAATCTAGATTAAATGAGTAGGCTAGAGGGAATTTTTGGATAACTCTAGAAGATAGAAGGATTTTGTTTGGTTGCAAATGTAAAGGGTCCACGTCCACCTATTAGTAAGTTTACATAGATGCTTTCTTGAACTTGTTTACCTCCAGTTCCTTTCCCCCCATTCACTTATATACCTCTCATCCAAATAAAGTGTTAAAAGTCCTAGACTGTCCAAAATTTAGTATTTGTTAGGGTGAACTAAAGTGTTTCACCATATTACGAGAAGCATAGGCCCTGTTCTTTAGAGATGAGCTGAACTGAACTGAACTGAACTGAACTAAATTGAACTGAATTGAATTGAACTGAACTGAACTAAATGCTCCTGAACTGAACTGAACTGAATTGAACTTAACATAAATAATAAATAATAAATAATAAATAATACTACGTAAATAATAAATAATAAATAATTAATAAATAATTAATAATAAATAATTAATAATCCATAATTAATAATAATTATTAATTATTAATAATTAATTATTAATAATTAATAATTAATAATTATTAATAATTATTAATAATTAATAATTAATAATTAATAATAAACTATTAATTACTACTCCCTCCGTTTCTTTTTGATCTTCCTGTTTGGAGTTTTGGGTGGAAATTAAGAAACTGGAATCTTTTAATGATTGGGTGTAAGAGAAAATAATAAATAAATGAAGAAAGTAATAAAGAAATGAAGGAGAGAGAAGATATTTTTATGAAAGTAATAAAAAATCATAAAAGTGGGGTTGGGTGGGTGAATAGGGAAATGTGAATGAATTAAATAAGGGATGGTGGGGAAATTTATGGTAAAAAGTCATGTCCCAAAATAGAAACAGGAAGATCAAATAGGAACGACATTTATAGAAACAGGAAGATCAAAAAGAAATGGAGGGAGTAATTATTAATAATTAGTAATCTCTACTTAATTACAAAATAATAATAAAAATGTTAATTAATATTTAAACAATAAATAATTAATAATTAAAGAATATTAATAATTAAATACTAAATAACTATATAATAAATAATATTAATCTGTAATTAATTACTAAATAATTATGATAAATTATAAATATTAATAATAATAATAATAATAATAATAATAATAATTAATAATTAATAATTAATAATTAATAACCGAATAATAAATAACTAATTAATTAATAATTAATAACTAATAATCCGTAATTAATTACTAAAAATAATAATAAATGATAAATAATTAATAATAAATAATTAGTTATATATAATAATAATATAATATAAATATAAATAATAAGTAATATAATAATACTAATAATAAATAAATAATAACATTATTATTATTATTATTATTATTATTATTATTATTATTATTATTATTATTATTATTATTATTATTAATTGAATTGAATGCTCCTGAACTGAATTGAACTGAACTGCAAAATAAGTCCTGAAGGTGAAATTAAGCCAAAAAGAATAGGGACATAATTGATGTTCAGTGACAAGTCTCGATGAGGAAGAACAGTTCAAGTGGAGATATAAGTGTGTAAATGACTTATTAAGAACGCGTTTTAGTCAATTTGCCTGACATGAACTTATCTGAATTTATTTACTTTGAACTTATTGGAAATTATCAAACTTGATTGACCTGATTAGAACTGATATAATCTTACTTGAGCTTAATTATAATAATAATATTGGTCTATCTGGAAGGACTGATGGAGCTCTCCGACCAGCTGACGTGTTGCTCTACTCTTGGGATCGGGATTGTGATGTGTGTGTTGACTTGACGGGATCTTCTCCTTCGACACAGTCTGGGTTGTCTGGCTTTGCTCCGGGTAGGGTTGTGGCTGATGCGGCTATTCGGAAGCGGGTCAAGTACGAAGCACGTTGCAGGGCCATTGGTTATGACTTTCTTCCGTTCCCTTTCTCTTCTTTGAGGGAGCTGGATAAGGATGTTATTGCGTTGCTGAAGCGGATTCATAAGTTTTCTAGGACACGGGACATTGGAGCTCGTGCTGCTGCTCATATTTTCACCAGGATAGGCTTTGCTATAGCTAGAGGAGTGGGAGCTCAGATTGTATCTCGGCTTCCCACTAATTATTTGTAAAATGTTTGACTTTATTAGCATTTGATGATAATAAGTATGAAGCGAAGTGCATAGACAACGGATATGGTTTTATCGCTTTTGCTTTCTCCACCTTTGGAGAACTATGGTGTGATGCCCTCAAGTTCATGGCTAGGGTCTCACGAGTTGCTCAGAGTAACACGGCTGCTGCTAATATTCGTTCTTTTCTTTTTCATCGTTTGTGTTTTGCTTTGAATAAGGGTGTTGGAGCCCAATTAGTAACTAGGCTCCCATCCAACTTTGTGTAATCGCTTCTTTATAATGATAATAATAATAATAATAATAATAATAATAATAATAATAATAATAATAATAATAATAATAATAATAATAAATAATTTTTAAGTATAAATTGAAACTTATTAGATTTGCTTGGAACTCATTGGACTTGAAATTTATTTTTATAAGGTAAATCAAACATCCCCCAATGTGTGTTTGAAATGTGATGCGAAGCTTAAGGAATTATTATACCCAAAATTTGTGGGCTTTGTTAATTTGTCAGAGATGAGAAGACCAAGCCACCAAAGGAGGCAAATATTGGAAATAATTCTCCTGTTTTGCATTAAAAACACTGGAGAGCTTTGTTTGGTTGATGGGATTTGGAAGGAAAAGAAAGAAATTATATGGGGGATTTGATGGAAAAGGAAAGGAAATGAGAGGAAAGATCCTTTGTAAAAAATTCAGTGATAAATGGAAAGGACAGATGATTAGACGAAGTTAATGAGTCATCACTTCAGTTTAATGGCAAAAGGCCTAGAGGAACTGCCAAGCAAATCAATGTTGAAAGACCAATGCGGAACAATGTAGGGGTATTTCCGAGCTAAGGAGTTGCTCGGAAATGAAAACCCTAAAAGGATAAGAGAACAACTTGAGGCAATTAATTGAATTTGGGCTTATGCTCGTGGACGTGGGCTAGAGCCGTGTGAAAGCATGACACGACTCATATCTAGTAGGTCTGACCAACATTCAGCCAACTTATGATGTCTTGTTGTCCTAAGATTCTCAATATGTTCTTCTTCTTCTTCTTCTTCAATGATAAAAACAATACCATAATTGAATGATTCTACAGCTTCTACTTGGCCCAAACAATTCATTTAATTAAACCTCATCCCTAAAGGAGAGATGGACCTTTAATAATGATATATGCCATGATTTTAATTTATGGTATTGGCCGCCAAATGCAACTGCTCCTGCCCCTGACCCTAAAGAAAGAAATAGAGGATGACAGACTGTTCTTACACACACTCTTACTTAGCTTTATCAATTAGGCAACAATTGACTTTTCAAACTTAGCTTATCTCGGATGGAACTGGTCTTACACACACTCTTACCCTGTTTTCGGAACAATTTCTAATCCTCCACATTCTGCTCGGAAACCCGACTCCACCAACCTTAAACTATTTCACCCATCCTACCTCATTTCGTTTTTAACCGACACCCACCTTATCAGCTCTAGTATCTATCACACCAAATATTAAAGGACCAGTAGCAACCCTAAAAGGCTGATTTATATCAAACTATCTAAAACAAAAAACAAGATGAAAAATGAAAAATGAAAAATGAAAAATGAAAAATGAAAAATTAAGCTGTTACAAAAATAGCAAGCTGTATGACAGCAAATGCTCTCTCACATTTGTACAATTTCGTGCCCCTATCTAACTTCAATCAATAATAATTAAGAGAATAATATTAATCTTGTACAATCCAACTCATCAACAATCAAACTATTAAACCCCACCATGTAATACTGTTAGTTTTCAAGAGGGCCCCTATCAAAAGATATAAACTCACTATTTTCTTCAATAATATCTCTACAATTATATACAGTTTCAAGTTTTTCCCCCTTTAAAATGAAAACATAAAAACCTTTTATCATATTTGTCCTCTCCAACGTCCATGCATTTTGTAAATTTCTGAAAGCTTCTCCTAACTGTCTACCTCATAAACTCAATAATTCTACACAGGGTTTTTTTATTACGGAGTACTAAATAATTCTTCTTCACAAATAATTAAAAACATTAATACCTTTGTTACTAAAAGTGACCAAATTAAAGACATTAATATAACTTTACCAACTATGACAAAGTTGATCAAAACTTTGGACAAATTTTCACACATCTTATCAATTACACTTGGAACTTCTTAAGTAATGACCTTAAACAATGTCTTTTAGCATTATGTTTGACTGACATACATGATTTATATTGCATTTTAGTGTAGTATAAGTGTGTTTGGTTACTAAGTAGAAAGTAGAAACTGATCCTGATTCTACCGATCCAATCCTAACCCCCACCAATCCTAGGTAGGACCCCAAACCTAACAACTTTGATTTTAAGGTATTTTCTCAACTTCAAATTTAAACTGAAGAAAAAATAAAATTTAATTTGAAATAAGTAAATAAAACAAATAATTGATCAGAAAAATTTATAGTCTGTTCTGCCTCCTGAGTTGTAGCCATCAACCAACCATAAATAAGTACCAACAGCCATCTAGTATGTGTCCCCATCCCAATAGGTACCCAAGTGATTTATTGTAATTTTGAAAGAAAAAAATAAGAGAGAGAGAAGAAAAAAAAGAAGAAAAAAAAAACAAAGCAGAGAAAGAAATTAAAAGGATGCTAAAAGTTTCCAGCTAAACATACAAAAAAATTTAGTAGACATTGACATAACAGAGTAGGGGACCATGAGAAGTATTATGCAATATTGGTACCCCATCTAGGTTGTTCTCTCATTATAGAGTAAAGTGTAACTCTGTTCATCTCTATACATATCATCTTTCATGTTTTCTTGTTTCCTTGGGTGTTCAGACTCTCCTATGCCATCATGTAATCTTAAACTAGATTCCTCCTCCAACCCATCTGATCCTATGGCCCAACTTTCGGATTTTGAAAGGTTCTGAAACTAGAGCTAAGTAACATTTAATTGAGTAAGAGGATTTGTTTTTACAAAAAGCTAAGTTACTCGGACTTTTCATTTCACCTCAAGTACCCATGTTACAACCTAGACATTCCGGCATGGGTAGGTATGTAGACTTTCCAATTTGAACTAAAAACAATCATTTACTAAAAATAGCAACATCTGATATTAAGACATGTACTTATGCCTAATATGAGCCCCCAAGTGTAGTTCTGTATCATTTCAGTGAAGTTAATGGAGCCATTACAAATTTGTGTCTACTACCCCACTTGCCTTTGCTTAGATGGGAATATGAAAATACATGGCCCTATCTTATTAATGATCTGTTTATGTACTAAAGAGGTAGTAAAGCAAAGATTGTGTAAATGTAATGCAACTACAGAATCAGCATTCATTTTCTACTGAATGATGAAAATTTTCAAATTTTCCCTAGCAGTGAAAACTGAAAAAGGGTGGTGGAATTACACTAAGATGGAGTAAGCTAGCTGCATATTGGCACATTGCTATCGTTCTCGAAAGGGACTTATAATACATTGGCTGGAAAAAACAAAGGCAAAGACCTATGTAAAAGATCAATTAGTCTTTCGATTCTTTTCATGTTTTTTTTGGGGAAGCTGGTTGAAGTAGGACAACTGGACAAGTCCTATACTAGGGCAGTAAAGCAACAAAGACAACGGCAAAGTAAATCTCTTTCAATCACATAAAAGATTGACCCCTAAAATGGAGAGCATACTCAAGGCCCCAATCTCTGTATGTGCCTCTTTCAATGGAAATTGAGAAAGCAACTCCTCAGATTTAGTACTAAACGAGATAAAAAGACAGATAGATACCCATTAGAATTTTGCACATTTAAAGATAGCAGCTATATTAGTATTTTCGAACATGAATTGCAGTGAAAGCATTCAAAATTAAAAGACAGAAAGTCATACAGGAGTACATAAAAGGAAGGCATCATATGGTAGCATAAAAGCAAAATACTAGCAAGTACAACAAAGTTCCAGCAAAGTTGAGCTTCACAAGCTCATCTAAACATAAAGGAAAGCTTGAACATTAAAGCAAGTAGCATATAAACTAATTGATAAGAAATTTAACTTTACGGAAAAGAAAAAACCTGAAATTTTTTCTCTCAGATTTAATCTTCCCCAATATTTAAAGCCACTGATTCAAAGTAACTGAACACTCCCCCATAGTTTCTTCTGAATTCTTGTCTTCATCATAATCTCATAGTTGGGTAGTGATTTATATGTAATCATACAATGTCCTGCAGACAAAACAGATAAGAAGTTATAACTGATAACCTGGAATCAAAATGCAGAAAGGTAAACAAAGTTGGGTAATGAAAGTATTACCTTTAGAGAGTGAAACAAGTGAAGGGAGAGTATTTGTAGTTGGTTTTATCAATGGTGAGAACCGGAGGAAGCAGAGGACGGCCTATTAGGATCGCCGCCGTGTTCCTCCTCACCCTGAATCCGAGCAGGAATGTGAAACCCAGAGAATCCACCTGAAGTGAAACCAAGAGCTGATAAGGCTTGTGGATGGACTGCAATTGCTTGATGATGTTGATTATGATGTTCATTCGAGCTAGCAATTGAAAAAGATGGGTCACTAATCCAAGCACGGATAGAGTGTGTGTTACTGGACTGAAGGGGTCCCCTCTGTGGTAAAAACTGGCTGTGCTGGCCACCACCAAACAACGGCTGCAACAGAGGTGGGGGCTGATTAAAAATAAATCCGCCCCCGCCACTGCCACTACTGTTACCAACATTGTGATGATCGGTATCAGTTTGTTGGGTGTTCCAGCCAAGCATCAGCCTATGGAGCCGTCCCAATTCCGGGTTGGGCTGATGATGACTATCAGACCAACTCGAATTTGGGTTATCAAACCCAATTGGAACAGCTCCAGGGAACAATGTATGCTGCTGCTCATGATGAACAGCAGTAGCACCATGGTGGTGTGAATGTTGGTGCATCAAAATAGGATCCTGAAATGACTGCAAAGACAACTTTAAATCTTGACTCTGTCTACTACTACTACCATCACCACCACCACCACCACCACCACCACTCCTCTGCAACAAACCACCCTGAGAGTAATCTTGATATTGCATCGGAGATGCTGATGCCGAACTCGTTATAGGAAAAAAAGACTTAATGGTATCAGCTATAGCATCAGAATCCAAAGAAGGTGGTAACAAACTAGAACTAGAACTATTAGCATTGTTGTAAAACTGTTGCTGCTCCTCACCACCATACATCCCCTCTGCACTCGCAGCAGCCTTCTCCTCAGCCATTTCCACCACCCCATCTCCTGCAGCGTTCTTACCACGCCGCCTATTCGAGCTTAAAACGTTCATATTAGTAGGACTCCAAGCAGGCAATTGATCAAGCTCATCAATAGCAGTTTTTGCCTTGTTAATTAACCAATCAACTGCCTTGCTAGGACGGTCATACCCAAGCCGGTCCTGGACATCATAGAACTGTATAGCTGTATGAGCTGACAGACGAACCCTACGATCTCTCGGACCTTTGGCAGTACATACCTTACTATGACGGTCCTTTCTCCCTGTGGCTCGGACAATGTGACCCCCTTGGACCTCTACTATCTCCCCTAATCCGGCTTTTCTCAATGCTGATCTAGTGGAAACGGGTTGCTGCTGCTGCTCAAAAGAAGAATCTTCCATTGAGGACTTTTGCCGAACATGTTGCGTGCTTGCAGCAACCGAAGGCGAAGAAGAGGAGATATAAGAGCGTTTCTTGATGGGTTGTTGGGGTGGTGAAATGGATACCAAATTCCGGGGTTCCAGCTCAGAATAAAGCTCTCTAAACTGATTCCCACTTTGAGATTGCTGCACGTAGAATTGATGATTGTGGTTGAAGGGTGGTGGAGGGTCTTGCTGTAATTGGTGATGATTCGGTGTTGTTGTTGGTGGTGGTGGTGGAAAGGGTGGCGTTGGGGCTTGTTCTTCCTCTCTCTCTCTCCTCCTCATCTACATTTCTGGGGTTTTCGTGGTGGAATTGATGGTGGTTTTCGCGACGGCGGCTGCAGAGATGGTGGTGCTGATAAATCCCAACTGCCCTGAAACCTGAAACCCCCTTCCATTCAATTCAACCATTTTCAAATAATCTCACTCTTTAACAACAAATTCACTACTTACCCACCAAAATTCGGCCATTTTTTCTCTAACCCATTTCTCTCTCTTGCCAAATTGAGTAGAAAATTTGCAGAGAAAAACACAGGGAGCAGAAGCAGAAGCAAGAAGCACAGGCTATGTGTCAAAGATTCAAAGTATCTTGAGATAAGGAAAAAGTGAGTACCTTGGTTTGAATGAAAGTTTTTAGCAGTTTTTGCTGCAATTTCGTTTCATGGTTTTGGGGGGGAGCGTAAGAAAGAAGGGGTGGATGGGAATTGTAATGGAACAGTAAAAATAGGAGAGAGAGAGAGAGAGAGGAGGGGAGGTTGCCAACTTGGTTCGAACTAGCTTAGGATATCCAGCATCATTTTTTGTTTTCAGTTTTAGTTCTGACTTATGTTTCTTGTCTGAACTTCTATGTTTGAATTTAGGATTTTTTGTGATTCACCTAAAAAAAATCAAATTTGTGTTTACCACCTTAAAATTTCAAAGTTTTAAATTACCACCTAAAAAAGTTTTTTTTTTTTCACCACCTCTTAACAGATCCGTTAATGGTTCCGTCAAGTGGGGCCCACTCCCAACGGCTAGCTCATTATATTCTTACAAAATACACGACATAATCTACTGAAGGCTTCTCGTTCTCCCTGCTTCTTCCAATCTTCATGAAAATCAGAAATTTGCATCACAAAGCTTTGATTGAGGGTTTTCATTAGTTTGGTGGGTGAAAGAAGAAAAATCAAGGTACAATTAAGTATGTATTTTGATCGTTTGTTAAAATTTCGTAGGTACTTTTATGTTGAAATTGATGATAATTTTGACATAAATTGAGCCAATATTTGTGTGTGACTGATTTGGTATGCGAATTCAGTACTTTGGTTTGCTGAATTATCGATTCAATCAATCAAATTAGCCTCAATGTTTTTTTAAAAAGTTAGGGTTCATATCAAATTGGGGATTTGTTGAATGCTTAATGTATTTACAAATTGAGGCTAGGGAATGTTGATTCGAAAGATTTATCGTTACAGTATTTATAATGATGCTGTCATGGACCCATTTGAGCGTTCTTACGCATATCATAGCTTATATAAGCTCAATGCAGCTGTCATGGCAGAAGCTGCAAAGTATTTTATTGGAAAGCATGACTTCTCAACCTTTGCTAATGCAAATCGCAATGATAGAGTAGTGGATCCTATCAAGACTATATCCCGATTTGATGTCACTGAAAGGGTAATTGTCATAAATGACCTGCTAGCATTTTTTTAGGGATTTTAAGTCTTGTCAATTTTCTGGAAATGAATATTGTTGGGTATTTTGAGTGAAATGTAAGGCATTTTGTTGGTTTGCAGGGATCTCTTATGGAGGGAAATTTAATTGATGGGCCCCACTTGACGGAACCGCTAACGAATCTGTTAAGAGGTGGTGAAAAGAAGAAAAAAAAAACTTTTTTTAGGTGGTAATTTAAAACTTTGAGATTTTAAGGTGGTAAAACACAAATTTGGTATTTTTTTAGGTGGTAAATCACAAAAATTCCTTGAATTTATTCAAGTTTATTGGAAATTTTTGTTTTAATTTGTTGAAAATATTTGAACCCGATTTTAAATGAAATATAAGTAAATTTTTTGGATTTATATGAGGAAGTGCTCCAAACAAAAAAATAGCAAACCAAGAAAAGTGACAAAATTAACACACTTGTTAGAAGCCCCGATTGCATGGCAAGCCAATTCGTTGCCCCATTACCTTCACGATAAACAGGAAATATGTTTTACATCCAATTCGATTCACTATGCATAGTATGATAATAGTTAAGGTCATCTGGAGATTTTCCTCTAACAATTTCCTTCTTGCTAAGAATTTGTATGCGACGGCAAGACTATCCAAATGAACTTCCAAGTGTTTGATTTGGAGATTTTGAGTGAGCTCTGATCCTTTATTACCATTTAATCTAATAAGTTTGGCTCAAAATGCAGTGCAGTGACCAAAGTTGGTTAAGAATTCCAACACCAATGTGCACAAGTGTTCTAATGGTCGCTCCACCTCCAGTATGGTGCGACAACCCCTTTGCAACATCGTCGCAACACGGATTTTCAAACCTTTGTGCTAAGACTTCAATCCATTATTGAAGCTTTTTTGCCAAATTAACTTGCATCTAGTCTATTTGCATCATATAAAAGTTTAATTGCATTTCATTTAGTCCAATTCCAAACTGTTGCATACACTATTCTTGCTTCACGCAATCTAACATGAAAAAAAGGTATCAATATCAACAAGAATTCATGTATTATGTTCAAACACATAGAAATTTCTCCAAACACAAAATCCACCATGTAGTTGTGCCAAAATAAGTAGCTCATATTTTATCGTTTGAGGCTACATTGCCTTTTATCTTTGTCATAATTTATTGCTTCAAGTGGCGTTGAAAAAATTGATGGTTAAGAGCAAGACCACCAAAAATTTGCCACATCATCTTAGCTGCGGGAAATCAGGAGATTGTGGAGTGTGGTTTCTTCCTCTTCTCTACAAATAAAACATTTGGGTCATCCGTCATATAGGGCTTCAAATTATTATGGTTTCTAAATACTCGATCATAACAGACGACCCATAAAAACGCACTGACTCTTTACTGTACACGAGCACCCCTAACAGCCTCCCAAAAATCATAAGTTCACAGCCAATCACATCTTCTTCGTATCATATAATTTTAATTGTAGACATAAATGAGATTTAGCCATTTAATTAACCTTGCCAATAGACGAAATCTGTTAATGCAGAATCATTTTTCAACTTATATGCATGGACTAATTGATGTGAATCCCACCTACACTCATGGCCATGTGGAAACATTTTCCATTTTTTTTTCCAGAAGAGCTAAACCTTAATTCAGTCAGTCAAGAAATAAGAGCTTCAATCCATTTAGTGAAGCTTTTTTTCCAAATTAACTTGCATCTAGTCTATTTGCATCATATAAAAGTTTAATTGTATTTCCTTTAGTCCAATTCCAAATTGTTGCATTTTTTGAGTCCATATAAGTCGCATGTCTCAATAAAATGTCTTTGCATATTATACCCAATTGCATTAAGTCCTAATCCAAGACTAGTAGCATTTTCATTGAGTCGTGATTAGGCTCATTTCTTGAGTCCATATAAGTCAAATATTTATTTGAAATTCATATACATAAAGAATAAAAATGAATTAGCCTAAAACTCAAATGGAGTGTCAGTGCATGTATAATTTCTGGGAGCCCGCTTAGCTCAGAGGTTAGAGCATCGCATTTGTAATGCAATGGTCATCAATAGGCGTTAATAAAGAGGCCTGCAATCCTATAGAAAGACATCACCACAAGGCTCATGTCCCAGTTAGGTTAATTAAGCCCACACTAGAGTTTTAAGTCAATAAGAGTCCATGCATTCTTTTCTTTTCTTTTTGCAAATGAGGGGAGAAGCCCCAATAGAAACAAAATAGAAAACTAAGTAATAGCTATCATGCGGGGCCATGCTGTTAGGTTATGATTCATATGACAAAACATAAATCATGCGGAAAAACCATAAAGCCAGGAAAGCATATTATTTACACATAATCATTTAGCATAGTTTAGATGCATACACTTTGTTGCGTGCCCTCCCTAGCTGCGCCCGAACCGAACAAGAACAAGTCTTTAGGACTCCAAGTGTCGTCCCTCCGTAGATAGTCCACAGCACGTCCGGATCCGCCTTAAGCTTGACCAACTAGAATCGCCCTTAAGGTAGCTTAGGAATTTCGGCTATTAGGTGCAAGTGTATGGCTGATTTTTCTTCAAAATCTTACCTTTAGAATACTTCAATTGTATCTATAAATTATGACCCTAGGAACCTATTTATAGAGGTATGGAAAAGGAATTATAATCCTACTAGGATATGGATTTACTAATTAGAATCCAACTTGAACTCTAAATAATAAATATAATCTTATTAGGATTAGGATTTAATCAATACACGAATTCAGATAGGATTAGGATTCGTTACGAACATGAGCATCGTAAGGCCACGAGCATCGCACCACCCGCGCAGGCCTTGCGGCCCACACGAGCAGCCGTTGCTCGCAGCCCAACAGCACGCCTAAAGTGCGCGCGCCAAGGCCTTGCTGGGCCTGGCCTTGCGCTAGGCCTGGCGAGGCGTGGCAGCTCCATGTTGGGCGCTCGGCTTGCTGGGCGCGGGCCTGGCTTCGTGCTGGGCCTTCGTCTAGCAAGCCTCGTCCGATGCTAATTCGTACGATGCGCTTCCGATTAAATTCCCAGTTCCGGAATTCATTTCCAATACGAACAATATTTAATATTTCCGATTCCGGAATTAATTTCCGTTTCGAACAAATATTTAATATTTCCGTTTCCGGAATTATTTTCCGATTCCGATAATATTTCCGATTCTGACAATATTTCCGTTTCCGGCAATATTTCCGATTCCGGCAATATTTCCATTTCCGATAATATTTTCCCGTTTCCGGCAACATCTACGACTTGGATAATATTTATATTTCCGATACGATCCATATTTCCGTTTCCGGCAATATCATCGTTCCCGGAGTATTCATTTCTTGCTTGTGACGATCTCAGCTCCCACTGAAACCAAGATCCGTCGATTCTGAATATCCATAGATGGAGTATTTAATGCCATTAAATACTTGATCCGTTTACGTACTATTTGTGTGACCCTACGGGTTCAGTCAAGAGTAAGCTGTGGATTAATATCATTAATTCCACTTGAACTGAAGCGGCCTCTAGCTAGGCATTCAGCTCACTTGATCTCACTGAATTATTAACTTGTTAATTAATACTGAACCGCATTTATTAGACTTAATATTATATGCATACTTGGACCAAGGGCATTATTTCCTTCAGTCTCCCACTTGTCCTTAGGGACAAGTGTGCATTACCTAATTCCTTTGTCGCTCGATGCTTGCTCTTGAACATAAGGTAAGAGTTGTCATCCTTATTATGTCCAGAGGTGTTTCTCGGTTTCAGAGTTCAACTGATCAAAAAAACAGATAATCATAGCCTATGATTCATCCGAGCACGACCATGCATTTTACAGTTTCTAGCTCTCCGAGTGGCCTTGTACAACTTTTAAGCATCTCATCCCGATTTATGGGAGGACAATCCCAATCTTGCGATCTTGAGATTAGACTTCGTTTGATAGGTGATTACCTGAGCGTTGCCTTTATAGCCTCCTTTTACGGTGCGACGGTTGGTCAACGTCAAAGCAACCAGTTCTCAAACAAGTAATCTTAAATCACTCAAGTATTGAGGATTTAGTGTCTAATAATTTTAATGAAATTTACTTATGACATATTTTCATCTCTTACAGTAAAGTTTCATAGGTCTGTCCGATACTAGTATTTCCAAAGTAAGTATCTATACAAATGATTACGACATTTCCATGTCCACATAGTTCAAGAAACAGAACTATTAGTCATCTTGCATTCCAGTCGTCTTACGTTTTCTATGCGTCCAATTTTATAGAAAACTCCGACCAGGGACCATTTTCAACCTTTGACATTCAAGTTCACTTGATAGACATTTCTTAGTCACAGGACTGGTCCTGACAGTCTATCTTGAATATATCGTCAAATTGAAGGGACTCATCATTTAATAAACCACAAATTAAATGGAAAAATGAATTCTATTCATTTATTGTGAATGATTAACCAATAATGTTTTACAAAGAATTAAACTCTAAAACTTTAAAACATTAAATAAGGACATCAAAGCCATTCTCCAATATGCTTGATTCCCATAGCTGCAGTGTGCGAGTTGTGCTTCGCCTGCGGCTGAGGTTTAGTCAATGGATCTGATATGTTGTCATCAGTTCCAATCTTGCTTATCTCGACTTCTTTTCTTTCAACGAACTCTCGTAGAAGGTGAAATCTACGAAGTACATGCTTGACTCTTTGGTGGTGTCTAGGCTCCTTTGCCTGTGCAATAGCTCCGTTATTATCGCAATACTGGGCTATTGGTCCTTTAATGGAGGGGACTACACCAAGTTCACCTATGAACTTCCTTAGCCATATAGCTTCCTTTGCTGCTTTATGTGCAGCAATGTACTCCGCTTCAGTTGTAGAATCCGCAATGGTGCTTTGCTTAGCACTTTTCCAGCTTACTGCACCTCCGTTGAGGCAGAAGACAAACCCAGGTTGTGATCTGAAATCATCTTTGTCGGTTTGGAAACTTGCGTCCGTATAGCCTTTAACAATTAATTCATCATCTCCACCATAGACCAGGAAGTCATCTTTGTGCCTTTTCAGGTACTTTAGAATGTTCTTGGCAGCAGTCCAATGTGCCTCTCCTGGGTCTGACTGGTATCTGCTTGTAGCACTGAGTGCGTACGCAACATCCGAGCGTGTACATATCATAGCATACATTATTGAACCAATCAATGATGCATATGGAATCCCATTCATTCGTCTACGCTCATCAAGTGTTTTTGGGCACTGAGTCTTGCTTAGAGTCATTCCATGAGACATGGGTAGGTAGCCTCGCTTGGAGTCTGCCATCTTGAACCTTTCAAGCACCTTATTGATATAAGTGCTTCGAGTAAGTCCAATCATCTTTTTAGATCTATCTCTGTAAATCTTGATGCCCAATATGTACTGTGCTTCTCCTAGATCCTTCATCGAAAAACATTTCCCAAGCCAAATCTTGATAGAGTTCAACATAGGAATGTCATTTCCGATAAGTAATATGTCATCGACATATAATACTAGGAAAGCAATTTTGCTCCCACTGACCTTCTTGTATACACAAGATTCTTCTGCGTTCTTGATGAAACCAAAGTCACTGACTGCTTCATCAAAACGTATATTCCAGCTCCTGGATGCCTGCTTCAATCCGTAGATTGATTTCTTTAGCTTGCATACCTTTTTAGCATTCTTTGGATCCTCAAAACCTTCAGGTTGTGTCATAAACACAGTTTCTGTTAAAACGCCGTTTAAAAAAGCGGTTTTGACATCCATCTGCCATATTTCATAATCGTAATATGCAGCGATTGCTAACATTATCCGAATAAACTTTAGCATTGCAACTGGTGAAAAGGTTTCATCGTAATCCACACCGTGGACTTGCCTGTAACCTTTTGCGACCAATCTAGCTTTGAAAACTTCAAGTTTCCCATCCTTGTCCTTTTTTAGTTTGAAAACCCATTTGCTTCCAATGGCTTGGTAGCCATCTGGCAAATCAACCAAATCTCATACTTGGTTTTCTGACTTGGAGTCTAATTCAGATTGCATGGCTTCTTGCCATTGCTTGGAGCTAGGGCTCGTCATAGCTTGTTTGTAAGTCGCAGGTTCATCACTTTCAAGTAATAGAACATCATAGCTCTCGTTCGTCAAAATACCTAAGTACCTTTCCGGTTGAGATCTATATCTCTGCGATCTACGCGGGGTAACATTTCTAGATTGACCATGATTCTCACCAGATTCTTCTAAAGATCTCTGAGTTTCATCCTGAATGTCATCTTGAGCATTCTCTAGAGTTTGTTGTTCGACTCGAATTTCTTTGAGGTCTACTTTTCTCCCACTTGTCATTTTGGAAACGTGATCCTTTTCCAAAAAGATACCATCTCGAGCAACAAACACCTTGTTCTCAGATGTATTGTAGAAGTAATACCCCTTTGTTTCCTTTGGATAGCCTACAAGGATACATTTGTCAGATTTCGGATGAAGTTTGTCTGAAATTAATCGTTTGACGTATACTTCACATCCCCAAATCTTAAGAAAAGACACATTTGGAGGCTTTCCAAACCATAACTCATATGGAGTCTTTTCGACAGCTTTAGACGGAGCTCTATTTATAGTGAGTGCAGCTGTATTTAGTGCATGTCCCCAAAATTCTATTGGAAGTTCGGCCTGACCCATCATTGACCTGACCATGTCTAGCAAGGTTCTGTTCCTCCGTTCCGACACACCGTTCCATTGTGGTGTTCCAGGAGGAGTCAATTCTGATAGAATTCCACATTCTTTCAGATGGTCATCAAATTCATAGCTCAGATATTCACTGCCTCTATCAGACCACAGTGCTTTAATCTTCTTGCCTAATTGATTCTCTACTTCACTCTGAAATTCCTTGAATTTGTCAAAGGATTCAGACTTATGCTTCATTAGGTAGACATAACCATATCTACTGAAGTCATCAGTAAAAGTGATAAAGTAGCTGAAACCTCCCCTAGCATTTGTACTCATTGGTCCACATACATCTGTATGGATTAAACCCAATAGTTCAGTTGCTCTTTCTCCAACTTTAGAGAAAGGTTGCTTTGTCATTTTGCCAAGTAAACATGATTCGCATTTACCATAATCCTCTAAGTCAAATGGTTCTAGAATTCCTTCCTTTTGAAGTCTTTCTAAGCGTTTCAAGTTTATATGGCCTAATCGACAATGCCACAGATAGGTGAGATCTGAATCATCCTTTTTGGCCTTTTTGGTATTTATGTTATAAACTTGTTTGTCGTGATCTAATAAATAAAGTCCATTGACTAATCTAGCAGATCCATAAAACATCTCTTTAAAATAAAACGAACAACTATTGTCTTTTATTAAAAAGGAAAATCCCTTAGCATCTAAGCAAGAAACTGAAATGATGTTTTTAGTAAGACTTGGAACATGGAAACATTCTTCCAGTTCCAAAACTAGCCCGGAGGGCAACGACAAATAATAAGTTCCTACAGCTAATGTAGCAATCCGTGCTCCATTTCCCACTCGTAGGTCAACTTCACCCTTGCTTAACTTTCTACTTCTTCTTAGTCCCTGTGGATTGGAACATAAGTGTGAGCCACAACCTGTATCTAATACCCAAGAAGTTGAATTAGCAAGTATACAGTCTATAACGAAAATACATGAAGATGGAACGACTGTTCCGTTCTTCTGATCTTCCTTTAGCTTTGGACATTCTCTTTTGTAATGGCCTATTCCATCACAATAAAGACAACTTGATGTGGACTTGTCCTGCTTTGATTTAGCATTGCCCTTGGACTTTCCACTTTTCTTGAACGGTCTCCCTTTAGCCTTGAGTAAATCTTTGGCTTCGCAGTCCAGTATTATCTCAGCCTTTCTGATAAGGTGAACAAATTCTGCAACTGTTTCTTCTCTTGATTCACTTAGGTATAGTTGCTTGAAGCGACCAAACCCACTGTGCAGTGAACTGAGCAAGATAGAGACTGCCATCCTTTCGCTTATTGGTGTTCCCAGGAGACTTAGGCGATCGAAATATGAAAGCATAAGATCCACATGGAACCTTAGTGGGACGCCTACCCTTTGTTTAGTGCGAAGGAGCTGAACATGTGTTTCTTGGACTTCCATCCTATAACACCTGTTGGGAGAACTAACCTTTAGACCAGACATTGATTCAATCAACTCATGGAAGTTCAGGTCCTTGTCCTCCGTGCTTCCACGACAGATATCCCTCAGATTCTTGATGAGCGTAAAAGGTTCATAAGCTACAAACCTTCTAGCCCATTCATCAGGGATATTGTTCAGCATGAGACTCATAACCTTTTTGAGATCCGCATCCCAGGCGAAAAATCTTTCAGGGGTCATGTCTCTGGCATAGTAGCTTGGCATGGGATGTAACAGTACATACTCAAGTCCATTGAGTCTGACTATTTCAACTAGCTTAGCTTCCCATTCAAGAAAATTTGTTAGGTTCAACTTGACCATAAGCTCAGAACCCATGATGATGTTTTGATTGTTGTTTTCCATAGTTAAAACTACAATTGAAAAGAATAAACAAATAAATAACCATTCACAGTTTCTCTTAATAAACTTAAATTCTAGCATACATGCATAATTCAATGTTCATTAAGCATTTTATTCAAGTTATGTGTTCCGGCAGGTGTGAATAAAATGATTCCAAGACCCTAAAATCCATTGAAGAATTAAGCACATTATGTACTTAGACTCAATTCTAAAATCTTTTAGGTAAGCAAAAGCCTTTTGCTAATAGTCTAGAAACTACTCTTGGTTGATAGGTACGTCTAAGAACTTATTGGGTAAACCTATCGATTTTGCCACGACATAAAAGGACTCCTTACTTATATAGTTGAGTTTCACCAAAACTAACATGTACTCACAAATATTTGTGTACCTTTCCCCTTTAGGACCAATAAGTAACACCTCGCTGAGCGAAAACTATTACTAGATTGATGTAAAGGATATCCAAGCAAGTATTTATTTTGGCATGGCACCTTTTAACTCAATTTTTTTTTAAAAGTTTGGAACTTAAGGCTCTTATTATGTTGGTTAGATTTTAAGTGAACTAAAATCCTTAATCATGCAACATAATCAAGCCACAATCTTATGCATAATTAAGACATATTTAAAGTAATAAATAACTTAAAGCATGCATAAGATAAATGTGATCTAGTATGGCCCGACTTTATCTTGAAGCTTCAACTTCAAAGTCCGTCTCGAAAATGGTAACTTCGTCTTGAATTTCACTGTGGGAGGCGCCATTTTCTTCAAATAGGATAAGCTATAATTAAACTAATTACAACTATTTGATGGTACGCAGACCATATTTAAATTGAAAAACTAATTTGGTGCATTAGACCAATTACATTCAAATTAATGGTACGCAAACCATATTTTCTATCCTATTTGGGCCATACTAGTCACTCCATAACCTGCAAAACAATACATATACAATATATATACCATTCACCCATTCATTATCATGAATGGCCCACATAGTTGGTTAGTAAAGCACGTTATGCATCACATAAATATTTGCAGCAATTAATTAAGGGCACCAATAATCTACCAATTATTCAGTCCTTATTAATTCTAATCAAGTTGTTTAACCTTAAAGGATTTGTAGACCTAATCAAGAGTTTATGACTAAAAATGCTCCCACTTAAACCAATAAATTCATATGCTTTACTAAATTTAAACATAAAAATGTATTTCTAGTCTAACCGGAAACATACAAATTTAATTAAAATTTAAAGCTCATATAAATTTATAATCGAATCCATTAATTTAATTTAATTCAGTTGAATTAAACGAATTTAAATTAATTCAAGATTTAATTTTAGTAAAATAATTAGTATAAATAAAATTTATAATAATTATAATATTCAAAATTAAAATCCAAGAAAACAATTTAAATTACGAACTTTAAAAATTAATTAAAATCGTTTCCGAACTGAAAATTAAAAATTAAACTCAAAGCGCATCAATCGGGTCAAGACGAGGCCATGGGCTTGCGTCCATGCCCCGTCGAGTCCACAAGGCAGTGTCGCCCCTCATGAGTGATCGCACAGCAAGGCACGAGCAGCTGCCACGCGCAAACGCAGCAAGCCGAGCCACGCTTGCGCGCAGCAGTTGCTTGGCGAGGCTGGGCGAGGCAGCGCTCGTGCTGCGAGGCACCCCTCGCTGCCCGCGCGCGCGCCTGCCATGCTCGCTCGCCTTGCTTCTTCGCCCATCCGCCTATGCATCATCGCAACACTCGACGCAAGGCAGGGCTGCTGCCTTGTGCTCGCGTGCTACTCGCCTTGCTCGCTGCATACGTACCGCATGGGCGACGAGCTCCCTTGCTCGTCGTTGCATGCCCGCATTATACAACACCCCTTAAGGGTAACACGTAGCGTCCGTTGCTTTGTGCGTGCAAGTTTTATGAGCGAATTGCATAAAAATTAAAACTTTTATTTCCAAAATTAATGACAAATTAATAAATCATATTAATTTCATAATTTTAGGGCGAAAAATCGAAAATTTATTAATCAATTAATTTCCGATTAACATGGATTCAAATCTAGGTCATAAAAATTTAAAATTTAACACAAATTAACAATTTTTATGGTGGTTTTTAATCATTGGTACCTAATTAAATTATTAATTAATTATGAAAATCAAATTAATTCTAAATTATTCGAATTTCAACAAATTAATCATAATTATAAATTAGGTTGTATAATTAACAAGGCTAGGCATTCAAACTTGTTAAACATATACTGTAGGTCAATAAAAAACTCAAGATTTATCAACAAGAATCGCAAATACTTAATTTAACATCTTAAATTTACAAACTTTTGCGTTCGAAAAACTAAAACCTCCGTAAAGTCATAGTTAGGCTTCGAATTTGGGAATTCTGGTGTCGGCCGAAAAAGATTCTTTTTGTCAAAATTTTAGAATGCCTTTTACATGCGGAATTGACACAAAAATCACTCGATTTGGATGAGTAACGAAGAAATTGCCGAAAAACTGCGTACATATAATTAAATAAACGCAATTTGCAATTAATTAACAATTACGAAATTAATCACCCCTTTTAATTCCTTGCAAATTTGTAAAATTTAACCATGTTCATGCAATTTAGATTATGAAAATAATAAGAGGCTCTTGATACCACTGTTAGGTTATGATTCATATGACAAAACATAAATCATACGGAAAAACCATAAAGCCAGGAAAGCATATTATTTACACATAATCATTTAGCATAGTTTAGATGCATACACTTTGTTGCGTGCCCTCCCTAGCTGCGCCCGAACCGAACAAGAACAAGTCTTTAGGACTCCAAGTGTCGTCCCTCCGTAGATAGTCCACAGCACGTCCGGATCCGCCTTAAGCTTGACCAACTAGAATCGCCCTTAAGGTAGCTTAGGAATTTCGGCTATTAGGTGCAAGTGTATGGCTGATTTTTCTTCAAAATCTTACCTTTAGAATACTTCAATTGTATCTATAAATTATGACCCTAGGCACCTATTTATAGAGGTATGGAAAAGGAATTATAATCCTACTAGGATTTGGATTTACTAATTAGAATCCAACTTGAACTCTAAATAATAAATATAATCTTATTAGGATTAGGATTTAATCAATACACGAATTCCGATAGGATTAGGATTCGTTACGAACATGAGCATCGTAAGGCCACGAGCATCGCACCACCCGCGCAGGCCTTGCGGCCCACACGAGCAGCCGTTGCTCGCAGCCCAACAGCACGCCTAGCGTGCGCGCGCCAAGGCCTTGCTGGGCCTGGCCTTGCGCTGGGCTTGGCGAGGCGTGGCAGCTCCATGTTGGGCGCTCGGCTTGCTGGGCGCGGGCCTGGCTTCGTGCTGGGCCTTCGTCTAGCAAGCCTCGTCCGATGCTAATTCGTACGATGCGCTTCCGATTAAATTCCCGGTTCCGGAATTCATTTCCGATACGAACAATATTTAATATTTCCGATTCCGGAATTAATTTCCGTTTCGAACAAATATTTAATATTTCCGTTTCCGGAATTATTTTCCGATTCCGATAATATTTCCGATTCTTACAATATTTCCGTTTCCGGCAATATTTCCGATTCCGACAATATTTCCATTTCCGATAATATTTTCCGATACGTACCATGTTTCCGTTTCCGGCAACATCTACAACTTGGATAATATTTATATTTCCGATAGGATCCATATTTCCGTTTCCGGCAATATCATCGTTTCCGGAGTATTCATTTCTTGCTTGTGACGATCTCAGCTCCCACTGAAACCAAGATCCGTCGATTCTGAATATCCATAGATGGAGTATTTAATGCCATTAAATACTTGATCCGTTTACGTACTATTTGTGTGACCCTACGGGTTCAGTTAAGAGTAAGCTGTGGATTAATATCATTAATTCCACTTGAACTGAAGCGGCCTCTAGCTAGGCATTCAGCTCACTTGATCTCACTGAATTATCAACTTGTTAATTAATACTGAACCGCATTTATTAGACTTAATATTATATGCATACTTGGACCAAGGGAATTATTTCCTTCACATGCCACTCCCATCAGATCTTCATGTAGTATTCTTCCCAGTTCTAATGGTGGAACCTGCATGATCTCCATCTTAGTTGCTTGCATTACACAAAAATTCGCTAGTCATCCACTGCCCTATTACCTTCCCTGTACACATGATAGACTGTAACTTCCCAATTAACTTCTTTGATAATCTTCCTGCATTTTTTGACAATGTTTACACATTCTTCACCATAGTCTTCTGTGTTGCACATTGCTTGGACTGATGCTTGGTTATCCATCTGGATCATCATCTTCCTAATCCCCATCCTTGCTGCTAGGTCCAATCCCAATTCTAAAGCTTTAAGTTCAGCTCTAAAAGAGGAACATACCCCAAAGTTGGTTGAATATGCATACTACAAGCTGCCACAGTGGTTTCTAAAGATTCCACCACCCCCTGCTGCACCTTAGCTTCCCCTTGCACCTCAATCTGTGTTTAGAGATAGCCAGTCTTGTAAGGGAGGCTTCCAGCTCACAAGCACCTCATGTCTTTGCTGGTTTGAATTAGTTGGTCCAAGGATATAATCTCCTAAAACACGCCAGGTTTCTTCAAATCAAGTAAGTAGAAAGGTGCCAATATTTATAGGTATATCAGGGATTCTACCAAAGAATCCATAATTCCTCCAATTCCATATCCACCAAAGGGTGATTGCAAAATAAGTCGGCCATACTTCATTTAAGTGGTTTAGGAATGGCGAATAAGTGAGGTTATCCACGAGCTACTGTTCCAGATTACCGGTAGGAAAGGTTAGTGTATTCGATGTACCACCAACGTTTCTCCAAACTTCTCTAGCAATCTTATAGTCCCTTAGTTTGTGAATTGTAGTCTCCTCATCTTTGTTACATTGTTTACATGTATGGTCTAGCAGAATTTTCCTCTGGACTCTATTAGCATTACCCATTAATCTATCATGCATAGCCAGCCATGAGAAGATTTTAATCCGATGTTATACCTTAAATTTCCATATTAATTACTTGCCATTTCTTGTCCACAAGTTCATAGTCCTCTCTTCTTAGCAACTACATCGCAGATTTAATTGTGAACTTGCCTTTACTTGTGTTTCCCGAATAGCATAGGCCACCACAGGAACTTGAAGGAAATAATGCCCTTGGTCCAAGTATGCATTCAATGCTAAGTCTAATAAATACGGTTCAGTATTAATTAACAAGTTAATAAATTCAGTGAGATCCAGTGAACTGAATGCCTAGCTAGAGGTCGCTTCAGTTCAAGTGGAATTAATAATATTAATCCACAACTTACTCTTGACTGAACCCGTAGGGTTACACAATTAGTACGTGAAAGGATCAAGTATTTGAGTGAATATATTATTCATTAAGTACTTCATTTATGAACATTCGGAAACGACGGATCTCGGTTCCAGTGGGAGCTGAAATCGTCAAAAGGCAAAATATAGAATACTCCGGAAATGATGATATTGCCAGAAACGGAAATATGGATCATGACGGAAATATAAATATTATCCAAGTCGTAGATGTTGCAGGAAATGGAAACATGGTTCGTATCAGAAAATATTATCGGAAATAGAAATATTGCCGGAAACGGAAATATTACCGGAATCAGAAATATTATTGGAAATAGAAATATTGCCGAAATCAGAAATATTGCCGGAAACGGAAATATTACCGGAATCGGAAATATTGTCGGAAAAGGAAAATATTTCTGGAATCGGAAATATTAACGGAAACGTAAATATTTGTTCGAATCGGAAAACGAATCGGAAGCGCGACGTGCGAACGCTCGACGAACGAGCTTGCGAGAAGCAAGGCCCAGCGCCGAGTAAGCCCGCGCGGAGCAGGAACACTTGGGCCGAGCAAGACAGCAGCGCCCAGCCGTGGGCCGCGTGCTGTTGCTGGACGCCAAGCGCGCTTGGGCCGAAGCAAGGCAGCAACGCCCTAGCGTGGGCCGCGTGCTGTTGCGAGACGCCAAGCTCAACGCAGCAACGTGGGCTTAGGCCACACGCTGCAAGGCCTTGGCCGGCCGGTTGCTTGCAAGCCAAGCAAACTTGTGTTTTCCTAAATCTACTAAAATTAGATGTTTAGGGTAAATCTGAAATACTTAGTATTTGACTGTCCCTATAATTCTAATGTTATTAATTAACTAGAGTCTTAATGGATTTAGTTAATCGATTCCTAGTAGGATTACAACTCCTTTATTTCCACCATATAAATATGTGATTCATGATCACAATTTATATACATTCTATTCTATACTATTCCAACACATTAAATTCAAGGGATAATTTAATACTTGCCTATCACTATTGTGAGTTTCCCGAGTGCACATAAAACCTTAGAGAACATTCTAGTTGGTTGAATCTAAGGCGGATCCGAACGTGCTGTGGACTATCTACGGAGGGACGACTTTTGGAGTCCTATACTTGTTCTTGTTCGGTTCGGGAGCAGCTAGGGAAGGCACGCATCACATTGTATGTATACTAATTATGCTAATTGACTATGTGGCAATTAATTTGGATTCCTGGCTTTATGGTTTTTCCGCATGAATTATATTGTTTATATTATTCATAACCCTATAGTGGTATCACGAGCCTCTAATTAATTCCATAATAAAAAATAGTTAACATGGATTAAATTTTATGAATTTGCAATAAATTAAAGGGGTGATTAATTTCGTGTATGTAAATAATTGCAAATTCGTGCGATTATTTGATTATATGTTCACATGATTTTTCGGCAATTTTGTCAATAATGGTCGGAATCTTATATTTTTATAGTGAATTTCGCATGTAAACGACGTTTTAAAATTTTGACAAAAATCAAAGATTTGATGCCGAAGCCAGAATTCCCAAATTTAAAGCCTAACTATCACTTTTCGGAGGTTTTAGTTTTTCGAATGCAAAATTTGTAATTTTTATGAAGTTAAATTAAATATTTGCGAATCTTGTATGTAAATCTTGAATCTATGATTGAGCTACTGTATATGTTTAAAAATTTTAAAGCCTAATCTTGTTAATTATACAACCTAATTTGTAATTGTAATTAATTTGTTGAATTTCAAATAATTTAAAATTTTTTGAATTTCATAATTAATTGATAATTTAATTAGGATCATATGATTAAAAACCAACATAAAATTCGTTAAAATTGAAAAGCTTTAAAATTTTATGACCTACATTTTAATCCCTAAAAATACATGTAATCGAAAATTAATTTGAATAATAAATTTGAGATTTTCGCCTAAATTTAGTGAAATTAATATGAATTATTAATTTGTCGTTAAATTTAAAATATAAAAGTTATTAATTTTTATAAAACGATCACCAATCTTGCACGCACGGAGCAATGGAAACTAACTGTTACCCTTAAGGGGTGTTGCATAGTGCGGGCATGCGACGAAGAGCAATGGAGCTCGTCGCCCATGCGGTACGAAGCAATGAGCAAGCACGAGCATGCGCGGCAGGCACGGCCTGTGTGGTGTGTGCTGTGCGGGTGATCGACAAAAGGCGACGATGCATCGTAGCGCAAGGCACGAGGCAAGGCAGCAGCACAACGAGCAAGGGAGCTCGCGTGCCGCTGCGCAAGCCCCTGCCCAGCGCGCAGGCAGCAAGCACAACACTCGGCTGGTGCGATGTTGTGATGCGTCACTCGACCAGCAACAATGCAGGCCCTGGGCGCTGCCTTGTGCACACGGCCCATGGGCGCTGCGGCGTGGCTGCTTTGGCGAGGCGTGGGCTTCGGCCTACGGCCTTGCCTTGGCACGTTTGGGCTGTTTTGTTTATGTTTCGGTTGAAACGATTTTAATTACATTTAATTTAGTAATTTAATTTTTTCTCGGAATTTAATTTTGATTAATTTAATTATTATAAATTATTTTTTACTAATTTTTTTACTAAAATTAAAACCTTGATAAAATTTAAATTAATTAATTTTAATCAACTGAAAATAAAATTAAGGGATTTAAATATTATTTTATATGAGCTTTAAATTTAATTAAATTTGTAAGTTTCCGGTTGGACTAGGAAATACAATTTTATGTTTAAAATTTGTAAAGCATGTAAATTCTTGGTTTCAGTGTGAGCTTTTAGTCATTAAACTGTTGATTAGGTCTACATTCCTTTAAGGTTAAAACAACTCGATTAGAACTAATAAGGTTGAATAATTTGTAGATTGTTGGAACCTTCGATTAGTTGCTGCAAATGTTTATGTGATGCATGATTTTTCTACTAACTTGCTATGTGGGCCATTCATTGATAAATGAATGGGTAAATGGTATATTGTAAATGTACTGTTTTGCAGGTTATGGAAAGTAACTAGTATGGCGCAAATAGGATAGAAAATATGATCTGCGTACCATTAGTTTGAATGTAAAATTGGTCTAATGCACCAAAGTTTTTATTTTAAATATGGTATGCTTACCATCAAATAGTTGTAATTAGTTTTAATTATAGCATATCCTATTTGAAGAAAATGGCGCCTCCCATGGTGAAATTCAAGACGGAGTTTCCAATCCATTTTCAAAGACGGAGTTTCCAATCCATTTTCAAAGACGGAGTTTGAAGTTGAAGCTTCAAGATGAAGTCGGGCCATACTAGATCACATTTAAATCTTATGCATGCTTTAAGTTATTCATTGCTTTAAATATGTCTTAATTATGCATGAGATTATGGCTTGATTATGTTGCATGATTAAGGATTTTAGTTCACTTAAAATCTAACCAACATAGTAAGGGCCATTAAGTTCCAAACTTTAAAAATTGAGTTAAAAGGTGTCATGCCAAAATAACACTTACTTGGATAACCTTTAGATCAATCTAAGTAATAGTTTTCCGCCATAGTGAGGTGTTACTTGTTGATCCTAAAGGGGTAAGGTACACAAATAATTGTGAGTACATGTTAGTTTTGGTGAAACTCAACGATTTAAGTAAGGAGTCCTTTTATGTCGTGGCAAATGAGATAGCTTTACCTAATACGTTCTTAGAAGTACCTATCAACCAAGAGTAGTTTCTAGACTATTAGCAAAGGATTTGCTTACCTAAAATATTTTAGAATTGAGTCAAAATACACAATGTGCTTAATTCTTCAATGATTTAAGGATCTTGGATTCATTTTATTCACACCTGCCGGAACAATAAATTCGAATAAAATGCCAATGACTTGTTTAAATTGCATGATTGCTTTAATTTTGAAGTTATTACTCATGATAAATGTTTAGACTTTGCATGCTTCAATGTATGTTTTAATTATTGTTTATAATTAAATATCTTGTACTACAGTAAATCCTTTTAGAAAGGTAACAATAAATTTCCTCGATTGGTAGTGAATCCAAGAACGATTCACGGAAATGAGAGAAAATGAGCAATTTAAAATGTACGTTTTTTTAGCGACTTTTATGGTTGTTTTCGAATATCAAAGTCGAATGGAAAACCGATTGGTGCTTGTGAATTCAAAATACAATGTAGTTTTGAGATCATAAAGCATTGAGTTTAAACGCTCAGCTTTACCAATGGTTAACAACCCAATATCTTTGTCCATTTAATTCTCGAATGAGTCTAGTCACTAGACATGCGAATTGATCGATGCTTAGAGAACTTTAGAAGCTTCTGGTAAGATCATCTAGTTGAAGCAAAATATTCAACATAAATAAAATGGTAAGAACTTTGTTGGAGTGACATTGGAAATGTATGGCAAAGTATAAAAGTCAACACTAAATAATTCAATTCTTAAGACTATAAGGACGGGTACAAGAAAAGTGACTTAGCGCGCAATCAAACTTCCTTGGTATCATATACCGCTTGAGGTTCTTACTTCAGTAATAACTCAAACGATGGAAGCTAGACTACACTAATGACCTTTAAGTGGGAAATGAAGCATGACAATGCTAGATTAGTTATAGGGTCATCTAGTTTGTTTTAAGTCCTCTCAAGGCGGGAACTTAATGGCTATTTTGTTCCATAATCCGCATACCTAAATTTCTATTTTCAAACACAGAAAGACTCACATTCAAGAAAGACAAAAACAATGTTTGTTTGTTATTTGAATGAAATGGTCATTTACGGGTTGAGTCATGTGTGCTTGATTAAAACAAACAACTCTTTAACAATAAGAACTTTACTAGGTTCAAATCAATCTCTTGATTTGAGTTCCACAAACCTTTAGCATTGTTGCTTAGACCATGTTAACAAGTTAACATTCAAAAGCTCTATTTTGATGGAATTTTGAAAGTTGATTGATTTCTAGATCATTCAAGACAAAGCAAGTCTTACTTGTTGAAAGTAACAAAAGTTATAAACTATTGTTAGAACACCTAGACAATAGAGTTCAAAGCTAAAGAAAGATTTTATGACTTTATTATTTCACCTAGATTTGAGTGAATATTGGTTCATTTACAAGTGTTTAAGAACACTTATTCTTTAAGGACTTTAGAAGTGGCTTTAAAGAATAGACATCTCTTAGAAGACTTTACAAGTGCTTCAAGGAGAACAAAATATTCAAAGGACTTTCAAGTGTTTGTTGATATTCTATTGTTTGATGTTCTATACCCAAGTAAGCATAGAGTTCAGGTCACTGAAACTATGAGATTATTCTATTAGATAGTGAAGAAACCTACAACTTGCAGTCAATAGTACGTGAACGGATCAAGTATTTAAGTGAATATAGTATTCATTAAGTACTCCATTTATGAACATTCGGAAACGACGTATCTCGGTTCCAGTGGGAGCTGAAATCGTCAAAAGGAAAAATATAAAATACTCCGGAAACGAAAATATGGATCATGACGGAAATATAAATATTATCCAAGTCGTAGATGTTGCCGGAAACGGAAACATGGTTCGTATCAGAAAATATTATCGGAAATAGAAATATTGCCGGAAATGGAAATATTACCGGAATCGGAAATATTATCGGAAATAGAAATATTGTCGGAATCGGAAATATTGCCGGAAAAGGAAATATTAACGGAATCGGAAAGATTGTCGGAAAAGGAAAATATTCCCGGAATCAGAAATATTAACGAAAACGTAAATATTTGTTCGAATCGGAAATAAATTCCGGAATCGGAAAACGAATCGAAAGCGCGACGTGCGAACGCTCGACGAACGAGCTTGCGAGACGCAAGGCCCAGCGCAAGCGCCAGGCCCAACGCCGAGCAAGCCTGCGCGGAGCAGCAACACTTGGGCCGAGCAAGACAGCAGCGCCCAGTCGTGGGCCGCGTGCTGTTGTTGGACGCCAAGCGCGCTTCGGCCGAAGCAAGGCAGCAACGCCCTAGCGTGGGCCGCGTGCTGTTGCGAGACGCCAAGCTCAACGCGGCAACGTGGGCTTAGGCCACAAGCTGCATGCAAGGCCTTGGCCGGCCGGCTGTGTAACACCCTGATAATTCCTTATATTTATAATTACCTTTTTCCGACTAATATAAAAGAATTACCAAGATATTACCGCCACCGTGATAACGATAAGGCTATTTACCAGAATTACGCAGAGGAAATTCAAAATATATTAAATAGTTAATGGTCATAAAACAACTTGGAACCATCAAGGCCCAAACCAACATTAAATAGTTTAACATGCTTCACTCAACAATAAAGATAATCCTAGCTAGAATGAAATCCTAGTCTAACATGCTTCACTCAACAATAAAGATAATCAACATGCAAAAGCCATTCAAGTAAACCAATTAATCATGAAGACATACTCGAGACTTGACATGACTCTTAACTCATAGATTAATAAGAATTTATCTTTGAACGGGTATTACACAAAACCATTGATGGAATAACAAGACCATTGAGGGAAACTGAGGGTGTTGGGAGCCCACCAAGCACTAGATAAAAATAGAGTCGGGCTTTCTACCGACAGTCGGACCATACCGACGGAATTCCTCCGCATTTTATAAGAGAATAACCAAAAGAATGAAACAACGTCTTATAGCATTCAAGGAGTACGACTTTCTCCGACGCGACTCCCCCCATTGTTCATACTCAAGGTATATACGTTCCAAGAGTTTTGAAGCTCATTCGGGTTACACTTTATGTTCATTAGTATGTTATGTTCAAGACTCAACCTAAAGACATAACTCACAAGTAATTCAACAATTACACAAATAAATAATTAGACAATAACACTTCATTTTAATCCTTTAGGACTTGTGATCAAACATAGGACTCCAGTGAAATTACTCCATTGTTCCTTCTCAAAAACACTATTTGAGATTACCCGACATTGCCTGTTAACAAACGGGATGTGCCCTTAACAGAAATAGTCCTTAGTTCAATTCACATAAACTTCTTAAATGTATTCTACACTGCGGTAGAATAAACGATGCACTGAGGCATTATTCAATAGGCTCATTGTATGCTAGACATCCCGTACAATAGCATAATCATAATGACTTGCATGCGAAACACTAATACATGCACATTAATTTGAACAACATGCTTGACATAATTCAACGATTATCAAAGTCCATAACATGATAGTTCAATAGAATCTATAAAGCATTAATCAATCCATAGCATGCTCATTCACGTAGAATACATAGATTCAATAACAATTCTCAAGATGCTTGTTCACACATCAAACATGAATTCTCAACACTTAAGTTCACATAATTCACAATCAATACACATCATAAAGTTCTCATGGGATAGGTGGTCACCTTAGTCATGTACGTACCTGGAATACCTAAGTACGGGGGCCACTGTGCGAATCACGACTAAAGCTAGAAATCAACTCCTATAAACACAAAGGAGAAACTTAATTATTATCCATGTTTACTAAATTTCCAGCAACTATTTAAGAATCTAAAACCTTTGGTTTATTTAGAAATTAATCGTTATTATTTAATTTAATAATCTCAAATAGTCAACTCCAGTCCTAGCATAAAAACATTGACTTTTTGGCCTCAAAATCATTAAAAATCAACACTTTAATCTTTATAATAAATCTGAATATTTAAGTTGATTCCCATAATTTAAATCATCATTAAATTATGTGAATCAATCGCTTGAACAATTGGAATTAAAATCCTATCAATAGGTCATTAGTAAAACCATGTTTTGGCCTTAAAAATTGACACTTTAATTAATCATTAAATCTGCAAATAATAGTTCTTATGATTAAAAATAAATCTCATCAATTCAAATACGAAAACATTAAAACATTGTGTTCATAACCGTTTCCAGCAATTTAAATAACCCAAAACAATTAAATAATCATAATTAAATAATTTAAAACGGAATTTGGAAAAGTTAAAAGTATACGGAGTTTGATTAACAAAAAAACAACAAACACACACACACACACGGTTTGTGGTGCGTGTGTGGCAGCGGCACGAGCAACACCAGCAGGGGAGGGGTGCGCGTTGCGGGCGAGTGCGAGGGTGGGGTGTGCGCTGCAGGGAGGGTGCTCGGCCCAAATAGAACCAACGCACAGCGTTGTACGCGCTAGGCTGCGAGGGCGCGAGAGAGTGAGTGATTTTGTGTGCGTGAGGCACGGGGCAGGGGCAATACTCGTTGCTTGCGGCCGAAGCAAAGGCACGAGAGGAGAGAGAAAGTGTCGCAAGGAGGAAAGAGAAGAGAGAGAGAAATTTCAGAATTTTATGTGGGGATTTAATGAGGGGAAGGGTTGTATTTATAGCTTTCCCTTCCCTCATGGGCTAGGTTTTGGGGTTTTGAGTTGGGCTTGCTTACATGCTTAATTAAAATTAATTCCTGCAAGCGTTGTTGGGTTTGACAATGAAATTGGACTGGGTTTGGATTAGAATTAAATTAGTTTTCAAAATACAACCCAACAATTCCCGAATAAATAAATTCATTTAATTTATTTAATAAAAATCCGGTTTTCGTAAATAATTAATAATTAAATTATTTAAAAATAAAATACATTTAATTCTCAATAAATGCAATTAAATTCGTAAAATCTTTATAAATACAATAAAAACATATTTACAAATTACGAAAAATACGAGGTATTACAGTCTACCCTCCTGAAAAGAAGTTTCGTCCTGAAACTTGGGCACGGAAATCACAATTCAAAAATCTAGACTTTAGACTTTATGAGACGTTAATGCATTCTCTTGTAGAAAGTTTTTAGTTGCTGTACTCTTTAAGTAATTCAACATGACAATATAGAGTGAAACTTCACTAAAAAGCACTAAATTAGGCATACCGTAAGGGAAAAATTAGGTAAATAAGGTAAAAAAGCGCGAAATTCTACCGCACTCTACCCCCCTTAAAGAAAACGAGTTACGGCCCCGTAACTCAACTAACCTCGGGAAAAAGCTCGGGATATTTCTTTCTCATTTCTTCCTCGTCTTCCCAGGTAGCTTCCTCAGATTCTTGGTTAGACCATAACACCTTAACAATATTTACATCCTTAGTCCGTGTACTATGCACTTTGCTATCAAGGATTTTGACATGTCTTTCCTCAAATGTCAAACTTTATTCTAACTCTATGGTCTCCGGTTGCAGTACATGTGAATTGTCCGGGACATACTTTCTCAACTGAGATACATGGAACACATTGTGCACTCTATGCAAGTCCATGGGTAAGGCTAATCTATATGCCACCTTTCCTATCCTTTCTAGGATCTCATATGGGCCTATATATTTTGGGCTTAGCTTTCCTTTCTTCCCAAATCTCATTACACCCTTCATTGGTGAAACCTTAAGTAACACTTTGTCACCTATTTGGAACTCTTCATCCCTATGTTTCAAGTCCGCATAACTCTTTTGACGATCTTGTGCGGCTTGGATTTTGGATTGAATAGTCCTAACTTGATTCATTGTGTCCTCTATCATTTGGGGACCTAGTACAACGGTTTCACTGATGTCACTCCAACATAAGGGACTTCTGCATTTCCGCCCATACAAGGTTTCGAATGGTGCCATTCCAATACTGGCATGATAGCTATTATTGTATGAAAATTCAATAAGATCTAGGCTATCTTCCCATCCACCTTGAAAATCTATCACACAAGCTCTTAGCATATCCTCTAAGGTTTGGATAGTCCTTTCAGTTTGTCCATCTGTGGCTGGATGGAACGATGTACTCATTTTCAATGTTGTACCAAAGTTCTTCTGTACACTTTTCCAGAAATTCGAAAGGAACCTAGAATCCCTATCTGATACGATATCATTAGGAACTCCATGTAATCTCACTACATATTTGATGTAATCTTTGGCAAGTTGTTCCTTTTTCCAGGTTTCTTTCATTGGTATGAACACTGCCGACTTAGTCAACCTATCCACTACCACCCAAATGGCGTCATGTCCACTTTTCGACTTTGGTAAACAAGTGACGAAGTCCATTGAGATACAGTCCCATTTCCAACTCGGAATTCTAAGGGTTGGACCTTTCCCTAAGGTCTCCTATGCTCAATCTTAACCTTCTGACAAGTCAAGCATCTTGCCACAAATTCAGCCACTTCGTTCTTCATTCTTGGCCACCAATAGACCTTCTTCAGATCCTTATACAGCTTATCACCACCCGGGTGAACAGAATATGGTGTATTGTGACCTTCTCTCATCAAATTTTCCTTTAGTTCACTACACTTTTGAGGCACGCACCATCGTCCTTTGTACCTCAAACTTCCATCATCGTGGATCTCAAAATCCATCTCTTTTCCTTGCGAAATATTTTCCTTGATTCTCTCTAGCTTAACATCTCCAGCCCGATTCCCTCTAATTTCATCAAATACAGACGGTTGGATAGTTAAGGAATTCATCATTCCTTCAAGACATTCTCCACTTACTATTTCTAGATTCAATCGCTGCATGTCCTTGCACATCTCGTTAGCAACTACTAACACATTCATACTATGACTTGATTTCCTTCTCAAGGCATCTGCGACTACATTGGCTTTTCCTTCATGTTATTGAATATCCAGATCATAATCCTTGATAAATTCCAACCACCTTCGTTGGTGCATATTCAAATCCTTCTGTGTGAAAATGTATTTCAAACTCTTATGATCTGTGAATATCCTACATTTCACACTATACAGATATTGTCTCCATATCTTTAATGCAAACACTATGGCGGCTAGCTCTAAGTCATGGGTAGGTTAATTGGATTCATACGGTTTCAACTACCTTGATGCATACGCAATCACCTTCCCGTTCTACATCAATACTCACCCTAAGCCATTCATAGAGGCATCACTGTACACATCATCGGCACCACTCTCATCTGGTAGGGTTAACACCGGCGCGGTTGTCAATCGCGTCTTCAAATCTTGGAATGCCTCCTCACACTGGTCATTCCACTCAAACTTCGCTTCCTTCTTCATAAAGGTTGTCGTTGGTTTGGCGATTCTAGAAAATCTTGCACAAAGCGTCTATAATAACCCGCTAAACCAAGAAAACTTCGAATATCGGTGACACTCTTAGGTGTAGGCTAATCACTAACAACTTTTATCTTTCATGATCCACTGAAACTCCTTCTTTAGACATAAAATGTCCTAAAAACGCAACTTTCTCCAGCCAGAATTCACACTTCGAGAATTTGGCGTACAGCCGGTTGTCTCTCAAGGTACTCAACACTGACCTTAAGTGTTTAGCATGATCCTCCTCACTTTTGGAGTATACTAGAATGTCATCTATGAAAACCACTACAAACTTGTCCAAGAATGCATGGAATACTCGGTTCATTAACTCCATAAAAATTGCAGGCGCATTGGTTAATCCAAAAGGCATAACTGTGAACTCATAATGACCGTATCTAATCCTAAATGCAGTCTTTGGTATATTGAGCTCTGCGATTCTCAACTGATGATAACCTGACCTCAAATCGAGCTTTGAAAAGATTCCATCTCCTTTCAATTGGTCATACAGATCATCTATCCTAGGCAAAGGATACTTATTCTTGATTGTGACTTTATTGAGCTCCCTGTAGTTTATACAGAGTCTCATGCTTCCATCCTTCTTCTTCACAAACAAGACCGACGCTCCCCAAGGCGATGCACTTGGTCTAATATAACCTTTCTCTAGCAATTCTTCCAGTTGACCTTTCAATTCACTCATTTCTGCCGGAGCCATCCGGTATGGGGATTTCGAGATAGGTGCAATTCCGGGTATTAGGTCTACGGTAAAGTCAATAGGTCGATTGGGCGGCATCCCCGGGATCTCTTCTGGAAACACGTCCTAGAACTCATTTAACACTACAATGTCCTCTAGTTGCTCTTTCATCACATGCTCTAAGTCTCTCACATTACATAAGAAAACAAGGTTCCCTTTAATGACTAGCTTCACGAGTTCCATTGCCGTGATGATTCCTACACTTCTAGGTTTCCCAAAACGACGATAGGATGCTACCTTTCCTAAGCTAGACTTCAAGTGAATCTTCTGCTTCTCACAATCAATCTTGGATTTGAACATTGCCAACCAATCCATTCCCAAAATCACATCTAAATCTCCTAAATCAAACTCGATTAGGCTAGACAAGAATATGGTCTTGGCTATGGTCAAAGGTACATCTCTATGGATCTTAGTACACTTCACAATCTCACCGGTTGGTATCACTATGGGTACTTCCATTCCCTCGGGTTCTTTCAACTAAGTTCTCTAGGATACCCTTCGATATAAACGAATAAGTCGCACCAGAATCAAATAGTACATTAACTAAAATGGAGTTAAAAGAAAAAGTACCAGCTATGACGTCAGACGAGGTTTCAGCTTCCTGCCTAGTGATTACATTCAGCTTTCCTTGGGCAACTCCCTTGTTATAGCCACCTCCATTGGCATTTCCATTGGTGTTTCGGTTCCCATTCTGCTGATAGTTTCCCCCAGACTTTCCATTACTCTGGCCATTGTTGCCACTGTTACCATTTTGGTAACCCTTTTAGCTTCCACCATTATTTCCTGCATTCCGGTTCTGGTTATTCCGGTTGTTGTTCTGGCGATTGCCTTGGTTGGGTTTCCCATTCTTGGCCCAACACTCAAATTCTCTATGGCCTAGTTCTCACAGAACCTACAAACAACTGGGTTTCCATTATAGTCCTGACCTGGGTGATTATTATAGCAACGTCTACACTCATAGACTCTCATTCCATTCCCTGCAGACTGGTTCTTATTCCCATTGTTGTTATTTCTGTTTCCACCATGGTTTCCCTTAAACTGGAAGTGATTATTCCCTTTGTTCTTCTTAAAGTTTCCCAGATTCAGTTGGCCACCACCTTGATTTTGGTTACCAACATCTTTCCTTTTTTCACCAACTCCATTTTTCCTTTGCTGCAGACCATACAGATAGGCAGCTTTCCCGTACAGGGTGTGAAGAGAGGTAAAGGTCTCTCCAGCAAGCATCATTTGCAAATCCATAGTTAATCTAATCTCAAATCTCTGAGCTCTAAGCTCTTCCGTTGCCACCACTTCAGGTGCAAACCTAGATAGTTTTATGAACTTGGAATAGTATTCCGTTACAGACATCCCTTCCATCCTTAGCTCGATGAACTCTTGGGCTTTCTGCTTTTTCAGATACGGTGGATAAAACTTGTTTCTCAAGGAAACTTTGAATGATTCCCATCCAAATCAAGGTGTAGCTCTCAAAGAATTCTCACACCTTTTCCACCACAAATCAGCTTCTCCCCTAAGGTAATACACAACACTATTTACCCTAAGGTCTTCTGGGAAATTCACAGCTAGTATAAGCTTATCGAACTCTCTTAGCAAGTTCTCAAGTACAGTTGGGTCTACTTCCCCTTGGTACAAAGCTGGATCAAGTCCTTGATTATTTCTATTCTGTGCCAAGTTCTGCACTACTTCAGCTAGTTGCCTAACCACATCGGCAATCCCTTGGGTAGTCATGTCCCTTCTCCTGAATAAAACAAAAGGCTAACTTTAACCACTGGGTTGGACACTACCTTGCTAAAGTATTGCACTAACAAGTCACACAATAGCACAAATTATGCACCAAAATTCCGGACCCTTAAGGCAAGATTGGCGCCTATTCTTGGGCCAATTCTCGCTTTAATTCGCGTCACAAAGTTTAAGTGGTGAAGAATTGGACCACCTTGCAAGTACGATTTCATTGAAGAATTACATGAAATTTCTTTGCGATAACCGCTCAAAGAAAACTTAAAACTTAGAGTTAGAGGTAAAATAAGAATTCTAAACTTTTATTGCTTCAATGAGAGAATAATACCTCCTTTGGATAGTACTTTATTCGAGAAACCACAAAACGAATTTCTAAAACCATAAATAGTAGCTTGCTACTTTATTACTCCACTAAAATAAGCATTAGCTATTACATTAGAAAAGTTTAAATGTTATTCTACTAGCCAACCTCCCCTAAAGACTTGTGGAGAGCGACCTTGGTCTTCAAAGTCATCCATGCCTTCCTCCGGATCAGATTCATACTCCATATCCTCATCATTCTATTGTAGCTCACCGTTTACTTCATCATTTGTTTCAGGCTCAACTTCAGTGTCGCTAGAAATATCAATAGTGGGTTCAGGAATGATAGGATTGGGGTTTTCAATCTCAACAACATCATCATCACTATCCTCATTCATAAGGGTTTCCGTATCACTACTAAACTCTGTGTGGTTGATACTTTCCACCATCTTACCATCCTCAAAACATTGCTCTGCCATCTCTAGAATAGTGTTCATAATCTCCATGTCATACCTCCACCTACCATCTGGAGTACCATACTTGAAGTAATTAGGAAGGCCACTGTTAGTGTGCATATCACAGAATTGTTGCTTCAGACCTATATATGGGTTCCTATGGGGTAAACAGTGAATAACCATCTCGGCCATGACATCCTTTTTCCTTAGTTCAGGAAATTTCTTGACCGTAGCAAAATAGTTGCAGGCAAACTCCATCTTCTGTACGTAAATGTACGGGGTTTCACAATCTAGCTTCTCTAGGTGCCCTAGGTTAGCGAACTTTGAAAGCAACATATTAGTTCTAAAACTACACCACTAAAAGTCTTACTAATACGTTCCAAAACAAAGGAAGTTCGTGGAGCCATACAATTTCAATGCACACATACATGCTTAATCATGAATCGTGATGCAATTACTCACATAAAGCAACATAAAACACGATCAAACTTAAATACATAAGCATATAATTAGTACTAAACACTTAGCACTTAATCACATGCATACTTAAATTAAATGCATACTTAATCTAAATATACCCTTCTTAATCTACCCTTTCTCACTTAGAAATAATAATAATTTTCGAAATTAATTAAATAAATAACTTCAAATATAAGCAAAATTATTAAAATTAAAATAAAAAATTAAAATAATTAATCGAATAATTTAATTAATTAATCCGATTATTTTCCGAAAATAAATAAATAATTAAATAAATAAAGTTTTTGGAAAAATAAAGTTTTTTTTTTTTGAAAAATTCGGAAACTTTGAAGAGAGAATTTTTTTTTGGAATTTTCAAAAATAATTCGAATTTATTCGAATTTAATAAATTCGAGAAATATTAAAATAAAATCAATAAGTTTTCAAATAACTTAAAATAATTGGTATTTGGCTTTTCAAAATATTAAGTACACAGAAATAACATTTTGACTTTAGGAAAACAATTTTCGAAAATCCTAAAGTTCCGCAAATCCTACTAAAATAGTATGAATTGCTATCAAGTAGTTTTTAAAATCGTAGTTTAAGGATTTACCACTTTGCACTATTAATTAATGCAAAGCAACTCTCAAAAGCTCTGCAAATACCACTATGTAGTATTACTTACTACAAAAAAGGACTGAACTAAGCTCTTAGTATACCACTTTGTAACACCCTGATAATTCCTTATATTTATAATTACCTTTTCCCGACTAATATAAAAGAATTACCAAGATATTACCGCCACCGTGATAACGGCTAAGGCTATTTACCAGAATTACGCAGCGGAAATAACTAACTTTCAAAATATATTAAATAGTTAATGGTCATAAAACAACTTGGAACCATCAAGGCCCAAACCAGCATTAAATAGTTTAGAAAATCCATTAACTAAGGTTTAAAACCATATTGTAGTAATAATGATAGTCATATAAATTAAAATAGAGTTTATAAATACGAGAGATGAAATAGTCACTCATCACTTTTCCCATGATAACTTCTCCCGCAAGTTATGTCTACCAACCTGCTTATTGAAATCTACTCCCCAACAATGAAAGTGCAATGATGGATCATCATAGGGTCATTAAGGCGAAGGACATGACCGAAAGACATGAAGCACGAAGTCAGCAAAAGCTGAGTACGAACAAGCTAGAATGAAATCCTAGTTAAACATTATTCACTCAACAATAATGATAATCCATATGCAAAATCCATTCAAGTAAAAAATTAATCATGAAGACATACTCGAGACTTGACACCACTCTTAACTCATAGGTTAATAAGAATTTAGCTTCGAACGGGTAAAATATAAAACCACTGAGGGAATAACAAACCACTGAGGGAAACTGAGGGTGTTGGGAGCCCACCAAACACCAAATAAATAAAGTCGGACTTTCTACCGACAGTCGGACCATAACGACGGAATTCCTGCGTATTTTATAAGCGATTAACCAAAAGAATAACACAACGTCTTGTATCATTCAAGGAGTACGAGTTTCTCCGACGCGACTCCCCCCATTGTTCATACTCAAGGTATATACGTTGCAAGAGTTTTTGAAACTCATTCGGATTACACTTTACGTTAATTAGTATGTTATGTTCAAGACTCAACCCAAAGACATAACGTACAAGCAATTCAACAATTACACAATTAAACAATGACACTTCATTTTAATCCTTTAGGACTTGTGATCAAACATAGGAATCTAGTGAAATTACTCCATTGTTCCTTCTCAAAAACACTGTTTGAGATAACCCGACATTGCCTATTAACAAGTGGGATGTTCCCTTAGCACAAATAGTCCTTAGTTCAATTCACATAAACTTCTTAAAAGTATTCTACACGGCGGTAGAATAAACGATGCACTGAGGCAATATTCAATAGGCTCATTGTATGCTAGACATCCCGTACAATAACATAATCATAATAACTTGCATGCGAAACACTCATACATGCATATCAACTTGAACAACATGCTTGACATAATTCAACGATTATCAAAGTCCATAACATGATAGTTCAATAGAATCTATAAAGCATTAATGAATCCATAACATGCTCATTCACGTAGAATACATAGATTCAATAATAATTCTCAACATGCTTGTTCACACATCAAACATGAATTCTCAACACTTAAGTTCACATAATTCACAATCAATACACATCATAAAGTCCTCATGGGATAGGTGGTCACCTTAGTCATGTACGTACCTGGAATACCTAAGTACGGGGGCCACTATGCGAATCACGACTCAAGATAGAAATCAACTCCTATAAACACAAAGGAGAAACTTAATTATTATCCATGTTTACTAAATTTCTAGCAACTATTTAAGAATCTAAAACCTTTAGATTATTTAGAAATTAATCGTTATTTGTTAATTTGATAATCTCAAATAGTCAACTCAAGTCCTAGCATAAAAACATTGACTTTTAGCCTCAAAACCATTAAAAATCAACACTTTAAGCTTTATAATAAATCTAAAAATTTAAGTTGATTCCCATAATTTAAATCGTCATTAAATTATGTGAATTAATCGCTTGAACAATTGGAATTAAAATCCTATCAATAGGTCATTAGTAAAACCATGCTCTGACCTTAAAAATTAACACTTTAATTAATCATTAAATCTGAAAATAATAGTTCTTATGATTAAAAATAAATCTCATCAATTCAAATACGAAAACATTAAAACACGGTGTTCATAATCGTTTCCAGCAATTTAAATAATCCAAAATAATTAAATAATCATAATTAAATAATTTAAAACGGAATTTGGAAAAGTTAAAAGTATACGGAGTTTGATTAACAACAACAACAACACACAAACACACATACACACACAGTGTGTGGTGCGTGTGTGGCAGCGACACGAGCAACAGCAGCAGGGGCGGGGTGCGCGCTGCGGGCGAAGGCGAGGGTGGGGTGTGCGCTGCGGGCAGGGTGCTCAGCACAAGCAGCAACAACGCACAGCGTTGTGCGCGCTGGGCTGCGAGGGCGAAAGCGAGCGAGTGAGTTCGTGTGCGTGAGGCACGGGGCAGGGGCAGCACTCGTTGCTTGCGGTCGAAGCAAAGGCACGAGAGAAGAGAGAAAGTGCCGCAAGGAGGAGTAAGAAGAGAAAGAGAAAATTCAAAATTTTATGTGGGGATTTAATGAGGGGAAGGGTTGTATTTATAGTTTTTCCTTCCCTCATGGGCTACGTTTTGGGGTTTTGAGTTGGGCTTGCTTACGGGCTTAATTAAAATTAATTCCTTGCTAGCCTTGTTGGGTTTGACAATGAAATTGGACTGGGCTTGGATTAGAATTAAATTCGTTTTCAAAATACGACCCAACAATTCCCGAATAAATAAATTCGTTTAATTTATTTAATAAAAATCCGGTTTTCGTAAATGATTATTAATTAAATAAATTAAAAATAAAATATATTTAATTCTCATTAAATGCAATTAAAGTCGTAAAATCTTTTTAAATACAATAAAAATATATTTATAAATTACGAAAAATACGAGGTATTACACTTCCCGTCGCCCAGCGCGCACCTCGTGTGATGTTGCTGCGCTGCGTGTTGTGTTGCTGCCGAGTGTGCCGAGCACAGCCAGCCCGCACACCCTCGCCCTCGTCGCTCACCCGCCCCAAACGCGAGCACCCTTGCTGCAACCCTTGCCCGCACGCAACACACGGCCATGTGTGTTTGTGTGCCATTGTTATTCCGTATACTCCGTATATTTTTATCCCTTTTCCAATTTCATATCCAGATTATTATATTATACTATTATTTTTTATTTTTAATTATTATAGTATTGTCATTTATCTTTTATTATTATATTGCTGGGAACGGTTATGAACACCGTATTGTAATGATTTTCGTATTTGATTTCATAAGGATGATTTTAATTACATGAACTATTATTTTCAGATTCATTAATTAATTAAAGTGTCGATTTTTTTGACCAAAACATGATTTTTATGCTCAAGTATTGTTAGGGTATTAACCTTGACCTATTAGGCAATCGATTTAGATAATTTAATGTCAAATTAAATTATGGAATTCAACTTAAATTTTCAGATTTGTAAAAAGGATTTAAAGTGTTGATTTTTAATGATTTTAAGGTCAAAAAGTCAATGTTTTACTCTAGGGCTTGAGTTGACTATTTGAGACTATTAATTTAATAATTAACTAAAACAAGGGTTTTAGAATCTATAAAAGTTGCTGGAAATGTAGTAAACACGGATAATAATTAAGTTTTCCTATTTTGATTTAGGAGGTGATTTCTAGCCTTAAGTCTTGATTCGCGAAGTGGCCCCCATACTTAGGTATTCCAGGTACGTACATGACTAGGGTGACCATCTATTCCATGAGGACTATATGATGTGTATTGATTGTGAATCATGTGAATTTAAAGTGTTGAGAATTCATGTTTGATATGTGAACAAGCATGTTATGAATTACTTTTGAATCTATGTATTCTATGTGAACGAGCATGTTATGAATTGTTAATGCTTTATGAAGCTTTGTGAACAGTCATATTGTGATCTTTAATAATCGTTGAATTATGTCAAGCATGTTATTCAATTTGATATGCATGTATGAGTTTTTCGCATGCAAGTTATACTTATGCTATTGTACGGAATGTCTAGCATACTTTGAGCCAAGTGTTTATGCCTCAGTGCATTATTTATTCTACCTTCATGTAGAATATGTTAGGGAAGTCTATGTGAATTGAACGAAGGAATATTTGTGCTATGGGCACGCCCCGCTTGTTAACATGCAATGTCGGGTTATCTCAAACAATGTTTTTGAGAAGGAACAATGGGAGTAATATCACTTGAGTCCTATGTTTGATCACAAGTCCTAAATGATTAAAATGAAGTGTCTATGTTTGATTGTTTACTTGCTTTGTTGTTTAGTCTTGAGTAGGGATGGAAATGGGTGGGATTTGGATCGGGTGGAGCATCACCCACATCCATCACCCGCATCCATCCGCTCCACCCGTCCATCCGTCACCCGCTTTACTCATTATCCGCATTCCGTCCTACAATCACCCTCGGGTGAACCGGGTGGATCGGGTGATATTCGGGTAAAAATGATAAACCATTAAAAAATCACCACCTAATAATATGCATAATAATTAACCAAAAGAAAAAAAAAATTATATACATGCATTCATCTCAAAAACATATAATTATTGCTTATTACGCATAAATTATAACTTTTAAAAATAAAATAAGCACTAACTTTAATAAGTAATGGATTTATCAACACATTTTATGTTTAAATATAAATATAAATAATATATTTAAAATAAACGGGTAACGGATCGGGTGGTAAACGGGTGATGGATCGGGTGATGGATAAAAAAACATCACCCGCATCCGACCCGCATCCATCACCCACTTCACCATCACCCGCTCTTCATCCATTTAATTTGGGTTTTTATCCGTTAATTATAGAGGGTGACCGGGTTAATGGATCATCCACTAGATATTTCCATCCCTAGTCTTGAGTTGCCTTGTACATAAAATATTAATTAATGTAAAGTGCAACTCAGAATGAACTTCAAAACTCTTGGAACGTATATACCTTGAGTATGAACAATGGGGGGAGTCTTTTCGGAAAACTTGTACTCCTTGAATAATACAAAACGTTGTTTCATTCTTCTTTTTATGATTTTATGCACTAGAATTCCTGTCGGTATGGCCCGACTGTCGGTAAGAGTCTAACTTATTATTATTTGATGTAAGGTTGGCTCCCATCACCCTTTTCTTTCCTTTTGAGGATACTTTATTTTACCCGTTCGAAGCTACTTCTTAATTAAACTGTGAGTCAAGTGTAGAGTCTTGTCTCCATGTTTACTTGCTTATTAAATGGCTTTTGCATGTGGATTATTAATCCGTTGAGTGAAGCATGTTAGGATAGAATGTTATTCTAACTTGTTCGTACTCAGCTTTTGCTGACTTCGTGCTTTATGACTTTCGGTCATGTCTTCGCCTTAATGACCCTATGATGATCCATCATTGCATTTGCGTTGTTGGGGAGTAGATTTTAATATAACAGGTTTGTAGAGATAACTTGCGGGAGAAGTTATCATGGGAATCGTGTTTGAGAGTTTATTTCTACTTCCGTACTCGTTAAACTCTACTTTTATTTTTAGTCATGACTAGAGTATGGTTTTAAATCTTAGTTAATGGATTTTCTAAACTATTTAATGTTTGGTTTTGGGCCTTGATGGTTCCAAGTTGTTTTATGACCATTAACTATTTATTATGTTTGAAAGTTAGTTAAATTCCACTGCGTAATTCTGGTAAATAGCCTTAGCCGTTATCACGGTGGTGGTAATATCTTGGTAATTCCTTTGTTTTAAGTCGGAAAATGCTTTATAAAAAGCAAGGAATTATTAGGGTGTTACACATCCGATAACCAGCTAACGAGTCCGACAAACATCATCACTAACTTCGAACATTTTAGGGTTTATCGCCAGAAATTTAAGCATCAATCGCCAGTACAATAGTCGATTCAAAAAGCAGAACAATTCGCAAATCGTTATTTTTGAAGAATGAATTTAATTATCATATAATCTAAATGTTGAGTACTATAGACACCTAATTTGTGTCTCTCCATTGGGATGATGACGATACCATTATCCTTGTTAGCTAATTGGAGCAACTCCGTGCGGAAATTCCAATTGCTAAAAGCATGTCCAAAATCCAAGAGCCACAATCCAATCCCCGAGGCCGTTCCCCTCCCGGAACTCGGTACAAAATACAATTTCAAAAACCAATTTTGAAATCCAAGTGCAATCTCATCTAGTAGACCATTCCATTGGTTTTACTAAGCATTTTCCACTCAAAATCATATAAGGCAAGTCAAATTCGGGAGCCGACCCACAAAACCGAGCAAGCCGGGCCTCGTCCCGTAAAACCGAAATTCAAAACCCGAAACGGCTTGTTTTTAGACGCAAAATCAAGTCTTAACCTCCAAGCAAACACTACGTGCCAAGCATCGTATTATTCGTACGAAGTACATCAATACAAAACAAATCAAGGACGGAGCCCGCGTCCTTGTTTTGGAAGCACTCACGCCACGTCACCAGCGATGGGCGCTGCTTCGGCGTGCTGCGCTGGCAATGGCTGGCGTTTAGCAGCCATTCCTCCTATAAAAACCCCCTAAATCCCAGCATTAAGGGAGGAAAATTCAAGACATAACGTCGTAATACAAAAATTGCACCTCAATATTCAATACAAAAATCAATACAAAATCCTCCAAAAAATACCATACAATCTTCAAGATTTAAGCAATTGGGAGTTCTAACCGGAAAGCTTGCCTTAACCTAACTAGGTAATTCCGAATCCCAACCTTAATCTATTCAATGATGTCTTGATTTTCTATTTTCAAAATGATTAGTAAGTTGGCATATTTACTCTTAAAAATGTCACTTGCAACAATCATACATCTTTTCAAAATCCAAACTTTTCAAAATACAAAAATGCAAACTTTCAAGATTCAAGGATGTTCAAAGTTGTTTTAATCACTTCTTTGAACTAGAATCATTTTCAAGCATGGAGTAATCAAAGATGATGCCTTTCTAACTTTTAAAGGTTTATTCTTTGAGATTCAAGACTCCATTTTTCAATATACAAGTTCAAGTTTTCAAATTTCAAGATCCAACAATGTTTAGGGTTTCTCATGACTACCTCCCTAAACTAGGATCCTTTCAAAGCAAGAGCATATCAAAGATCTAACCTTTTCAACATTAAAAGGCCCGATCTTTGAGATTCAAATCTCTTGATTTCAATATTTCAAGTTCAATTTCAATATTTCAAGTTCAAGTTCAATATTTCGAGTTCAAGTTCAAGTATTTCAAGTTCACTATTTCAAGTTTCAAGCTTTCAAGTTCAAGTCCTATATGCAAAATCTAGGATACTTTGGGATGAACAACTTCTCCCAAGTTGAGATTTTTGGCTTTGAATTCGTGTCGAGCGCACTTATTTTTAAGTAGCCGTTTGGCGTTCGGATCTCATGTGCCCAAGTACAAATTTCAATATTGAAATCTCAATTATGCACCTTTCAATTCCGCAATTTCAATTCCGCACCTTTCAATTCCGCACTTTCAATTCCGCACTTTCAATTCCGCAACTTTACTTGCCTAGTCCTTCTAGGCAATGTGGACCTACTCCCTAGTCCATTTCTAGGGGATCTTGTATTTACTAATTCTGCACTTATTTACTATTGTGATGTTGCTTTATTTGCTTTATTGCTTTCATCACCGCACATGCTAAATACAACAAAATACAAGGTTACATCACGCTTAACAAAGATAATTTCTTGGACTAACCGATCTTAGGTTCCCTTAAATTAACTTTAAAGCAAAGTGACCGCCATACAAAGTAGAAATTCAATTTGTCCTAAATTCAAACCCACATAGTCTAAACTAGAGTATTTTCGAAAAATGTTGTGTCACGCACTCGAATAATTTCTAAAGCTTGCGGAATAAGCATCTCGTTCCCTTGCCCGGATCTCACCCATCCGTTTCGAAGATTCAAGTCTTATCCAAATAGAGTCATTTGCGGTCTTTCCAAACAAGACCCTAAACAATGTTTGGTGGCGACTCCTACAAAGTACAAAATACGAAGGTTTCTAAAACAACCGCCCCCGTAGGGGAAAACTCCAAAAACACCCCCTACAATTCTGGCGACTCCACTAGGGAGTTCCTGATTTCAACTTCGAAAATACGAGCAGACTTTGAGCATCAAGCCACTGATCTGCTTAAGTTCTGGATGCTAACACTGGCGCCAGGCGCAGCCACCTGCGCCCGACGCCACTGTCTGCATCCAGCACAGTGGCTCACAGTGGCTTGCTGCCCATATTTTGTCGAGTTTTCAAGTGGGAGTCAGTCTATTTCTGTACTTTGAAGGATGCTCCCAAACCTTGAGAACGAATGTCGAAAAACGAGATTTTCAAATACAATATTCAAGTGCGATTTCAAGTTTTAATTTCTAGGCATTTCATGCATTTTTCAAAAACTATATTTGTGCAAAATGAATTTCTACCTTTGCCCAAACGGATGTGTTCTACATTCGGGCTAGCCCCGGGGGAAACGAAATGGTGACTCTCCATACGGTTCCCGACCAAAGTGTGTGACCATTTCCGCGCCTACCGAAACTTGGCATTTACTTGACATTCCCGATGTCAAGTAGGGAGGTCGTCTGCCGACACACACGTCTCTTAGGCGGATGTGCAAGTTGTCGCCGGATCCGTCTCTTAGTCAAGTACCTTTTGACACCCAAAGCTGACCACTTTCATCATACAAAACTTAGACCGACCTTAGGTTGAGAAATTTGCATGTCGCATTCATATTCATGACTAGTGTGACAACGTGCTACTTGTGCATTGTGTGGGCGTCTTTGGACGCGTGAATGGCTAACCTCGAGTTCTAGCTTTGCCAAAACCATTAGCCTCCAACTAGGAAACCAAACCCCTAGGAGCATCATTCAAGCCTCATGCATCTAAATCGCCGATTTAAGGTCTTTTAGGAGTGCCACTCCATTTGATTCAAAAACCCTCAAACACGCCTCACGCACAAATGCCAAATTTCAAATTCAAATCCAACGGCGTCATAATGCCGGATTTTCTAGTCCAAATTTCAAGTTTCAATTTCAAAATTCCAATCCAACGGCGTCATAATGCCGGATTTTCTAGTCCAAAATTAATGTTTCAATTTCAAAATCAAATCCAACGGCGTCATAATGCCGGATTTTCTAGTCCAAATTTCAAGTTTCAATTTCAAATTCAAATCCAACGACGTCATAATGCCGGATTTTCTAGTCCAAATTTCAAGTTTCAAATTTCAAATTCCAATCCAACGGCGTCATAATGCCGGATTTTCTAGTCCAAATTTCAAGTTTCAATTTCAAAATTCGAATCCAACGGCGTCATAATGCCAGATTTTCTAGTCCAAATTTCAAGTTTCAATTTCAAATTTCGAATCCAACGGCGTCATAATGCCGGATTTTCTAGTCCAAATTTCGAGTTTCAATTTCAAATTCAATCCAACGGCGTCATAATGCCGGATTTTCTAGTCCAAATTTCAAGTTTCAACGGCGTCACGCCGGATTTTCTAGTTCAAGCGTCCAATTTCCAAGTTCAAAAAAAATTCAATTCTAGTTCAAGTATTCAAGGGTTCAATTCCATCCTTCAAAACCTCGAGTTCAAATTCCTAATTTCAAGTTCAAAACCTCAAAGTTCAAATGTTCAAATTCATGCCGCCGTAATGCCGACTTTTCCATTCCATATTCCAAACCTCGAGTTCAAAATTCCTATATTCAATCTTTCGAATCTCAAGTCCCATATCCGAAACTTTCCAATTCCAATTCCATGATGGCGTAATGCCGGATTTTCCTCATTCAATTTCAAATTCAAAATTCCATGATCAAACACTTCAAAGTTCCAAGTCCACAGCGACATGATGCCGGACTTTCCCAATTTCGAATCCAACGGCGTGACGCCGGAATGTTCAAATTCAAACATCTCATGCTCTATACAAAAATGCCTCTTTCCCATTTCAATGTTCAAACTTCGAATCAAATTCAAACTTCAAACTCATCTTCAAGCTACAAATCCTTGCTTTCCATTGCTCTCAATTTAAAATTCAAAAATACTTCCAATGGGTTGAAAATTCCTTGAAATAGTACAAACTCAAATTCTATCATGGGTTGAAACTCCCCTGAAATAATACAAATTCGATCCCTCAAAACACTTCCAATGGGTTGAAAATCCCTTGAAATAATACAAGTCCAAACCCAATGGGTTGAAATTCCCCTAAAATATTCCAAGGTCCAATGGGTTGAAATCCCCCTAAAATACTTCAAAATCCAATCGGGTTGAAACTCCCCAGAAATAATACAAGTTCAAAATTCCATTCCATGGGTTGAAATTCCCCTAAAATATTCCAAGATCCAATGGGTTGAAATCCCCCTAAAATATTGACGGGTTGAAATTCCCTTGAAATAATACAAAATCAATTCCCTTTCAATCGGGTTGAAATTCCCTTCAAATACTCCAAGTCCAACGGGTTGAAATCCCCTAAAATATTGACGGGTTGAAATTCCCTTGAAATAATACAAAGTTCAATCTCCTAGTACAAGTCCAATTTCCAAATTCTCGATGGGTTGAAACTCCCCTAAAATAGTTCAATTTCCAATAGGTCGAAATATTCTTTTTCGATATTCCAAGTCCTAGTACAAAGAGTCAACTTCTACAAAATAATGAAGTCTCCTCTCAAACACTTCCAACGGGTTGCAAATCCCGAATACAAGTACAAAATCCAAAATCCCGAATCTTAGGAATGGCACTTAGAGTCAAGTCTAGGTCTCATTCATTGCATGCATATCATATCATGTGTCGGGAAGTTCAAGTTCTAAAGTTCTAAATCATGTGGTGTGTCCTAAATAGGAGTCCAAGGATCATGTGGGTTCGCCGAAGAGGAGAGAGGTTGAAAAGAACTCCATCAGCCCTAGCCTCACTCATAGCCGGCATCGAACGAGCAACCAGTTCATCTCCTACAAATCAAACTTCCAGTCCCTTTCAAGAATCAGTCCACATGTCTGCCCCCGATCAACTCACTCAGCTCATGGCCGCCGTAGCCAACCTCAATACCAACCTGGAGAAAGTCCCTCAAGATATCTGCTCCAAATAGCAAAATGTTCAAGATTACTGTGGGCGAAGGATCTATGATGAGCGAGTCCGAGTCAGAGGATGAGTCTGGATATGAGTCTAGTAATGAGTCCAAGAGTCTAGGGCTAGGGTCTTGCATCAATCAAGATCCTCTAAAGGCCGAGCTTCAAGTCAAAACTGTCGATGTAATGATTGTCAATTTCAATAACACTTCAATTTCCTCTTACTCTTCGAGTCAAAATTCAAAACACACTTCTAATCCAAACAACTTTGCTTCACAAGAAACTGACCTTGAAATTCTAAAAGCTATCGAAAATCATGAAAACAGGACGCCCATAATTGAGGAAACAGAAAAAATCAACCTTTCTAACAACAGTGATTCAAAACTAGTTCAGATTGGCTTAACTCTATCTCAAGCAGAGCGGGATGATCTTATCAAGCTACTTTTAGAGTACATAGACGTCTTCGCATGGTCCTATCATGATATGCCAGGGGTTAATCCAAGCATCGGTCAGCATAAAACTCCCCTCATCCCAGGTTCAAAGTCCATCAAGCAGAAACTCCGTCGCATGAAACCAGATGTTTCCCTCAAAATTCAAGAAGAGGTCTCTAAGCAGCTAAAGGCCGGGTTTATTCGAGAGTCCAAGTATCCAGATCATTCAAAGTATTGGGTTCCAAGAAAGTGTCCCAGTTCATACAAGAAAACATCATATGCAGATACGGTGTTCCTCACAAGTTCATCAGTGAAGACCCATTCAACAAATACAAGATTCAAAATTCAAGTTCTATAATCTCTAACCAAGCAAGGTTGTGCCAAGCAACGCATCTACAATTCCAAAGTATAAAATTCAAGTTACAAACTCCAAGGTTCAGGTGCTAAAAACATCTACAAGCTTTGATAGTTCAAACTTCAAAAGGGGACACCATACAATCTTCAATACAACAATCCCAACGGACCCATGCTCCGGGAAATTCATCATCACCGTTCTTCACCTTATTGCCCGCAAACTAATGGGGCAGTCGAAGCAGCCAACAAGAGTGTTAAGACCATCATCATGAAAATGACAACCAATTACAAAGACTGGCCCCAAAAGCTGCACTTCGCATTATGGGGGTATCGAACTTCAATTCGCACTTCAACTGGTGCAACCCCATTCTCATTGGTCTATGGGATGGAGGCAATACAACCTATCGAGCTGGAGGTACCTTCACTAAGGATAGTTCTCGAAAGCAAAATCCCAGAAGTTGCATGGGTACAAGCAAGGTATGACGAGCTAATAATGCTCGATGAGTTGTCGACTTCAGGCTGCTCACCATGTACAAGTCTATCAGCGCCGAGTGGCCAGACATTTCAACAAGAGGGTCAGAACCCGAAATATCAGTAAGGCGAGCTTGTCCTGAAAGGCCTTCGCAAAAGCATCATGGACCCAAGGGGAAAATTCAAACCCAACTGGGAAGGCCCATACATTGTCAAGAAGATCCTCTCCAGGGGAGCAGTCGAACTAACAGACGTCGATGGAACAGAATTCAGATCTCTGCCAAACCTCGATCAACTCAAGAAGTTCTATGTCTAAGTTCCATGTTCGAATTCAAGAATTCAATTCAAAGTCCTGTAAGGTAGTCAGAACTACGTCCGGCCTGATTCCTTAACGGGACACGTAGGCAACCTCATTCCGAGGCCCGGCCACTTTAATACAAAAAAATTCAAAATTTCCACTTTAATACAAAAATTCAAAATTTCCTCAATTAAGGGCATCCTAAAAATCAAATCAAACTCAGAATTCAAATTCAATTGTTGTTGTCTTTATTCCAAACGTACCAATTCAAAGCAAAGCATGTTCAAGCGGATTTTAACACAATAACTCTTTATTTGGCTCTAAGCCTTCAAAGCTAATTCAAATACAAGGTTGGGATCAAGTGAAGCAAAGTTCAAAAGCCTTTTCACTTCCTAAACACATTTTATAAACACATCTTCCAAACACATTCTTCAAACACAATTCCTTCTAGTACAATTCAAACACATTCAGCCTACAAAGATCTAGGGTCGAGCGAGTATGCTCTTGAGTCCTTGCACCTTGAGTACTATCCCCCGGCTCCTCCTGCAATCAATCATCAATCTTCCCCTTGCCCAAGCGGCGGAATAAGGAACTTGTAAGCCTTCCAAAACGGGAGGATGACGAACCTTCTTTGGACTCAGATCGGTCAAGCACCGGATGGGCCACACTCCCGTCACCTTCCTCATAGTCAGTTGATGCAGGACGTCTAGCTCTAGAACCTCGGACTCTAGCTGGTCCGGAGAGAAAATGTCCCTCTGGCTTAGGCCTCTCATCCAAACAATGTACCCCGCAGACAGAGTAACTGGCTCAGCGGGTATTGAACACTCAAGAATGGTTTGGCGACCCAATGGTTTGGCGGGTACTGGCTTAGGGATTATGGTTTTTCCGCATGATTTATATTCAGTTATATGTATCATAACATAACACACCTTTCAATTCCGCACCTTTCAATTCCGCAATTTCAATTCCGCATTTCAATTCCGCACTTTCAATTATGCAACTTTACTTGCCTAGTTTTTCTAGGAAATGTGGTTCTACTTCCTAGTCCATTTCTAGGGGGTCTTGTACTTTACTAATTCCGCACTTATTTTCAATTGTGATGTTGCTTTACTTGCTTATCGCTTTCATCACCGCACATGCTAAATTCAACAAAATACAAGGCTATACCACGCTTAACAAAGATAATTTCTTGGACAAACCGATCTTAGGTTCCCTTAAATTAACTTTAAAGCAAAGTGGCCACAATACAAAGTAGAAATTCTATTTGTTCTAAATTCAAACCCACATAGTCTAAACTAGGGTATTTTCGAAAATGTTGTGTCACGCACTTGAATTATTTCTAAAGCTCGCGGAATAAGCATCTCGTTCCCTTGCCCGGATCTCACCCATCCGTTTCGAAGATTCAAGTCTTATCCTAATAGAGTCATTTGCGGTCTTTCCAAACAAGACCTTAAACAATGTTTGGTGGCGACTCCTACAAAGTACAAAATATGAAAGTTTCTAAAACAACCGCCCCTGTAGGGGAAAACTCCAAAAATACCCCCTACAAGTACCGATTAATAAAATTTTGGAACGATTCAAAAAGAGTTTAGAAAATGAAGCTAGTATGGCTGTTATGTTTCTTATTTTTCATAACTGAGAAAAATAGCTGGTGTAAAAATGTGGGAAAGGTAGCCGTATTTGCGTCAAAAAAACGCGAATCATTAAATGCTCTCTGTATATTTTATACATCTGTACGGCAAATATTTAGTTTTAATATGTTGTATATAACTTGTATTGAGATGTATTCAACCATTTATTAAAGGGGGTTTTTAAACGACTCCCGCATTTTCCTAAAATCGCCCGCATTTAATACAGGAAAATAAGATTTTACCCTTTTAATATTCAAATCTCCAATAATAATAATAATAACAATAATAATAATTAATAATAATAATAATAATAAAAAGAAAATTAAAAAAAATTAAAGAGAGAGAAAATGGCAATATCCTCAGAAACTACGATGTGGGTAGTAGTGAATTTAGGCCTAATTTCAGTTGGAAGCTTGAATGTGAAGGCTCAATCTCCGGTGATGGCGCCAGCACCGTAGTCGTCGGGAACCGACTGCATGACTCTGGCATACACAATAAAAGATTGTTTGACATATGTTGAGAATGGAAGCAAATTAGCTAAGCCATTGAGCAAATTAGAAATAGAGTCGCGCACAACCATTGCGTCGGCGGCACGTCTGCTGCGCACAGGGATTACGCCGATGACACGGCCGCCGCGCAGAAGATATGTGCGGCCGTCGTGTCACCGGCGCAATCCTTGTGCAACAGACGCGCCGCCGACGCAATGGTTGTGCGCGGCATAGGTTGTAGCCACTGATGTTTGTCTGTTTCTTCGAACGACCTTCTATAGCCATTAGTGTTTAGGCCTAGATGTCTTCTTGATGACCATATACCACAACTTTTAGTTGAGGTAGACGAACTGAAAACAGGGAAGAGTTAGACCAGGGGCGGATCTTGGTTATGGCTGGGGTGGGCCTGGCCCTCCCGTCCGAAAACTTTTGTAGTGTGTTTTTAGCTACAGCCCCCAAAAGTTTGTGTACAATTGTATAATTACATAGTACATTGCTCAATTTTTTTTCTACCTGCCCCCCTCATAAAACCGTTCAAGGTCCGCCACTGAGTTACACCAATATTCCGTGGTACATATCTCCGCAATTCCTAGATAAAATTAGTTAATGTTATTTTTCTTTTTTTTATAAAGTGTTATATTATTGTATTTGCTATTAATATTATTATTATTATTTTTTATTATCAACTTATTATTATTATGATAAGCATTAAAAGGGAAAAATTGTATTTTATACTCTAAATGCGGGCATTTTTAGAAAATGCGGGCGTCGAATAACGATACACTTATTAAATACAACGGTATTTCCACAAATAAAGGAGGGAAATACAACGCCAGTATAAAATTGACCAGTGCGTCTATTGTGAGACTGGTCACATCATCAAGTTGATGATGTGACGCGCGCGTGGGAAATATTTGCTGGAAAACGCGCGTCCCCCAAAAAAAGGAAACGGCAAACTTAACGCCGTTAATAAATAGAGTTCTTCTCTTTTTGCGCCGCATTGAATACTAGGTTTTTGATTTTCGAGTTCTGCTAAAATTCCAGATCTAAAGCTTTGGGATCGGAATTCCACACATTTCAGAATCAATAACAAATGGAAATCGATCAATCTCTTAAAGTTTCAATGAAAAATCTACAGCTTGGGGATTGTGGTGAACCTAGAAATATAATAAGTAACATCGAAGACGAAATCGAAGATCTAACAACAATGGAAGATCAAATCGATGACCAAACAATCATGGTGGAACAAGAGTTAACAGTTCACGATGAAAAAGGTATTTCAATTATATTATGGGGATTTTAGAAAAAGTAACATCTTATGACTAAAAAAGTATCTGGTTGTTAGCAGCACTAATAGTATTAAAGGTGGTTTAACTTTTTAGCACTAGATATTATCTACTTTATAACACTAGATCTATTTAGAGGTAACATTCCTAACACTATAAAGTAACACATATTAGTCTTATCAGTAACATCCTTATAACTTAAGTAATATCTACTTAATGTTTAGGTAACATTCCTAAAACTATTAAACTACCTATAATACTAGAAGAAAAGTACCGGACTTTAATCTAATAAGTAACATCCCTAACACTAGAAAAGTAACAGCCCTAACATTAGAAAGGTAACAAGCATTACATTTATAAATAACATCCCTGATACTGGGATATAATATTTATTAACTATAGGATATCTACTTAAGGTAACAGCCCTATAGAAATAGCTTATTTTGAAGGTAACATCCCTAACACTATAAAATACCAAGCATTATTATTACAAGTAGCATCCCTGATACTGTAAGGTAGTATTTATTAACACTATAAAAGTACCAGGCATTACGTTTATAAGTAACATCCTTGATACTGTGATATAATATTTATTAACACTAGTAAATTTACAAAAGGAAATAGTCCTATAAAATATATAATCTTAAAGGTAACATCCTTAACACTTTAAAGTACCTGTCATTACTCTTACAACTAACATCCCTAAACAGCCCTATAGCAATATCTTATTTGCAAGATAACACCCTTAATACTATAAAAGTATCAGGCATTACATTTATAAGTAACATCCCTGATACTAGGCTATAATAATTATTATCACCATAATAGATCTACTTAAGGTAACAACCCTATAAAAATATCTTATTTTGAAAGTAACATCCCTAACACTATAAAGTAAACAAGTAACATCTCTGATACTGGTATGTAGTATTTATTAACACTATAAAGGTATCAGACATTACTCTAACAAGTAACATCCTTGATATTACTATACAAGATCAACATAACAGCCCTATAGCAATATCTTATATTCAAGGTAACAGCCCTAACACCATAAAGTACCAAGCATTAATTTAACAAGTAACATCCCTGATATTACTATACAAGATGTACTTAACAGCCATATAGCAATATCTTATATTCAAGGTAACAACCCTAAAACTATCAAGTACCAGGATATAGTATTTGGTATACTATAATATTAATTGGGTATAAAAGCTCAAAAATTACAAAAGTAATTTGAATTAATGTAGTTATATTCTCTGTTTTAATATAAGTAACTGTTACTAAAATAAAAAATTAATACCATTAACTATACAATTTTTCTTATTTTATTTAGCAAATACAGGAAATACAGAAGAAGAAGATGAGGATTACTTTGGAAATTTAGTGGGGCATACTGAATCAAATATAAAAGACTTACTGAAAGTTTATGAAAAGAATGCACGAGCTTTGGGTTTTGCTGTAAGGCTGTCTACACATAGAGTACATCCTACAACAAGAGTAATGTACGGAAAATACATTGTATGTAACAAGCATGGCTTCAGATGCAAAAGAAAAGTAAACACTCCTATAGTTACTGACAAGAAAAAGAAAAAAAGCAAGCTCGTACCTATTACAAGAACAGGATGTGGAGCTCTTATAAGGGCAAAGTTAAATGAAGATGGATTATTTGAAGTCAAAGAGCATGTTCTTGTGCATAATCATCCAATGACTAGAAAAGACTGGCAGCATATGCACATATCAGAAAGGAAAATCACAGAGGAGAAGACAAAGACAATAGAGTTACTAGATAACAGTGGATTAAAGCCTACACAATCATAAAAGGTTATGTGTCATGAAGCAGGAGGTAAGAATTTTAACATTTATATAAAAATATAATATTCTAAGTAACTACAAAATGTAAAAAAAATAACAATTTCTTTTATTGAAGGGGAAGAAGCTGTTGGACACTCAATAAAAGACCATTTGAACTTTGTGACAAGGAAGAAGATGAAGGAAATTGAGGGTGGGGATGTACAAAATGTCATTGACAATTTATATAACCTACAATCTGGAGATCCAGATGTGTTTTTTCGTTTTCGATTAAAAGAAAACGGAAAATTGGAGAGTATATTCTGGAGAGATTCTATTATGAGAGAAGACTATTTATCCTTTGGAGATGTTACTATTTTTTATACAACTTACAGAACCAACAAGTACAATCTCATTTGTGGGTTTTTTGTTGGCATTAACAATCAATGAAAAACATCAATGTTTGGTTGTTTTTTCCTAGGAGATGAAACAACATAATCATTTATATGGGTTCTACAAACTTTTTTGAAATCTATGGGACATGTAGCTCCTGTTTCTGTATTTACAGACCAAGATCAAGCAATGTCTAATGCAATAATGAAGGTATGTTTGACATTGACCTTTTCAGTAACATCATTTTCTGTATAAAAGTAACATGTGCATAATACATTAAGTAACATCAATAACATTAAAAAGTAATATAGGTAACATTTTGAAAGTAACATCCCCATAATATATAAAGTAACAGCATTATAATCTTAATATATCACCTATAGTCAAGTAAAGTAATAGTAAGTAACTTGTGGATCATATACTAAGTAACATAACTAACATAGAAAGGTAACATTAGCAACACATTGAAAGTAACATCTAAATCTTATATAAAGTAACATCATTATCATCTTCAGTATTAAATTAATCACTTAGATAATAATACCAATTTATTTTCTCATTATTCAAGTTCTTCCTCAAACAAGACACAGATTATGCCTCTGGCATCTCATACAAATGTTGTGTCACGTTTTGGGGCATTAAAGCGAGATACAACTTTCAAAGATGCTTTCAACCACTGTCTAAGTGGATGTGTCAGTGAAGAAGAGTTTGAAAGATGCTGGGAAAAAATGATAACTACATACAATTTAGGTAACAGTAAGTGGTTTAAACGGTTATACAAAATAAAAGATAAGTGGTGCACTGGTTTGAGCAAAGACTTCTTCTCTTCTAGGATATTATCTTCTCAATGAAGTGAGAGTACTAACAATGCAGTTTGTTTTAAGCAAACAAAAACACAAGTTTGACTGATTTTTTCAAGATTTTTCAAGAAACTGTACACCGTTTGAGACGAACAGAGAAACAATGTGAATTTATTGCACAAATTCAACCCCTACATTAGTGTTTCCAATGACAAGATTACTCAAGCATGCTTCTGAGGTATACACTCTGACACTATTTAGAGATTTTGAATTTGAATTGAATATGGTGAAGCAATTGGTTCATTTTGAAACATTGTGGCTATGGATGGTTACAAGCTGTATTATGAAGTGTACAAAGAGAATGATCCAGAATCAAAGCAAAAAGTAACATTTGATGCTGCTGCACAAAGAATAGCTTGTACATGAAAAAATTTTGAAGAAGCAGGATGGTTATGTTACCACTGTATACGTGTGTTACATCTGCACTCAATTCCAAGGATTCCTGATTTCTATATAACAAAACGATGGACAAAACAAGCAAAGGGAGATTTCTGGAAGAAGATAGATGATACTGCAATATTATCTAGTCAACAAAATAAATTTATCCCTTGGCGTCATAATATGGCACGGAAGTACTATGACTTGATAGTAAGAAGTCAAGGGGAACAAGGAACTAGGCAGATATTAGAGCGAGGGTTTGAAAGAGATTCTAGGGAGATTGATACATTCAGAAATGAAAATGTTGTCAGAGAAGTAACTACATATGCTGATATTACAGACAGAGTTCCTATTGTTGAAATACCTGATCTAGATAGAGTTAACACAAAGGGAAGAAATAAGAGAGAAAAAGGGCATTTTGATAATGCCTTGAAAACAAAAAAGAGGAAAGGCATCAAAGAGCAATTCAAAAGAGTATGGTACTACAACTCCAACTTTTACAACCCCGGCACGTTTATTTTAAACATGATGTAATGTTTCATTTATTTTTATTTGAAAGAACTTCTTTGAATGTTTGCCGGAAATTGATTTATTGATGAAAGTAACTTTATGTAATCATCATAGTAACTCTTTTTAGCTTAATTATGGATTTTTTTATTGGAAAAACATATTGAATGATGAAAGTAAAGTAACATTCAAAGTAACATTTCTATACCTTAAGTAACATTCCTAAAACTGTTAAAGTACCGAACTTTAATCTAATAAGTAACAGCCTTAACACTGGAAAAGTAACAGCTTTAACACTATAAATATCAGCCTTAACACTGGAAAAGTAACTTTATAAACAAAGGTACAGATAACATGAATCAGAGGTAACACTAAAATAAATCAAAGGTAACATCTAACATCTATATGAATTAACATGTAAATTATTTAGCATGAATAATATGAGGTATTTGTTTCACTAAACAAGAAACATGAAGCAAAAATCAAAAGTAACATATTCAGCAGTAATAACCTTCTATACAGATGCTTCAACAGTAACAACATTCTGATGCATCACCACTATTAACCTTTTGAACATTAGGTTCAGCAGTAAAATCCATTAGAGTATGTTCAGGGTTCAAAGACGTAATATCCAAATCCCTTTCGAAGATTTGAGAAACCGTTATATTTCCACCTAAGGTCTCTAACTACCCAGAACCAACATCCTTGACACCTAAATAATAGAAAAAAGAAAAGTAATCAATGACATATCAAAGTAGTAACATATAAAATAATCCAAAATATAAATGAAAAGTAAATAGTAACTACAAATACCTTCTAAATTCAAAAGATCCCCAATCTCTATGTTATCATTCAATTCAATTTCATCCAATTGGGAATTAGCAAATATTTCAAATGAAGGCATAGTTTCCGTAAGCTCCTTCATTAAATAGAACTGTGCAATAGCCTTATCAACAGAAGCTTGCATAACAGGATCAAAAAAGAAAATATCTGATTGAGAAAGATGAGACTTATCATGTCCTACAAAAATATTCATATTAAGTAATATCAATAATACTAATAAGATAACTACTAACATGCATATGAAGTAACATAATCAATAAACAAAAGTAACATGTAGAATAAAGCAAAAGTAATCTATCCAATACAGAACAAGTAACTTGTAATATACATATGAAGTAACACATTCTTAAAAAAAAAGGTAACATGTAGCATATATAAGAAGTAACATCTCCAATACAGCAAAAGTAACTTCTAATATATATATGAAGTAACACTTTCAATAAACAAGAGAATCATGTAACTTGAAAAAAAGGTAACACCAACAAGGTAACATGTATCATAAATCAGAAGTAATTTTTTCAATACAGAAAAGGTAACTTATATATGCATATGAAATATCACATTTTTAAACAAAGGTAACATGTATAATGCATATAAAAGTAACATCATCAATACAGCTAAGGTAACTTCTAACATCATCAGTTAGGAATAAGTTAACTATTAAGGATTTCAGAAATAAATTAAGTACTACAAATAAAACATATTAAGTAACATATAATTAGTAACCAGACTCCTGTTTTTCTACAACACCAGCAGATTTCACTTCTTTGGATGAAAATTTCATCAAATGAACATGGTTATCAAACTGATATGAAAACAACTGCATATCTCTCTTCATCAACATATATCGCTCTTGTGTAACATAAAATATCAAAGTAAAAAATAAACAAAATGAACACATGTTATGAACAAGTTATATTAATGATAAGATAACTAGTAAAATACATATAAAGTAAATTTAAATAAATATAAAACATGATAAAAATAAAATTATATGTATAAACATACAAAGTAACACCAAACTAAGTTACGAGGACGCTTTTCCTCATTAATTTCCTCATTAATATCCTCATTAACCATGTTATCATTCTCCTGATCATCAGCATCAACATCAGAATTGAGTTTGGCATCTCCCTTGCACTCAGAAGTGGATAAACCCAAAAGAATATCTGATACAACTTTTGTAATATTCTTCTAGGCTTTCAATTTAGCCTCCTTTCGAGAAGTTTCTGTAACAACAAAATATACAACACATTAATAATAAGTAACATCTTCATTACACCAAAGGTAACTAATATAATCCTTACAAGTAACTATTTCAAAACACAAAAAGCAAAAGGTAACATGTAGCATGCATCTCAAATAACATCATCAATACAACAAGGTAACATGTATAATGCATATAAAGTAAAATCATCAATACAGCTAAGATAACATGTATAGTGCATATAAAGTAATATCATCAATACAACAAGGTAACATGTATAATGCATATAAAGTAACATCATCAATACAGCTAATGTAACATGTATAGTCACTACAACACAGAAGATCAAAGAGAGCAAAAAATATCGCCCTCTTTGTTATAAATGTCGCCCTCTTAGGCTATAACAATGACCTGAAAATCTGAAGGAAATAATTCCCTTGGTCCAAGTATGCATTTAATGGTAAGTCTAATAAATGCGGTTCAGTGTTAATTATACAAGTTAATAACTCAGTGAGATCAAGTGAACTGTATGCCTAGCTAGAGGCCTCTTCAGTTCAAGTGGATTAATGATATTAATCCACAGCTTACTCTTGACTGAACCCGTAGGGTCACACAAATAGTACATAAACGGATCAAGTATTTAATGGTATTAAATACTCCATCTAAGGATATTCGGAACCGACGGATCTTGGTTCCAGTGGGAGCTCAGATCGTCAAAGGAAAATTATGAATACTCCGGAAACGATGATATTGCCGGAAACGGAAATATGGATCGTATCGGAAATATAAATATTATCCAAGTCGTAGATGTTGCCGGAAACGGAAACATGGTACGTATCGGAAAATATTATCGGAATCGGAAAATAATTCGGAAACAGAAATATTAAATATTTGTTCGAAACGGAAATTTATTCCGGAATCGAAAATATTAAATATTGTTCGTATCGGAAATGAATTCTGGAATCGGAAAATTAATCGGAAGCGCGACGTACGAAATAAACATCGGACGAGCTTGCTAGACGCAAGGCCCAGCACGAAGCTAGGCCGAACGCCTAGCGAAGCCCTCGCGACCAAGCAAGCAAGCCCAGCCAAGCACGAAGCAAGGCCAGGCCCGCGAGCAAGGCCAGCGAGCTGGCGCGCCCTTCGCGGGCTGCTAGCAGCTGCTGGGCCAAGCCTCAGCGCGCGCGCACGACGCCCTTCGTGGGCTGTTGTGAGTGTGTGTGTTTGTGCTTGTGTACGAACCTTGATCGATTAGGATTCGTTTAGATTAATTTCCTAAATCTACTAGAAATTAAGTAATTGAATTTAGGTTAAATTCATATTAGCTAAATTGATTCCTAGTAGGATTCTAATATCCGATTTCCCTACCCTATAAATAGGTGATCATACTTCACAATTTATAACGAGTAATTCAAGTCTTCATTCAAGTTTTAGGCTTAAAACTCAGATTTTTATTTGCTATAAAATCCGAAAATTACATAGAACCTTAGGTGCAATTCTAGTTAATTAAATCTAAGGCGGATCCGAGCGTGCTGTGGACTATCTACGGAGGGACGACATTTGGAGTCCTAGACTTGTTCTTGTTCGGTTCGGGCACAGCTAGGGAGGGCATGCTACAAAGAGTATGCATCCTAAATTATGCTAATTGTTATGTGACAATTAATTTGGATTCCTGGCTTTATGGTTTTTCCGCATGATTTATATTCAGTTATATGTATCATAACCTAACAGTGGTATCACGAGCCTCTAATTAATTCCATAATAATTTGTTAACATGGTTAAATTTTATAAATTTGCAAGGAATTAAAAGGGGTGATTAATTTCATAATTGTAATTAATTGCAAATTTGCGATTATTTAATTATACGAAATCCAGTGATTTTTGTGTCAATTCTGTATGTAAAAGGCATTCTAAAATTTTGACAAAAATACTTTTTTTCAGCCGAACCCAGAATTCCCAAATTCGAAGCCTAACTATGACTTTTTGGAAGTTTTAGTTTTTCGAACGCAAAATTTGTAATTTTAAGATGTTAAATTAAATATTTGCGCTTCTTGTTGTTAAATCTTGAATTTTTGATTGACCTACTGTATATGTTTAACAAATTTATATGTCTAATCTTGTTAATTATACAACCTAATTTGTAATTACAATTAATTTGTTGAAATTCGAATAATTTAGAATTTGATTTGATTTTCATAATTAATTGACGATTTAATTAGGTATCCATGATTAAAAACCACCATAAAATTTGTTAATTTTTGATAAATTTTAAATTTTTATGACCTAGATTTGAATCCATGATAATCGGAAATTAATTGATTAATAAATTTTCGATTTTTCGCCCTAAATTTATGAAATTAATATAATTTATTAATTTGTCAATAAATTTGAATTAAAAGTTTTAATTTTTTATAATTCGCTCATGAACTTTGCACGCACAAAGCGATGGACGCTACGTGTTACCCTTAAGGGGTGTTGTATAGAGCGGGCATGCGACGACGAGCAAAGGAGCTCGTCGCCCATGCGGTACAAATGCAGCGAGCAACGAGCGTGGCGCACGCGCAAGGCAGTGATGCCTGGGCGTGTGTGTTGCGCGCATGGGCGATGGGCGATGGGAGCAAGGCACAAGCCGAGCGAGCAGACGCATGTGGGCAGCGATGGATGCTGCGCCACAGCGCGCGCTGCCTCGCCCGGCGAGCAGACCAGTACGTGTTGAGCAAGGCGGGCTGCGCGCATGCGTGGCTGGGCTGGCTGCGATGCGTGTGGTCTTCTCGTGCATTGCTGTGCGATCAGTCGAGGGGCGCTGTTGCCTCGTGCACTCGACGGGGCATGGGCGCAAGCCCATGTGCCTCGTCTTGTTACGATTGATGCGCTTTGAATTTAATTTTAAATTTTCAATTCGGAAACGATTTTAATTAACTTTAAAATTCGTAATTTAAATTGTTTTCTCATAATTTAATTTTGAATAATCTAATTATTATAAATTCTAATTTATACTAATTATTTTACTAAAATTAAAACCTTGAATAAATTTAAAGTTATTTATTTAATTCAACTGAAAATAAATTAAAGGATTCAACTAATAATTTATATGAGCTTTAAATTTTAATTAAATTTGTATGTTTCCGGTTAGACTAGGGAATACAATTTTATGTTTAAAATTAGTAAAGCATGTAAATTTATTGGGTTTTTTTTTTTTTGAGGGAATTTATTGGTTTAAGTGGGAGCGTTTTAGTCATAAACTCTTGATTAGGTCTAGAATCCTTTAAGGTTAAAACAACTTGATTAGAATTAATAAGGATTGAATAATTGGTAGATTATTGGAACCCTTGATTGATTGCTGCAAATATTTATGTGATGCATAATATGTTCTACTAACAAGCTATGTGGGCCATTCATTGATAAATGAATGGGTGAATGGTATATATTGTATATGTACTGTTTTGCAGGTTATTGAAAAGTGACTAGTATGGCCCAAATAGGATAGAAAATATGGTATGCGTACCATTAATTTGAATGTAATATTGGTCTAAAGTACCAAATTTTATTGCTTTAAATATGGTATGCGTACCATCAAATAATTGTAATTAGTTTAATTATAGCTTATCCTATTTGAAGAAAATGGCGCCTCCCATGGTGAAATTCAAGACGGAATTTCCAATCCATTTTCAAGACGGAGTTTGAAGTTGAAGCTTCAAGATGAAGTCGGGCCATACTATATCACATTTATATCTTATGCATGTTTTAAGTTATTTATTGCTTTAAATATGTCTTAATTATGCATGAGATTGTGGCTTGATTATGTTGCATGATTAAGAATTTTAGTTCACTTAAAATCTAACCAACATAGTAAGAGCCTTAAGTTCCAAACTTTAAAAATTGAGTTAAAAGGTGCCATGCCAAAATAACACTTACTTGGATAACCTTTACATCAATCTTAGTAATAGTTTTCCGTCATAGAGAGGTGTTACTTATTGATCCTAAAGGGGTTAGGTACACAAATAATTGTGAGATCATGTTAGTTTTGGTGAAACTCAACGATATAAGTAAGGAGTCCTTTTATGTCGTGGCAAATGAGATAGGTTTACCTAATAAGTTCTTAGACGTGCCTATCAACCAAGAGTAGTTTCTAGACTATTAGCAAAGGCTTTGCTTACCTATAATATTTTAGAATTGAGTCTAAATACATAATGTGCTTAATTCTTCAATGATTTAAGGATCTTGGAATCATTTTTATTCATACCTGCCGGAACAATAAATTCGAATAAAATGCTAATGCCTTGTTTAAATTGCATGATTGCTTTAATTTTCAAGTTATTACTCATGATAAATGTTTAGACTTTGCATGCTTCAATGTATGTTTTAATTATTGTTTATAATTAACTATCTTGCACTGTAGTAAATCCTTTTAGAAAGGTAACAGTATATTTCCTCGATTGGTAGTGAATCCAAGAACGATTCACGGAAATGAGAGAAAGTGAGCAATTTAAATGTACGTTTCTTATATCGACTTTTATGGTTGTTTTCGAGTATCAAAGTCGAATGGCAAACCGATTGGTGCTTGTGAATTCAAAATACAATGTAGTTTTGATATCATAAAGCATTGAGTTTAAAACGCTCAGCTTTACCAATGGTTAACAACCTAATATCTTTATCCATTTAATTCTCGAATGAGTCTAGTCCCTAGACATTCGAATAGATCGATGCTTAGAGAACTTTAGAAGTTTCTGGTAAGATCATCTAGTTGAAACAAAACATTCAACATAAATTAAATGGTAAGAACTTTGTTGGAGTGACATTGGACATGTCTAAACAAAGTATAAAAGTCAACACTAAAGAATCCAATTCTTAAGACTATAAGAAAGGGTACAAGAAATAGGAAAACAAGGAACAAATGAAAGGAATTTACGATTCCGTTTCTACCTATAAGTTTATGTTTAAAGAGAAGTGACCTAGCAATCAAACTTCCTTGGTATCATATACCGCTTGAGGTTCTTACTTCGGTAATAACTCAAACAATGGAAGCTAGGCTACACATATGGCCTACAAGTGGGGAATGAAGCATGTCAATGCTACATTAGTTGTAGGGTCATCTAGTTTGTTTTAAGTCCTTTCAAAGGCTGGAACTTAATGACTATTTCGTTCCATAATCAGCATACCTAAATTTCTGTTTTCAAACACAGAAAGACTCACATTCAGAAGAGCAAAAACAATGTTTGTTTGTTTATTTGGATGAAATGGTCATTTACGGGTTGAGTCAATATGCTTGATTAAAACAAACAACTCTTTAACAATAAGAACTTTACTAGGTCCAAATCAACCCCTTGATTTGAGTTCCACTAATCTTTGGCATTGTTACTTAGACCATATCAACAATTTAACGTTCTAAAGCTCTATTTGATGGACTTTTGAAATTTGATTGATTTATAGATCATTTAAGACAAGTTAGTCTTACTTGTTAAAAGTAACAAAGGATATGAACTATTGTTAGAACGCCTAGACAATAGAGTTCAAAGCTAAAGAAAGATTTTATGACTTTATTATTTCACATGGACTTGAGTAAATATAGGTTTATTTACTCAAATGTGATATAAGTTTGAATCTGTTTGGCTAGTTCAAAGATTCAGAAGTATAAAACCCACTTGGCAAGAAATCATAAAGATATAGGTTAGATCATGTTGATGATTACTTAAGTCAAGAATGATCATCAATGATTGTGTGTTGTAATTTCACGATCTAGCTCCATAAGATATGGAAATATCTACGTTGGAATGATCGAAGTCAATTAGTACTTGATTCGATCAATGATGAATCATAAAGACTTTTCCTATAAGTTCTAAAAATGCTCAACTACCACCAAACTAAACCAAATTCGTCAAAGCTATTGAAAAGTAATTTTAGAATATCTTTTCAATAATATATATATATATATATATATATCTAAAGAGTTGTAAAACTCAGTGGAACTTAGTGTTTATTATTCGACAAACAAAGCCTCAAGTATAGATATATGTTTCATTGTGATTTATTCAAATGAGACACAAGGGTATTGTTTCTACCACGAATGTTTGAGAACATAATGTTTGTTTGCTCGAAATAGTGTCCTTTTGGAGATTCGTTTCCAAAATGACAAGTGGGAGAAAATAGACCTCGAAAGTATTCGAGGCGAACAACAAACATAAACGGACATTCCGGAGGCTTCGAAGCTCTTTAGAAAATCCGAACACGTATTCTTTAAGGACTTTAGAAATGGCTTTAAAGAATAGACATCTCTTAGAAGACTTTATAAGTGCTTCAAGGAGAACATAATATTCAAAGGACTCTCAAAAGGCCTATTGATATTCTACTGTTTGATGTTCTATACCCAAGTAGGCATAGAGTTCAAGTCACTGAAACTATGAGATTTTTCTATTAGATAGTGAAGAAACATGGAGTTCAGGTCACTGAAGCTATGAGATTCTCCTATTAGATAGTGAAGAAACCTACAACTTGCAGTCAAACTATTATCATGTAGATCAATGAGTTTGTGACCTGTAAGAAAGCTATGACGAAGTCCATATTCCCTAAAATGGTTAGAGGCCATATATAGACTTAATGTTTAATTGGTTAAAGGCCATAAAAACATACTCAATGTTCTGATGACAAAATTGAAATTTTGTTGATTTGCAAGAATGATTTACATCTATTGGTTGCAAATTGGTTTTAAGGATAAAAACCATCAAACATGGAATTGTGTTCACACACAAAGCTAGATTAGTTGCTAAAGGTTACAAGCAAATTCATGGCATGGATTGTGTTGAAGCCTCATGCATAATCTTAATGCTCAAGTCTATAAATCAAGTAATGATTGCATATTGGTACATATGGCAATTGGATGACAAAACATATTCCTCAATCAAATGTTGGAAGAAACTATGTACATGGCATGTCATAGGATTTGTGGATCCAAATAAATACTTGAAAAGGAAAGCTAGCTTATGAAATCTAAGTACAGATTTAAGCAATCAATTGGGAATTGGAATTGTATTTTAGTGAAGCTAATAAGTATTTTAGTTTCATAAAATGTACATGATTCTTATAGATTATATAAGAAGTTTAGTGGGAGTACATAAAACTTAATTGGTCCTATGTGTATCACACACATATCTCTCTATTATGAAATAACATTCAAATGCTAATGACTTAGATTTGAAATTATTCATCAATGATGGACCAAGGCGAAACTTAGTACATACAGGGTACTAAGATCTATTTACAAAGATCTTAGAATATTGTTTTAGATTAAGTAATGGCATTTACTAAATCAAACACGAAAGACTCCATTGGAGATATTCGACCCATGTGAATAAATCTAAGTAATGAGTGTTTGAACTATGTATAAGCATTTAATAAGTTAAACATCAAAGGATCTAAGTGAGATTCTTCACCTATATTATATGTCAAAGAATTTAGCTGGATTTAGTATCTACTGAAACTAGATAAGCTAAAGTCACATGAATAGAATTCAATTGGGAATTATTCTGCAAAAGAATTTATCATGTATGATATAATATGAGGATCGCCAAAAATGTATCGTATGGCTTTAGGCACGACAAACACATACCAATCTCTATTGGTCTAAGTAAAGATCAACTAGATTGAGATCAAGAAAAACTTATGGTACTTAAAAAGGTACATAGGATTAGTTCTTGATTCAAGGAAATAAAGATATGCTAAATATTGATGCTACACACATAAACACTGGCAAAGGATCAAGAAATATCCCTTTGGAGTTAACCATTGGCAAGGACGAGCTAAAGAGCATCGTGTTTTGAAATGGCAACATGGATTAGAGACCATGAGTTGTTGCGTGGGTAATTAAATATTAATTTCTATGTTCTAAGATATAGTTGGAAAGTCTTCTGCATATCTGTGAACTGCTTGGATAAGTAAAATCCAAACAAAGCATCATTAGCAACCTATACAGTTGAAGTAAAAGTACTTATTACCTAAGAAGCAATAAAACAGGGTTGTTTATGTTAAAGAGTTCTTCATTAAACTTGGGTGGATCACATGTCTGCTGACTTGATGGTTCTTCATTGCAAAATGCGTAGAACCACTATTGTAGCAAGAAAGACTAGATAACAAAATAAACATACTCAAAAGATCTTATCATCCTATCTCAAAGAACATTCAATGAAAAGGATATTAAGATTGGCAAAGCATGATAACTAAACCTATGCAACAAGTGAGAAGCAACACTCACATTGTAGCACTGGAAATCAAGCACAGCTTTGAATTCCATGAACTGTTTTAAAAGATGGGTTAGAGGCCCATGGTTGTAAAACATTGGGGTTGAACATTTATCATATATGAAATGTATTTTCATATTCCATTTAATCTTGGTTTAGTATTAAATGATGAGTCCTTTAATTTGACGATATATTCAAGATAGACTGTCAGGACCAGTCCTGTGACTAAGAAATGTCTATCAAGTGAACTTGAATGTCAAAATTTGAAAATGGTCCCTAGTCGGAGTTTTCTATAAAGATGGACGCATAGAAAACGTTAGACGACTAGAATGCAAGATGACTAGTAGTTCTGTTTCTTGAACTATGTGGACATGGCAATGTCGTAATCATTTGCATAGATACTTACTTTGGGAAGACTAGTATCGGACAGACCTATTAAACTTTACTGTAAGAGATGAAAATCTGTCATAAGTAAATTTCATTAAAATTATTAGACACTAATCCTCAATACCTGAGTGATTTGAGATTACTTGTTTGAGAACTGGTTACTTTGACGTTGACCAACCGTCGCACCGTAAAAGGAGGCTATAAAGGCAACGTACGCTCAGGTAATCACCTATCAAACGAAGTCTAATCTCAAGATCGCAAGATTGGGATTGTCCTCCCATAAATCGGGATGAGATGCTTAAAAGTTGTACAAGGCCACTCGGAGAGCTAGAAACTGTAAAATGCATGGCCGTGCTCGGATGAATCATAGGCTACGATTATCTGTTTATTTGATCAGTTGAACTCTGAAACCGAGAAACACCTCTGGACATAATAAGGATGACAACTCTTACCTTATCTTCAAGAGAAAGCATCGAGTGACAAATGAATTAGGAAATGCACACTTGTCCCTAAGGACAAGTGGGAGACTGAAGGAAATAATGCCTTTGGTCCAAGTATGCATTTAATGGTAAGTCTAATAAATGCGGTTCAGTGTTAATTATACAAGTTAATAATTTAGTGAGATCAAGTGAACTGTATGCCTAGCTAGAAGCCGCTTCAGTTCAAGTGGATTAATGATATTAATCCACAACTTACTCTTGAATGAACCCGCAGGGTCACACAAATAGTACGTAACCGGATCAAGTATTTAATGGTATTAAATACTCCATCTAAGGATATTCGGAACCGACGGATCTTGGTTCAAGTGGGAGCTGAGATCGTCAAAGGCAAATTATGAATACTCCGGAAACGATGATATTGCCGGAAACGGAAATATGGATCGTATCGGAAATATAAATATTATCCAAGTCGTAGATGTTGCCGGAAACGGAAACATGGTACGTATCGGAAAATATTATCGGAATCGGAAAATAATTCCGGAAACGGAAATATTAAATATTTGTTCGAAACGGAAATTTATTCCGGAATCGGAAATATTAAATATTGTTCGTATCGGAAATGAATTCCGGAATCGGAAAATTAATCGAAAGCGCGACGTACAATATAAACATCGGACGAGCTTGCTAGACGCAAGGCCCAGCACGAAGCTAGGCCCAACGCCTAGTGAAGCCCGCGCGACCAAGCAAGCAAGCCCAGCCAAGCACGAAGCAAGGCCAGGCCAGCGAGCAAGGCCAGCGAGCTGGCGCGCCCTTCGTGGCTGCGAGCAGCTGCTGGGCCAAGCCTCAGCGCGCGCCCGCACGGCGCCCTTCGTGGGCTGCCGTGCGTGTGTGCATTTGTGCTTGTGTACGAAACCTTGATCGATTAGGATTCGTTTAGATTAATTTCCTAAATCTACTAGAAATTAAGTAATTGAATTTAAGTTAAATTCAGATTAGCTAAATTGATTCCTAGTAGGATTCTAATATCCGATTTCCCTACCCTATAAATAGGTGATCATACTTCACAATTTATAACGAGTAATTCAAGTATTCATTCAAGTTTTAGGCTTAAAACTCAGATTTTTATTTGCTATAAAATCCGAAAATTACATAGAACCTTAGGTGCAATTCTAGTCAATTAAATCTAAGGCGGATCTGAGCGTGCTGTGGACTATCTACGGAGGGACGACATTTGGAGTCCTAGACTTTTTCTTGTTCAGTTCGGGCGCAGCTAGGGAGGGCACGGTACAAAGAGTATGCATCCTAAATTATGCTAATTGTTATGTGGAAATTAATTTGGATTCCTGACTTTATGGTTTTTTCGCATGATTTATATTCAGTTATATGTATCATAACCTAACAAAATCGCCCTCCCGTCGCCCTGTTAGGTCCGTCCTATTAGCTTCACATGGCAACTTAAACATTTCACCCTCTTTGGTTATGTTCAACCAGGGAAATTAATTTCGCCTTCTTTGACTGAACTAAAGGAGGACGATTGTCATCGCCTTTTTTTTATTGAAATCAAGCACGACAACGTACATTTTCCGCCCTCTAAATCAGTTCAATAAGGGCAACTATTTTGCCCTGTTTGGTCAAAACTAATCAGGGCGACTTAAAAGTCGCCCTCTTTGTGATTTTTTTTATTTTTAAAAAATTGAATCTAGGAGCCACTTTTGCAAAATGGACTAAGAAAATGTAATAAACATGCTTTAAAAATCGAATCTAAAAAAGTGCATAGTCAAAACTTTACAGATTTACCCAAACACTTCTCAATGTACAACTACATGCTTCACAAATCTACTAAAGCTGCATTCTTAGGGAAACTATTACAAGAGTATGATTCTTCTCACTTGATCTGGATGCACAGTAAGGAGCTCCAAAAAAGTATAACCAATGCAAATAGCTAATGTTTGAGCAACCCGGAATGAAAGCCCAAGTAAAATGTTGTTAGCAAGCAGAGTCCCTGAGGCCCTGACAGTAAACATATGCATCATTAGAAGAAAGAAAACACAATTACAAAAAGTAAGAAGAGGAAAGAATGCAATAACGGAAAGGAAATTGATTAATATACAATGCAATGCACTGGAAAAATTATTGTTGTTGGGTAGGCACACTCTACCTCTTTCAAATTTCTGCTCTTTGAAAAATAGTCTGCCTTCAACCTTTCTCTCTAATGCCCGTAAAGGGTAGAACATTGAATCCTTAATGCTTTCTCAATGTGTGCATCGTCATCTTCACTGAAGTCATACTTAGCCTACAAGAAAGTGTACCAGAGTCAGAACTCATGTGCATCAATAATAATCATGCAAATGTAAACACAAAATCTCTATATGGGTACGTTATGGTGCAAAATTCATTTGTTATAGCAAGTTCCAGAAACTATAAAAACATAAGAGCAACCCCACTGTCCTACAATCCACACACACACACACACACGCGCACGCGCGCGCGCACACACACACACACACTAGCAGAAGCTGCTATTGGTATTATGGCAGTAAAAATCTGATTCCAGACTCGCTAAGGTAAATGGGCTCTTCTTCATTATTTAAATACTTCATTGTACTTGTACTTGAATAAAATTAGCCCATCATCCCATCAATATATGCACAAATCTAACATAAACAGAGTGTAGCTGACTGACCGATGGCTTTCCGCGAGAACAATAATTACTCAAGTTCGGGCTCATCTTATGGTACATTAACATACTATATACTAACAGAAAATAACATACTATATACTAACAGAAAATAAGTAGAAGTTACCAACATCATAAGCCAAATCAACATCATAAGCCAAACAGAAACCCCAAAGATAGAAAAGAAAATTACTCTGGTGCATTATAGCCAAAGGTGCCCAAAACTCTAGTGGAATGAAGACAAGCAGCCATATGACTATATGAGGGTCCTGATTTGAAAGTTTAAAATCTGCAATCTTGGCTCTGAAATTCTCAAACAAGAGGACATTACTAGATCTAATATCTCTTTGAATAATTACAGGGAAATCAACTTGTAACAAAGTAATAAATTCCATAAGGTAAAGTTATGCTAAAGTATGGTTTAACATATGAATCAGATCCTCTCCCCCCAACCCAAGGATTAGACCTTTAGAAACCTGCATTTTTTCCAAATCAAAAGAATGGACCCAACCAACTCTTGGCTGAATCCTATCCCTCGCTATATCAAGACCATACAAAATTTCATTGGCAGTCTGAATGTTTAGAAATAGAACATAAGCAGTAACAGTTTTTGAATAATCACCTCATCTGCGACTAGTGAAGTGGATCAACACAACCTCATATCGCAAAATGCAAATTATTTGTTTCAATTTTGGTATTTGCCAATTGCAATCATATCAAACCATTACAAACAAATAATAATTAAACATCAAATTAATCATAGTATTCACTTTCACATTTCAATATTGTCTATTCAATTAAATTAAATCACAATCAAACCATATCCCTCTTGTAAAAGCAATCAATTACAAAAAAAATTCTCAAACATGAAACTCGAACAAAATAAAATTTCTATCTAATTGATTTAAACAAAAGTAATGGCAAAATCAGGATAAGAGCGAGAGAGAAAACTTACTGCCCGATAGGATAAGCTCTTCATCCCTCCAATCCCGAAGATCTGCTAGAGAAGAGAGAAAATGGCAAAGAGAAAATGACGAAGAGAGGAAAAAAGGGGAAAGTGAAAGAGCGGTTCCTGAAATTAAAAATGAATAGAGGATGATAATATAGGGAGACATAAGCGATTGCTTGATCCGCCAAAATGTAATGGGATGTTGAATTGGGCTCCGTTAACGATGCCGTTGGCCCAAATTCCCAAGTGTGAACAAGTCTCACCATTAATTGATGGTGTGGCTGGTCTCATATGAGAATATGGAAAAATTGACACTAGATAACAAAAAGTTAGGAACAATTGATATTGACAGTCCCAACTATTGCCACTTCACTTTTAAAGGTCCTAACTTTTGATTATTCTAGAGTGGTCTCAACTTTAAGGTGTGTTTTCCCAGAATGGTCATTTAGTTAATTAAACTGTTAATTAAGTTGATTTAAGCATATCATACTATTCCATTTACTTCATTTAATTAAAAAATATGATTATTGCACAAGAGATATGAGTCTTAATTAAGTTATTTAGCACTTAATTTTAACTAAGGGACCATTTTTGGAAAGGACTCTCTATAGTTGGAACCACTCTGAGATAATCAAAAGTTGAGACCTTTTAAAGTAAATCGGCCATAGTTGGGACCTATAATATCAATTTTTCCAAAAAGTTATTGCCCTATTTTCGCTGATAGTCAATAGCAGCGTATATTTGCCCTCTCTAGACTCTAGTCCTTTTATCTTCCCGGACATTCCAAAATACCGACACACATTCCCGTCAATATGGACAACCTCCAAAATACATCCTCCCCGGCGTTCGTAGGCCACTAGAAATGGAAAATGCATAAATAAAATCCAGAAATTTACTTGCATAATTTTTGCGTAGTGTAGAAGATGAGCACCATAACTTCCCCTCTGTGCCACTCTTTCTTGTTTGAATCCTCAACAAACCCCCACTTTCCGCCATTGTGCTACAACAAACCCATCTTCCTTTTCCCGCCAAAACCACAATTTTCTCTCTCCTCCCCCATATACCCCCACAAAACCCCAATTCCCCAATTCCAACCCAGAATTATTTTTGGGTACGCGAGAAATTATCTGGATATCGCTTGTTGTTGCCAAAACCAGGACAATTCGGGTTGCCCGGTTTCGGATGATGAGTCGGAAGCCGAGTTGGATCGGTTGGTGAACCTGTTGCCGGAGGAGATGCGGTGTCGATTACGGCAGCACCCGGAGGTGGATAATTTGATGGAAGTGGTAATGGACTTGGGCCGAAAACCGTTTGCGCGGTTTCCGTCAGGCGATTTCGAGTTGTCGGATTGTCCTATCACGGTTGAGGACCTTGAGTTCGCTACGTCTCAGGTATATTTTTTTTTTGAGGCCTCAAATGACATGTGTCCATGTGTGGACACAAGTGATCCAAATACAATCATCTTGAGTACCATAACATAATATATCAGTACCAAAATGCAAAATTGCTTAGAAATACTACCAATATAAGTCATATGTGTTATTATTGGTATTCACATAGTTTGTATTGGTACTAACATATTCTGTATTGGTACTCCAAATTCTGAATTGGTACTCACTTGTGTCCAATATGTCCAATATGGACACAAGTCACTTGTGACAAAGACTTCGTCGGCGCTACATCTCAGGTATATAGATACTGGAATTCTGAATAATCTCTTTATCTTTGATTTCATAAAGTTATAACTATTTGCTTACGGAGTACATACTTTTATTTTGGTAATAGTATTTATGTTTAATCATTTTATGTTGCTGTATGATGTTGAGAAAGTAGTTTCCTTGTTGATAATTATAATTTGATTTTTCATATTTTAGTTCTATTTTTTTTTGACAATAATTGACAAAATTAGAAAATTTCAATTACATAATATCAAAGTCTACATTTAAACGGCTTTGGTACTTTTGATATGGTGGAGATTGATCAAGGTTATGTTTGGGTTATTATGGAGTGATCTCTTTGATTATATGCAAGGATTTTTCTTGAATTTGATTGATTAAAAATGTGTAATTTTGTAAAAGAGATGGTATAAGCAAAAAAACTGGGATAAACAGCTTTTATGTATATTAGGGGTGAGCAAAAAGTCAAGGTACCCTGAATCGAAACCGGAACCTGCGGTTCCAGAACCGGAACCTGTTGTGCAGGTTGTGGTTCTGGGTAACAAAATTGGGAACCTGTTGCAACAGGTTCCGGTTTCGGTTCCGGTTCTCACTTTTTCGGAACGGGTACACCAATTCTAATATGAATTTCCCAAAATAAAGGTTCGAGCCTTATAAAAATGCTTCCTATGCCTAAAATATAAAATAATCCAAGCTAGTTTTTGAAAAATATAAATATAAAATTTAAGCCCAAGCTATAAAACAATTAAAGTCCAAACCATAAAGTAGATTTGTTCTCAATAAATTAACAATAATTTATTTAAAATTTTAATATGACAGGGTACCCTGAATCGGAACCTGTTGGAACAGGTTCCGGTTCCGGTTCTCATTTTCAGGAACCTGTTGCAACAGGTTCCGGTTCCGGTTCCCATTTTCAGGAACCTGTTGCAACAGGTTCCGGTTCCGATTCCTGAAATTTTGTCAGGTACACTGTTATGCTCACCCCTATGTATATGTGGGATGTCAGTTGTGGATGTTATCGGTAATTTACTCTTTCATCAATCAGAGAGGTTATTAACTATTAAGAGGGGAAAAAAAAATTACCTCCGCCCCTCAGTGTTGTAACCAACTTTACTGTGGACTTTTTGTTTCTAGGAAAATTTGAGAAAGGTGAGTGAGTGTAGAAAAATGTGGGCGAGTGTAAGAAAAAGGTAGACATAGTAATAGAGAGTTACTTGAAAAGGTGTAAATGTTGTGGGGAGAGGTTGGGAGGGGGTAAGATGGTAAAAGGTGTGTGACTGTGTGTCAAAAATAGAATGAAGTAGAGGTTAGGGGAACACTATGAAACACCCCAAAACATAAAGTGAGAAGAACTTAAAAACTAAAAGGAACTGATGGAGTAGATTCTATTTTTAGAAGTTTCATAAATGTTCAAATTATTGTAACTTTGATCTTCCTTCCATAGCTTTGATGTAGTCGACATGTGATTAAAATCAATAATTGAATTAGTAGCCTTTGCACCCTCTGTGGTTAATTCATCATGGAAGAATATTTGTTATAGCCTATCCTTTGTTGGTTGCTCCATATGGTACTTATCCTTTGTTTTCTTCACTTGAAATAGAGGGTGATCCGATTTTTTGATGGTCTTATTGAACTTTGACCGTTCTTTTACGCTAATATATATGGGTAAAAAGTTACTATTCAAACCTCAAGGTCTTGTTAGATTGAGTTCAATGTGAATTCTCAAATTATCAAATTTTGATATATATATATATATATATATGTATATTTATTTAACACATTAAAAAGCTATCCAACCGCTTCCTCTACTGTTAATTGCTACCTAAACCGTTACCTTGCCAAGCACTACAAAATTATATTGCCTGCTACCTTAAACGCTACCGCCAAACTCGCCCTAAATATATATTACTTATAAGTAAACAAAAATAAGAATTGGTCTGATTTAATTTGATACGAACAAGATTTAGTGACTTGTCCTTGCTTTAGGTAGGTGATTTTGCGGTTGACAATAGAGCAGGCATTAGCCGCACTTTACATCGGATCAGTGCTGTTAGGAACAGGAAGAAAGCAATTATTGGCTTGACCTGCCGCGTAGGCAGGGCTATAACAGGAAGTGCTGATTTGTTGAAAGACTTGGTTAAAGACGGAGCTTCGTTGTTACTCATTGGGCCTCCAGGAGTTGGGAAGACTACAATTATCAGGTCCATCTCATTTTTCTTACAACGTAGAAGTAAATATTGCCAATTATTACTTCTGTGCCAACAATCACTCTTTTTCAATTATCAGTCCTCCATATGTATCATTTTTCAGTAAATGAATGAATCAAATTATTCTGTGCCCACTACCACTTGTTGATTGTCCATGCAGATATTCTGATGTATCTAGAATGACTAATCTTGTTTATTGTCGATAAGTTCCAGTGTGTAGCTTATTAAATATGGCTTCTTGGCAACTTTTTCACAAAACAGCGGACTTTGGTTATAGATATTTTTGGAAGAGGATCAAATCCCCCCCCCCCCCCCCCCCCTGCCCTCCTCGGCTCCTCCAGCCTCCAAGGAGCCCGGGTGTATTCTTTATAACAGATTCAGTTTTCGTTGTAATGTTCTAGAGTCAGTATACTGTATAAGTGAGCCTGGCAGGAAATAATACATGTCCTCTCTCCTTTGATCCTTTCTGTTTTCACGCCTTCTGTTTATTTGGAGAGAAGCCAAGTTAATTCTTTTACAGAGAGCCGACTTTATTCATCCTCTCAGATGATGTGGTGCTTGGAGGGTCGAATTTTGCATAGCCTTACCCCTAGTCGACTACGTTCTGATTTCTGAGCAAACAAATGAACAGAAAACATGCAGAAAGATTTCATATTTAACCCAATGAATGAACTTGCAAACGGTATTGAAGTAAGAAATACGTAGTTTGATAGTTGCTGGAGGTTAAGTTAGTGTTTTTACCTTCCTTTGTCTTCATTGCATTTCGCACAATTTCTTGAAGTTGTATTCACGTCTTGAGTTTGTAAATTTCTAATTTCCTGGAATTACCCTTTTGCACACTGTATAAAAAAGATGCCGCCTTATAATACTGCCTTGTACCCCCCCCCCCTTTTCTCCCAATAAAAAAAGAAGCTCGGTTGCGTGGCTCCAAGGGAATTGTTGTTTGTTTGTTTGAACCCCCACTTCATGTTTCTTTCATGATATACCCCGTCTCAAATTGCTTGCACTATTTATCTTTTTAGGAAGTATCAACTTACCTGGCCCATGCACTATACAGTAAGGTTTTTCTCTAACCTGGCTAAGGTCTTCTGAAAAACAGCCATACCATCGTTGCACCGTTCCCTCCAAACTGTCCTCTCTCTGTCCTACCTCCACGAGTCCACTCTCCAAGGCCTCAAACCTTTTTGAATCTGAGAGAACCATGGCTGCTCCTTCTCCCCTTGGATTGTACAGCTGTGGTACCAATTGCAATATATCGCAACCCCAACACACACCATATAAAGAGCACAAAACAATATGAGAAAGTAAAGTAGAAGGTTTTTGATTAACAAGAACAATAAGAAGGAATACAAGTAGTAGTTTTAGGCTACAAATCTCCAAGGGGAATGACTTTGGGTCACAAGTATCAACAACAAATTTCACAAAGCCTTCTCTCTCTTTCACCTAAGATGACACATGTCATGCTCACGATGAAAGTTTTCCCGCTCTTTTTTTATTTCTCTAAATAAATGGATTAAATTGTGTAATCTTTTTTATTCATGACAACATTGTAGATCTTCTTATTATTTTATTTGCAATCACATGAGATATAAACTAAACATAAAAACATTGCATGAAATTCCTACAAAGAATATACCAAATTCTAAAATTATAGATAATAAAATCTTTGTAATTTCCTAATAAATACCTTGATTGTATTATTAGTCAAATAATCATAAAAAGGAAATAGCAAACGATACATTATTATAAGGGGCATATATTCTAATATTCATTAACTTTTATTTATTTATATCTACATATTAAACGAAAATCATCATTGTTGATGCTACTTACCTACTTTATGTATACATTATCTACTTATTAGACTAATGTTTTCAATCGTTGTACTGAAACCTCGATATTTAGGGAAAACTAGATATGATGATTACCAAATTATATATTATGAAATGATAAAGTTGAAATTAATAACATAAGTATGGTACCAAAAAGATCCTCAATGCAAGACCGGAAATATTAATTATTTTTAATAATTTATATTTTAACATAGTCTTATCAAATTTTTAGTTATTATATGAACGTCTCAACTATAACTATAACATGTTTAATAAAGTTAGAGTTAATTATAGTTAAGGACCATCTAGAAAAGTGAGTATTTAAACTTGGGGCCGTTTGAGTTAATTAAAAGTTAAAACCTTTTAAAGGAGATTGACTACCATAATCCACTAATAAAATCAAATTTAGCTAATTTTTTTTCTAACTTTAACTACTTTTAATTAGCATGATCGAAAAAGGTTTTCCATAACATTTGAGAGCTTAACATTTAAGCGCGCTCAAGAGAGATAATGAGACTCAAGATGCGTACACATAATTACTTCATCCGATCATTTTTATTCTTTATGTTTGGTATCATGGATGCGGATTAACGAATAAATAAAGTGGGGATGGATTCTTTTTTTCTTTAAAGAATATAGAATTTACTTTCATTATTATTGGTCACGGTGATCGACAAGTAGATACTTATTTGGTTGTTGGATTAAGTAAATGGGAGCATTGGGAGATTAATCGAAGTATTGGATGTATTAAAAAAATGATTCAATGAAAATAAAGTTCATTATGGGCACATGTTTTTGTGATTAACAAGGATTGAAATGATAATATAGAGTACCTATTTCTCTTATATAATTTATTCTCTTTTAAAATTTGTATTTATTCTGCATAGTATCGGTCAGGGGAACATATATATAGTGATTATTTTTCCGGGGTAATACATGGAAGGTTGAAACCTATTGAAACATTTGTTTTACAAACCTATACAAGGGTCCTTACTTTTAGATCCAGTGTTTTATTATGGTACTTATGAAAATCTGACCACCTGCGCGGCTTAATCTTCATTCCATACAAAAGGTTAAAATAAGATAAATGTAACATGTATAATATACCTAACTTCAATCCTAAATATATTATTGTTTTCTTCACTAGAACGAGTATATTGCATACAATAATACTTCGTATATTATTTTGATGTTCTATATTCCGGTGGTTAGTAGTATAACATATTAACAAATTGTTTTTGACAATGTAAAAGAGTTTACTAATACTCATTAAATTAATTGTATTTTAGATATTATAAGTTCATAATTGTATTTAAAAGTCGCGTATCTTTAAAAACATAAACCTCAATTACTTTTAAAGTTTTCTACTTCGATTTAGTTTATAATTTAAAAGTTTTCTACTTTTCAAATAAGATTCCAACAAAAAGAATTTACACATATCTGGTGTACAATATGATAATGGAAATAGTATGTTTTTTTTTGGGTGCAAATGGTGCAAATGAGCCATAATGGCGGGGATGAGAATCGATCCCAGGATCACCTGGAACCGGGAGGGAAGCTCTAACCAATTTAGCTATCCCCCACTCTCTAATGGAAATAGTGTGTAATACGAAGTATATTAGTGATGTTGCCATATGCATGTTGTAAATGTCGGAGCACAACAATTTATTTTCAGTTATGTTGTTGTTAATTTGTTACAATATGCAGAGTTTATTTTGAAATTTTGAAATAAGATTTTCAAATTAATATAAACTTAATATTTGAACTTTTTACCGTGCAATTGCACGGGCACTATACTAGTTCTATTTATGCACTAGAAGTTGTCTCCCTAGTACACTTAATTGAATGCAACTGCTGCTCCTCTTATCTTCTAGCACTGGTAACGTTTCTCTTGCACCCACCTCCTTACTTGCTTTGGTTGTCTTGGTTGTATCTCTTGCTCTCTAACATTGGCAGTGGTTTGTGTCTGTTTGTGTCTCGAGACCATGGGACACGTGGCCGGTTAGGATGATTCATTACAAAGTGAAGCCTTTTGGCATTCAACATTACTGTCAATCTCTCTGGTTTTACGGTTGGAGAGGAGTGGTAGGATACTTTATAATAGATATTTTGGTGAGCAGTCTTTGTAGAGAAGATTTGGCTTCCTTGCCTATCTTTGATTCTTTGATGCTACTTTGTGAGGGTCTTTTCAAAGAAATGTTTGAATATGGTACCATTTAATTGACAAAATTTTATTTATTTTAAGAGCTTTACAAGACTCATTATCTTTTGTTGGTGTGTGTGTGTTTATTGATGGTTCATTGAAAACATCTCTTTACTATGAAATTTAATGACCATTTGATGCGTTGAAGACTAATGATTTCCTTGATCCTTCTGCAGAGAAGTAGCTCGCATGCTTGCTGATGATTATCAGAAACGCGTAATGATTGTTGACACTTCAAATGAGATTGGTGGGGATGGTGATATACCACATGCTGGAATTGGCAATGCTCGACGGATGCAAGTACCAAATGCGGATATGCAACACATGGTACTAACTCATATACCAGGATATTCTTTTATATTACAGAAAAGAATGCAGAAGTGAATGTTAGTTTCCTTTAGTGGTATTTTTTTAACAAGGTGAATTTCATTGTTGTTGAAAAATATCATACACATATCTCCTAGGTTGCCGAGGCAGTTTATACAAGTTCATAGGCCTAATACAGTAATACTCATTTGTGACAAAAGGATCTAACTTTCCTATTAATTAGGACAACTAGATTATAAACCTGTTCCTTTGGAATAACACAATGTGTACACTTGCAATTATATCATTCTGGTTTTTGGCAAACTAGATGCTTTGACTAGAATGGAAATCGCTACTCTAAATTAAAGACAAACTCTCTTTTTCTTAGAGCATCATGTTTCCTGTCATGCTTTTTCCAATCCTGGGCATTTTGTGAAAGTGTTAAAAAGTGATGGAATTGCTTATTTGGTAAGATGATATAAGGGATCCCTAACGGTTTAGACAGATTAAAGGAGTCATTTGGATGCTTTGGTGAGAAAACACGAGAACATTCTTTGTTAGTGATCTCTTGTGGGGGTCCTGATAGAGAGAAAAAGGTTGTGGATCATGGAGAGAGAGAGAGAGAGAGAGAGAGAGAGGGGAAATCTATGGTCTACCCTGTCTCCCTTGCCTACATTTTTTCCCCTCTCTCCTTAATTACCCCACATATGAGTTACTAATGAGGATGCTTTGACATTGTAAAGCAAGCAATCGTAGAAAAAGAAATACCATGCAGGTTTATTTGGGAAATTGGAAAACGGATAAGGGGGAGATGGATGCTATCATTGGTATATACTTTGACAATTTATTCATGACGGAGAGCCCCCGTGGCTTTGATGAGGCAATGGAAGGTCTTGAGAAGCTAGTGACGGAGGATATGTGTGAGACCCTAGACCAAGAACCGACGGCGGAGGAGGTACGAGAATCGTTGTTCCAAATGCTCCTGAATAAAGGCTCCCGGACCTGAAGGTATGCATGGTCTTTTCTTTAAAAAAATTTGGGGTATAGTTGGAAGCGATGTAATGAAGTTTGTGAAATGTTGGTGGCGTGGGGAAGCTTCTTTGGAGGAGGTAAATCGCATATGTATTGTAATTACCCAAAACGCAATGAGCCGAAGAGGATGACAGAGTTTAGGCCGATCAACCTATGCAATGTTTTGTACAAAATTATATCCAAAACTCTTGCAAACAAGTTGAAACCGATGTTGGGGTCAATTATATCGATAAACCAAAGTGCTTTTGTTCCTAATAGATTGATCACGGACAATGCTCTTGCGGCTTTTGAAATTTTCCATATGATGAAACGTCGTGGCGAGGGTAAGGATGGTACTATGGCCTTGAAATTTGACATGAGTAAGGCGTATGATAGGGTGGAATGAAGTTTATTGGAGAAGGTAATGGGCAGACTGGGGTTCAGTCGGAGTTGGATCGAGAGAGTACTAAGTTGCCTATCAAGCGTCTCTTTTTCCTTCAAATATAATGGCACAATCTCAGGCTCTCTAACCCCAATATGGGGTTTATGACAAGGTGACCTATTGTCTCCATATTTATTTCTTTTTTGTGCAGATGCTTTCTCCACACTTATTTCGAAGGTTGCTAAGGAGAAGAAAATAAATGGAGCACAAATATGTTATGGAGCACCGAGAATATCCCATCTCTTTTTCGCCGACGATATTATACTATTTGTGTAAGCTAATTTGCAAGAATGCTCTAAGGTCGCTGATATAATCAGTACATATGAGAGGGCTTCTGGTCAAAAAGTTAATCTAAGCAAGACGAAGGTCGCATTTAGTAAGTGTGTTGGCTCGGGGAGACGTGCGAAGATTATTGAAAAATTAGGTGTACGGGAAGTCGACAAGCATGAAAAGTATCTGGGTTTACTGACTATTATTGGAAGATAAAAAATGGCGGTCTTTGCATGTTTAAAGGAGAGAATATGGAAGAAGCTACAAGGATGAAAGGAGAAATTATTATCCCGCCCGGGTAAGGAAGTACTTATTAAGGCGGTGGACCAGGCCATCCCCACGTATATGATGAATATTTTAAAATCCTGGAGGGCCCTCATCGACGAAATACATGTAATATTGGCGAGATTCTGGTGGGGCTCAAATGGAACGGAGAAAAAGCTTCATTGACATCGTTGGGAGGCACTCTGTCTGTCTACCTAAGTCTATGGGGGTTATGGGATTAAGGGACTTAAAGTGTTTTAACCAGGCTCTCCTAGCAGAAGGCTGGCTGTTGTGCAACTCAAACGGTTCTCTATTGCATCAAATGTTGAAGGGCAAATACTATAAACATTCGGAATTTAGTGATGCCCGACGCGGGTATGACCCAAGCTGCTGGAGGAGTATTTGGGGGGCGAAGTCACTTTTGCTGGATGGACTTAAGTGGAGAGTAGGGCTTGGCTCGGCGATTAAGGTGTGGGAAGATGCCTGATGCCAGGTGAAGGTACGCACATTGTCCCAACTCCGAATGTAGATAGTGATATGAATATGTATGTGTCGGAGCTGATTGATTATGAGAACGGGTGCTGGAACATCATTGTTAGCTGCCATATTCCCGTGCATGGCCTAATGACCGAAGACACTGGTAGCCGATAGACAATGGTATCTACACAGTTCGAACTGGCTATTGGCTATGGAGATTGGGACACTTAAATGCTTGGAAGTTGTTTCATGGAGAAGGTGAGGCAGATTTATGGAGAGTTGTATGGAGCATGGGTGGTCCACCTAAATTAAGCCACTTCACTTGGCGTGCTTGCAAAGGGAGTTTGGGGACAATGGAAGTCCTAGCTAAGAGGCATATTCGCGAGTCAAGGAGCTGTGCAATTTGTGGTGGTGAGGAGGAAACTATAGTCCATGCATTGTGTGATTGCAAATTCGCTTCCCCTATTTGGTCTCACAGTGAGTTTGTCAGTTTGATTAAAGACGCTCCGACGTCATTTTGTAGATGGGTTGCTGGAAAACTGGAAAAGGTGAAGCTACACAAATTTACGGCACTAGCGTGGGCAACATGGTTTTGTAGAAATAAAGCGATCTTCGAGCCGTCTCAAATACTAGATCTTGTTATGACGCTGCGGGGTTTGTTAAGTTGAATGATGATTAGGGGGAGTATTGTGAGAAGGTTAGAGTGACAGTACCATATACTCCCCCCATACTAGCTGCTGCTACATGGTTTCCTCCACCCCAAGGTACTTTTAAAGTAAATGTTGATGCTCATGTAATGGAGGGGGTTGGGGTTTCTTTTAGGGTAGCTATTAGAGATGCAGAAGGGAAGCTTGTGGTAGCTGCCGTGAAGAGAATAGATGCAGTATGGGCTCCCGACATGGCTGAAGCGGGTACAGGATGGACCTGGCGCAACAGCTTGGGTATGTGAATGTGATATTGGAAAGCGACGCATCGAACTTAGTACGGGCCATTCAACACAATCAGATGAGGGATGCACCAATTTTCATGATTTATGATGATCTTACAAGAATTAGTAGCTCTTTTGATTTATTTCTATGTATTCACGTGAGACGAGCGGGAAACACGGTTGCTCATTCTATAGCTAGATGGGACACCAATGTAAGCATGGAGAGAGTATGTATGAACTCCTTCCCCCAAAGTATCCAAACTTTGGTGGAACTTGATTTAATATAATTCCATGAGCTCCCGGTCTTTCCCTCAAAAAAATGAGGATGCCGTGATAATATCAATTTAACAGACTTCGAATGTATTATACTAGATTTTTTTACCATAGTTGTTGATGTGTGTTATAGGATTTGAAGAGCTCTATGTTGGTTGCTTGGTGGGGCCGATTGAGGAGCGTAAGATGGGGTTGGATTAGGCGTACAATCCTCATTCACAGGGGATATGATACTAACTTGATTGTCACTGGTTCACTGCTATTGATATCTTCAAACAAGTCCTCAGATATTCATACTTTGATTTCATTTCAGCAGTGAGAATCAACATCTCTTAGTGTTGAGTAGGAGAAAGTCAGAAACTTATTTTTAAATGAGATTGTTTGCTGCATTAGTCGCTGACAAATTCAGAGTTGGCTGCTTACTTATTTAAAGATGCTGCTTGGAGAGTTGGAGGTAAGTCCTTTTGGAGGCTTTTGAGAAACCAATGATTGTGGTCTTGTGGATGGCAAAAAATTCGCTTGGTCTCTGGTTTATGTTGCATTCCTACGTATACAGTGTTCCTCTCTCTTATCTCTCTCTTTCTAAGTGACTGATGACTGTTGCACATAAGCTTCAGAAATTGACGACATATTTCTATTTATCTGTGGTTGATGGTGAAAGAAAATACCATTTTGTAAAGTAACATATGGTGTATCATCCAGAGTGGAGGGAAGTCTGGGAAACCAGTCGGAAGTGTTTCTCTAGTTGGGAAATTGAACATGGCATCCCTCTTGAATCTGAGTCCCTTTGGTATTATATCCAAAGGGTAAATGCGGGTTGCACCAAAATGGGTAGGGCCCTGAATGTGCAGCGATGTGTAATAGACTGGCCTAGAAGGAGGAGTACAATGGGGAATGACGTGAAGTAGAGAAATTGTTAGAGGAGAGGGAAGGGAACAGGGAACATAAATCCTATATTATATAATAGAGGAGACTAGAGAGAGAGAAGTTGTGAAGAAAATAAGCTCTTAGAGTTTATGTTGATTGCTTTAGCTTGTTAGTTTGGGGTGCCTGAGATTGTAAATTCAATTTGATGATTTGATTGCGATATGTGCTTGTCCGTGGAATATTTCTTGTATTTTCTGCTCAAGTACATATCATTTTCACAAGTGTCATTTACAAGTGGGTTAGAAGTGTCATTGGCATAATAGCTATCGTATCTTTTCCAGGTGTTGATAGAAGCAGTAGAAAATCATATGCCTCAGGCAATTGTGATCGATGAGATTGGCACAAAACTTGAAGCACTGGCTGCAAGTACAATTGCTCAGCGTGGAATACAGCTAGTCGCTACAGCTCATGGAATCACAATTGAGAACTTAATCAAGAATCCTGCTCTGGATATGCTTGTTGGAGGAATACAAGTACTGATAACTAATATTTTGGTGTTAAAATTTCTATTACCTCCATTCTTGCAATAATATTATTATTGAGATATTTCGTTCTAGACTGTGTTGGTAGAATAATGGCAGTGCTTTGAACTGTACAGATATAATTGCTCTTTTGATTGAGTCTTCCAGAGAACAAGCATGTTCATGGGTAGATTTGAAAAGTTTAATTACAGTGAAGATAATACTGTCTATAATTCTTAGCGTTAAATATGATCTGCTCCAGCTAGGATTTGCCTTTTGGTAACATTTGAGGATCCACAGTATGCATTCTGCTGACATTTCTTTTTCACCTGTAATGTTCCTAAAGTAACTATTTGGTGTTTTAGGTGAATGGCTTGCAACCAAATTAATTCATGTTGGTCTTAATATTAAGAAACATGAACGGTGGTATAGAACCTTACCACAATCCAAGGACGCCTCTGCATACTGATAGATTCTTTTTTTACGTGCTAATTTTAAACAATATATTAGAAGAGTCATTATTGTGATGTTGTCTTTGTGTCATTGTTGCCTCAATGATTCAATCTATATTTCCGTTCTTTTGTTAAATAACATCATTTCGCCGTCACATTAGCAAATTTCTATTTATGTCTGAATAGCCGCTGACTAAAAATATTTGTCAGTAATGCAGGCTCTGATCTAGTATTTAACTATAAAATTTATACTTTTGTTCATTTGGCAGAGTGTAACTCTGGGTGACGAAGAGGCAAGTAGGAGGCGTGTTCAGAAAACAGTTCTGGAGAGGAAAGGACCTCCAACTTTTCATTGTGCTGTAGAGTTAATTTCAAAAACAGAGTTGTGAGTGCACCGAAGTTTAGGAGCAACAGTTGATGCCATACTAGCAGGTACCTTTTAACATTAAGGCATTGAAGCAGATTTTGTCTCGTACTACATAAAATTTATTCTTATCTTCTGCATGATGGTTTATGACTGAGTTTTGATGTGATTCTATTATGTGTTTTATTGGTAGACAATCTTTAGATTTTGTGGTTTGCAAGATGAAAGTGAGTACAGTTGACCAATATGTTCTCCCTTGTATGCCATTATGAATTCTTTTTGCAGGCCGATGCCCAGACTTCGATGTACGTAAAGTAAATTTTCATGGATTGCAAGCACCCGAAGAAAGAGAACCACTTGTTTCCCATTCCAATGGCAGGAATGTGCAAGTTGAACCTCAAAGTGTCCCGTCAGAAACTGCAGAAAATTCCGAAAATAATAGTTTTCAGAGGTCTGCTACACCTCCTGAAAAGAGTTCTGATGATGGGAGACCCCTTCGTATCTTTGTATATGGGGTAAGAAGTCATCTTATACAATAAATTTTGCCTAACATATTCAGTTTGTCTCCTCCTCTTAATGGTTCTTTCAGATTTCAGGATTTCAATAGGAATAACGTCAAATGTGGTTTCAAAAATCATATTCATATTTCTCCTTTGAATAAAAACCTATACAAGATTTCCCCACAGTTTTGAGTTTCCGTTCTAGAAAAGTAATTCACTTCATTGGACGTTAGCGTCCTAACACATTGTCCAGCACAAAGAGGGAAAAGTAAATAAAAATGTGACTAGGGATTCATTATTTGAGCTCCAAAGTGCACAATTTTATGTTGAACCGGTGAGAAAATATGGTAGTATTTTAAATTGTCTGTGAATTGAAAATCTCATTATTGCGCCCTTCTTAACAGATTTTGGAGGCAACTGTGATGCAAGGGATTAAAAAGTTGAACATGGATAACGAAGTTGAATTGACAGATAATATCAGCGAAGCGGACGTACTACTAGCTCTGCAATCCAAGCTCAAGAAGAATCTGGGTATCCAAGCTACTGCTAAATCTCATGACAAACTTGTATATGCAACCAAGGTATTCTTTCCTATGTTTCAGCTTCTATACCCTTCCTCTGGAAAATGTTTTGACCAGGGCTGTAGATTTCTTGCAGACCAGCTCTTTAGTGCAAGTAACTAAGGCACTTCGGTCATTAGTGAATGACTATGATTATGAGGACATATCAAAAGGTTTTGAAATAGAAAACGGTCTAAAGACTTCAGAAAAGATTGATGCCCTTGAGGTAATGGATGTAGTTTCTGTCCGCTCCTTTAAATCTAGGTGATGAAGAAAATGCCCTTGTGGGAAGGATATAATGAACCATTAAGCTTATGCAATATGCTCTCAATTTTATAGGAAGCAAGAATCGCGATTGAGCAAGTTGTTATTGTCAAAGGGGAACCTGTGGAGCTACTGCCGAGGCCTCCCCACATCTTGTCTCTCCAAGTGGAACTTGCTGAAAAATATAAGCTGCAGTCAGAGATCATAGGTCTGGAACAAGAATCACACCTTCGTATAATTCCTTTCTACTTGAATACTTCTGGGAAACAGAAGGACAGAGAGGCGGCAGATGCTGCAACTACCATTGATGAAGCCATGGACATCAATGACAATGCAAATGGCTCATTATACTCTTTTGACAGATTACCTATACTTCCAGATTAATCATCAAGTTGACAAGAAATGACGTTTTTGTGTGCAACACTACCTGATTCCTATCTTACGTGTGACACTGCCAAACTGTATAGTATGTAAACCAATCAGTCTCTCTATCTGTATAATCATCTCTATGGTTCCCTTCATCAATCTGACTTAATTTCAAGGGCAGGTCTTTTTCTCATTTAACTGAGCAGTTATCATGTTGATGGTCTTTTTCGGATGAATTTTTCTTCTGTTCTAGAGTAGTATGTATTATCCCAGTTATAAGAATTAAGCTGAAAAGGTCTTTTCAGCAAGCCTACAATGATGGGAACTTCTCTCTGAAAAGGAGGATAAAAAAAAAACTACGGAGTATTAAGCTAAAATAGGTTGGTACCTTTATCAAAATACATTGACTTCTGTTTGGATGACTCTGGAGTATTAAGCTAAAATAGGTTGGTACCTTTATTTGGTTAATTATTTCAATTTTAAACTTCATGCTCGTTTTGCTTGTCGCTGACTTATAGTCCACAAAATCTATCTTTGACTTCTACTATTGAAAGAATTTATGGCGTACTCATAAGGAACTTGGACTTGCCTGCTAAATCTGCCTCCACTGGTGCAAGGTTTTATATCTCTCTCTTTTCTTCCCTTTTCTCATTATATCTTTCGTTTAATGTTACATAATCTCATATCACTGCCTTGCTTCTGTATGGATGTTTTTAACCAACAGGATCATTCAAGTAGGAGTCAACAGCTTGTGATTAGATGAACACGTAAAAATTAGATGATAATGTCACCTGTCATGAAGTTCAAGGTTAGCATTCTGCAGGACCATTTACTTTTGTTCTTATAAGTTGAATTCCTTGAAAGAGTTAAGTTCCTTAATGATGGAGTTAATCACGATACCTTATTGCATTTCTTGTTGCTATTTTTGTCTAGATTTGCTGGTTATTAAAATTCGATATAGCTTTGTCAACTTGGTAAATACAATACGAGAGTATACATTTCTGGAATTTTATTTTTGAAGATGATAATTATTAGCTACAGTGTTTAACTCATCCTTGTCAACTATCTTTCGATCATCATGTGACATTAACATTCTTTAAATATTATTTTAAATAGAAGATACAATATACTCTACATATGATTAATAAGAAAAGGAAATAGTCAAACATGGGATATGGATGTTAGAATTTATAAGTATAATCCATAGGCATGAATCGCACACATGTTGGTGGGAAGCGACAAAGTGCTGCATCTTATGGGTCTTAAATTACAAACGGGAAAACTGTAACTTTATTTTTCGAACGAGTTTTGGAGCATACATTTAGGTTATAGTTGAAAATATACCGTTAATTGTACGTCCTTTTGCGAAGAAATAAGAGGTTTGAAAGTTCAAATAATTATGAAGACTACAATATGAATGTGAAGTTCTCTTATCTAAATTCAATAGTATTAATATGCATAAATAATTACCTTAATAACGGATTATAACGGTTGATTTGGTAATGTAATGGTCTATAATAAAATAAATGACAGAACAGCAAGTTGAAAAGCCGCGACAGAACGGCGCTGATTTTATTACTTGATATTATCAGCTTGGAGTTTTCCTTTGGAGTTCTATCTTGAAAGAAATAAAGGTAAAGGCGTTCTGCGAGTAATGGATTGTATAGTAAATGGCACTGACTTTCCAAATGGAATCTATTGTCCCACCAAGAACCTCAAGGCTCAAGCAGATAAAATAAATATTATCTTATAGGTAATACATTTGGATAAGTACAAATTATGTTGATCAAGCCAACACTTTTACATGGTTGCCTACTACGGCCAAACTTACTGGTTGAAACCATATTTTTAATTCAGAAATTTCCACATCCGTACATTCATATGTTTCACTTGCCACTTCTGCAATTTCTTGTTCATATTAGTGTGTTTGAATGCTTGCCACTTTATGTGATAATTTAAATGCTTTATTAGAGTCAACTCCTTTTTAATCACTTGAAATACAGCTATTGTCAGTCAATTCTGTGTTAGGTGATTGACTGCTATAATCATTGAACTGTCAACGTCTGTATTACTATCTGTTAATGACTTGTCAATTACTTGTTCGTCAGGATGCTGTTTGACAAGAATTTTATACTTAACCCCTTTGAATAAGATGAGTTTTAATGGTAGAATTCTGCACCCCCTTCCCTTTGACTCACTCATCTTCTTCTTCCTCTTATCTCCAAACTTTCGGTTGTCCTAGCAAATCATTGCATCCAAACATAACCTTAAGTGGAATATTTCTTTTGGATCTAGAACTACTGTTTACATTCGTCATTTTTACACCAAACTACCACTCCTTCTAGAAATGTAATTTAGCAGCTCCACAAAACTTGTGTAAGACGGTCTCAAAATGTCTCATGGTGAAACCTATAGATTTATGGGTGAAAACTATAATTTGTAGCTGAAAGTGGGTAACCTTTTATATATCGGTTTTTTCATGAAATACCCTGATTTTTGGCGTAATTCACCAACTGCCCCTCGACTTTCTATAATACATAAAATACCCTTTCAGATTGTTGAATGTATCTAACCGCTTTTTTTTAGATGTATCAAGCGTTTACTGTAACTTTCATGAAATTTTTAGCGACAGATTTAGCAACATCCGCCACTACTGACCTGGTGTTATGGACTTACGGTCAGACACTCATACAGGGCCTGCTGATGTTGTTGCATGTCAGCAATACCCACCTACATTCTTTTTGTACAAGTATTTAAGGAAAAGACAACTTCCCTTGTATAGATATGTCCTGTCTGCGGACTTTTCATTTTAATTGGGTGTGTGGGTGGGTGGGTGTGGGGGGGGCGGGGGGGGGGGGGGTTAGAAAACAAAAGGGAAGTGAAGCAATCCGAGATCGGAGAGAGACTTGAGTAGACAATATCATTTTAATAAGCATTGATATTGTGACGTGGAGAGTAGAATGACCATGAATAGAGGTATTTGACAAGAGTAGACAATAGTTTAATAGTGGAAGAAATCTTTCTCGTTTATTTTCTGGAATTCATACGTTGAGGAATTTGGGGTTCCTTTATCTAAAGGCTTTCATAGGAACCTTTTGTTACTGTTTTTTTCTCTCTTTTTTATGGAAGGGTTGATACTTGATAGTTAAACTTTTATCTCTATAATAAATTTCTAGTTATTTCCTTGGTTGCTGATGGGGAATTTTAGACAGAAATTCCAGCTTTCCGAGCACAGTTTGGATATGCCTGGCTGTATATTTTCCTAGGGAAGCACATGATGCATGATTCAACTTGTGTTATTTTGAATACAAGGGGATGGAAAAATGGGTAGATGCAATATTGGTAGCAATTCCCATTAAGAGTAAGAAAGGTAGCATGAAGTAATATGAAGCCGTTGCCTTTCGTCTAAAGCCACCGCCTTTGTTTAAAATTGCTGCACATGTCATTTAGAATATGCACTTACGCTTTATCAAGTGTACATTTTGTCTGTTACTCCGTAATAGAATAAGCAGATAACTAACTTTGCAAGTGTACATTGCCTGTTAATAAAATAAACAAGTAATTGACTAACTCACTCACTAGTTAACTTTATGCTAGCTTTTTCAAGTGAATCTTATTGGTTTATTAGGCCATGTAAGTGTCAGCTGTATGTATATAGTTTGAATTATTGGATTGAATAAATGATAGTTTATGTATATTCTCTCTTGATTCAAAAGAAATATTACCAAACAGAATCCTCGATCTATAATCATCCACCATCCAAGTTAAAGCCAATTAAGAAATAAAAGAGATATATATATAAAATGAAAAATGGGTGCTCCTATTTTAGCAATGTGCTTTTCTTTTTTAAAGTGCTTAGGCTTTATATCAAGTGCAGAAGTTCTTTCAATACTTTTTAGGCTGATCATGGAAAACTAACTGGACTTACTAAGTTACTATTATTATCTGGTTTTTGGGTGGATTTGAAGTGATACGAAGAAATTGAGCATAATAGGTTAAGAGATAATTGAATCCAGGCAGAAAAACTTATAGGATAACAGTGGCTTTTAGTACAATATGAGATAAGTTGATGTCAAATACTCCCTAGTCCCTAGTCCCTAGTCCCTAGTCCCTAGTCCCTACCACCCTAGGAAGGTAAAAGAAATTAAGGAGTAAGGGGAGTGTTAAAGTTGTGACTTGGTGTTGATCCAACTTCAGGGAAGCAGTAGAGAAGAAAAGCTTTACTAAAACTTTAGTATTAAGCGATAGAGGGACTACTTAATCATGGTTTTTGCTCTTGATTTTCACTAACTAGTTTGTTGACATCCAGACTTTCCTGATTATCTGATTTTTAAACCATTTAGCAATAGTTTTTACTTTTTAGTTTCATGAGGTGGAGCTTACCTATGCCATTAAAATTGAACACTAATAAGAAAACTTTGCTTTGTTCACTTAATTTAGTGGCTGAATTTTAATTTGACCAACTCCAGATGTAATATTTCTGTGTTCAATCTTCTCCTGAATCCTGCATGCATATAATAGGATATTTGATTAGACCTGCATATACTTACTAATTCCTTTTTGACACAATAGATGAATAGATTTCTATGTAACGTAACTAATGGAACTCTTTTCATTCCTCTGCTTTTTGCTCTAGAAATGCTAACTTGTTGCAGAAAACATCAGTTGAATCAGCTTTTTGAATTCTTCTCTTCTGTTAATTTGTTTGTTTATCTGTTTTGTGAGTCTCCTCATCACCTAGTTGCTCAGCTTTTCTTCGACTGTTGTGCACATTGGACTTCCTTCTGACTTGATTAGTACTGTATTATCTTGTAAACATACTTTCCTTGGGTAACAATATGTGCAAATGGGTGAGTAAGCCTTATCCAGTGTTGGATACTTAGATCAAGCCTGGTGTGGAAGATGGGGGCAGTAGAGGAAAGCTAGTACAAGCTTAGAGCATGTTTTGTATAACACTTGGGAATCAGTTAACTAATTCCATTACCTGTTGTTTGGTATAGAGATAGGTAGGGTAACCATTACCACCAATTTGTTACCTCTCCTAATTAAGTCCTATCCTATCCTTGTGGTAACAAAGTGTTACCCTCCTCGATCCCTAATTTGATATAACCAAATAAGAAATAATATTAACACTTAACATAAGCATTTCTCCTTCTTAAATGTTTCCAATAGAATGTCCTTTACTAGATTAATACAAGATCACATGACATTAATTCCGTACGAAGAAGAACGACCCTTGATGATAGTTCTTTCGGCTGAAGCTGACCCTTAAAGAGAAGCTAAAATAATGCATGAGGTTGGCCTTATGACTATATCAAGTGGAGGATGTGGAATTTTATAAGAATTATTATATAGCAGAAAGAAAGATAATCTGGTGCAAGAAAACTAGTAATTTTTTACGCGCCGACGTCGGTACTTTAGAGCTTGGAGTGCACTACATATGAAAATACCATTGGATAATCTGATAGGGGAATGCATGGAGATTAGATGCATCTTGTATTAGTGGAATTCTTGCGCTTCATAATTGTCCTATTTAACTCTTCTACTTTTTAGTATTTTAATGGGCGGCATGGTATTCTAAACTTGGATGCCATTATTTCTGTATAAATACCACCATGCATTCTTCATCTGGACATACCATTGAATACCAATTCATACCCAATACCCAATAACATTAACTAATCTCGATTATAAACTTATAATGGCTGCATTCAGATTTTGGGTTTGCCTTATTATCTTACTTGTTTCGTTCACGGGCTCCATAGCTCGGCCTCTACCGCCGATTAGTACATTGCCGACTAATACAATGGCGATGCAAGGCTCTGTAAAACTAAAACACAGCAGCACTAGTACATTGCCGCCGGTCAAGGATAAAGATGATATGATTGGACAGGTGAAAGAAATGTTCAAGGGGAGAATGCAAAGAGAAGATGTTATCAGAAGTTACTATGTTTCAGATAGGGTTAGTCCTGGAGGCCCTGATCCCCACCATCATTAGTTTCAGCTTCAGGTTCAGCTTCTTTTATGCGTTCGTTCCAATCAACGGCTGACCATTGATCATTTTCATGCTTTCTATTCTTAGTATGCCAACACAACCTTACTCTTTTTCTTATCAAAGAGTGTTTTTGCAAAACAAGGTTGTGGTTTATTGGCAATTATTGGTTTATACACCCGGGTGCACAGTGAGCATTGTGTAATCCGTGTAAAACGACGTAGTTTTAAGTGTTATTCACTTTTCAATTAATTATAAAAAATAAAATAATTGTAGATATTCCTTGTACTTAGCGTGGAAGTTGGATAACAATCTTTTTTTTTTGGTTAAAATATTTTGGCAGAAGTTATATAAAAAATAATAAATACGGTTATTAGTATTAAATTATTTAACCTAAATTGTAGGATTGATTTTTTTTACGAATACCAAAGAACATGTAGATGTATACCAAAGAAAATGTAGAGGGATATCGATGAACATGTAGAGGAATAATAAAGAACATTCGTGTAGTAGTGGTATATTCATGTTTTCCGAACTAATTTCCTGAATAGCCATTAAATAAAATTCCGATTCATTTAACATAGCGATCTATTTTATGTCATTGGTGTAACCTTGTAGGTTCAGTCAAGAGTAAGCTGTGAGCCTAATAAGGATTAGAACTCACTGATTGGAAAAATTGCTCCAGCTAGCTGTTCCGATCAATTGATCTCACTGGAATTAATTATTCGTAATTAATCTGAACCTTGGTATTTGACTAATGCACCTTGGGTGAAGGACATATTTCCTTCAATCTCCCACTTGTCCTTTAGACAAGTGTGCATTCGCATTCCTTTGTCGCTTAGTGTTACTTGCTGTGAGGGGGTCGAAAAAGCACGAGCCTATGCGTGACCTCGTCCCTCGTGGGTGTGACGTTTCTTTTTTGTCAAATCAAGTGTAATTGGATTTCCTGTGAGTTTACACCCAATTGACTAGTAATATAGGAGTCGCCATTCAGTTTTTAACGACAATGAGAAAAACTGACAAAACCCGGTTATCGTGACATAAAGGGAGTGCAATTATGTTTGACCACGACGGCCGTAGGTTCCCTTGTGATCCCTGGTGTGGGGATCTCTCAACATACACCCGCAAGGTAGAGATTGAGGGTTCGGGGGACTGTAACTACCGAGAGGAGTACTCGCTCTTCGATAACTCCAGATGCAGGATATCCTTACTAGCTCAGCATAAATAATTGAAGGGACATGCGTTAACTATTAAACTAATCTGAGTTGATTATAATAATATTCAACATATAGCACTAGATCAAGCGCGATTATTTGATTTAGATTGTATTAAGGGACCTAGCATGATAATCCAATTTCCCAACATATTATCTTTATTAGGCGTGATAGAACAATCAAATTTGATTAGTTTAACAGTTTATAAAAAGGGCGAGGAAAGCAATTAAACCATGGAAAAGAGACACATTACGACGCACCCTTGAGAGGTGCGTCACGGTTCTTAGAAAACTAACCACTTTGACTTTGCTATTTCTCCTTTTATTTAACGAATCTCAAATTACGGGACAGGATACGTTCTGTTCGATTTTTGGATCGATTGCGACAGAACGCGTGATCAATTTCGCAGCGTGAGACTTAGGCTTAGGGGTTTAGAGTCAATACTCAGAATATGAATTGTGTGTTGTGTTTTTCTCACGTCGAACTTGGGGCTATATTTATAGAAAAGAGTTCGTGGAAAGATAGAATTGTAGAACTCTAATCCACGAAGAATTAGGAAAGAACACGTCCCAAGTATTTTCAGCGCCCAGGGCTGGGCGTCAAAGATTTCGGCGCCCAGCTTTGGGCGTTGAAAATAGGATCCAGGCAATTTCAGCGCCCAGGGCTGGGCGTTGAAATTGATATTTGGGCCGTTTCTTTGTCAGATTCGGACTCTTAGAATCCGGAGTGTATGAGACTTAATCGAGTCTTTTAGTGCGTATTAATTTTATGACGGGATGCGTCTGGGCCCGTTACGAACTCTAGGCTCGTTAGGATTTCAATCAACATGTGACTCTTATTTTCGAATCGTATTAGGAATAGGATTCCCTCGCAATTTCTATCTCATTTAGGATTTATGTTGGAGTGCAACACCTAATTCTGACAGGTTTCTATCTTTTATGACTTGCCACTTTTAACAACTACCCATTACGGCAGTTACTATTTTTAGCAGGTTTCCATAAATAGCAGGTTTTTATAAATAGCAGGTTTCGGGTGAAATGAAAAGGGGAATGAGATTCGTCATTTTATAGGAGATGCGTTGTCAAGTGGAGATTTATGTTCTCATCATCGAACCTTCCCTTTCGGGAATGGGGACAAAAGTAGGTGTCTACAATTAGCCCCCACTTTGACTGAGTCTTGGAGTAAGACGATGGTCAAAGTATTAGACGGAGTGCGTCACACAAGTCATGGTGACCTGTTTTTGCGAGGGTCTCACGAGCCCCCGAGTGATAACATTTGACTTAAGGGTCATCACTTGAAGTGTCGACATATCCCTCACGTGTCATTGGGATTTGTCAACAGATAGTATAGAAAACTCCCTCACTTTGTCATTGGAAGTATCTAAAGAGGCGTAGAAACTCCCTCACTTTGTCATTGGGAGTAGCTACAGATGTTTTCGAAATCAAAGCTATAAAGTGTAATTGGGCCTGGCCAAGCCCAACCACGAGGTAAAAATGTTTTTAAAGATTCTCATTTTCAGGGCTAGCTAAACGAGAAAACCCCCTTGTTTTTATGGGACGTAAAACGAAGGAAAATCCAGCACATCGTTCTTTTTTGGAAAAACGGAAAACCAATCCTTTAATTTTTGGATAAAGGGAAAACCGATCCTTTAATTTTTGGAAAAAGGGAAAACCGATCCTTTAATTTTTGGAAAAAAGGGGAAACCGATCCTTTAATTTTTGGAAAAAGGGGAAACCGATCCTTTAATTTTTGGAAAAAGGGGAAACCAGAAAAAGTTATCGCTGCAGCGACTAAGGACTTGCGCGGTTAGTGGCGCAGACCCCGCCGACTAAAGATGGCGAGCCTGTCCGCTAAGGGTGGACACCCCGTCCGATAGAAGTGGACGAATCTGTTTTGAAATTTGTTTGTGCTTTTTGAAAATAAGGACCTACGTGGTTTGTGACGTAGACCCCGCCTGCTGAAGATGGCGAGCCTATTTTGAATTTGAAGACTTTATTTTTCGAAAACTGAGGACTTGCGCGGCTAGTGACGCAGACCCTGCCCGCTGAGGGTGGGCGAGCCCTGTCCGCTAAGGGTGGACGCCCCGCTCGCTGGAGGTGAGCGAACCTGAATTCGTCTTTTTGATTTGGGATTCGCGTGCCGAGGTCTTGCCTGATTGAGGTGGACAAGTCCCTATCGTGATTTCTTTTGAGAATTTCTTTTATTCATTCTTGTAAGAGCGAATTCCTTCGAGGGATGCTCGGATTTAGTTGTAACTTGAATGTGGGTTGACAACGTGCTTAGACGGACCATTGTCTTGTGGCCATCATCTTTTCATGGTTTTTAGCTAGTCTTTTCGGCTCAATTTTTCCACTACTTGGGTCCTTGATTAGGGGACTATGTATAACTATCAACGGCGACCTTTGTCTTGAGGTCGTAAACCGGTTTTATCTTTTGAGACATCCAAACACGGGACTTCGTACAACGTAGTTTGGGAATATTGTTTTTAACTTTGCATACTCTCTTTTGAAATATATATTTTCTTTCGAGCCCCCAAGCATTCGTGCTTGACGGTCATTTCTTGTCAAAGAGGTTCCTTAGGGATACACATTTTGTAATGTCCTTGATCGTGTTTGGGATTGTGCTCGTAAGTGCGAGCGATCTTTGTAGTGGCGTGCTACTCTTAACAAAGCCGTGAGGTGCGACTTTAGTAAAGAAATCGGCAATTTTCGAGTCGAATGGATATGGCAGGGCCCTATAGAAGTCGGGGGCCTTTTTGGGTCTGGGATCATTTTCGGCGCCCATGCCTGGGCGTTAAAGATTTCGGCGCCCAGCGCTGGGCGCTGAAAATGATTTATGGCGAGGTTTCTTAATGACACAGTTGGCCTCTTGTTCGTTCGTGAATGTTCGATACTTAGAATGATGATATGTATGTGCGAACGAGCGTTCATAGAATGACCGTTGTGTGCGGTCCATTAATCAGTTTGCTTGAATCATTTTTGAGCTGACTGATTTTGAATAGTTTGCTTAGAAGCTTGATAGGGGTCAGGGCCATTCATGAAGCGGGCTTAAGCATCGTGCCCTTTTGATCGTTCAAACATTTGTTTTGAGACCCCTTTTTTTATGGTCGTTTCGTAGCTTGGAACCCCCAAGTATGTGTGTTGGGATGCTTCCCTTTGGCGTACGATTTTTGTAGGTTCTTTCGAGAAAGATGCCTTGGGGTTCCGCTCGTGCAGGTGCAAGCTATCCCTTTCGTGGTAGGTAATATTTTGCTACCTTTAATCCTTAATGTAGAAGTCGTGTGGCTTGCATTTTGAATTTGAGCGATAAGTAGTCTTTGCCTCTTTTACACATGTTCTTTGGTCGTGCCCGCATTAGTGCAATGCGCCTTACTCTCTCTTTTTTTTAGACTTGTACCGTGGGATGGTTGAACTTATGGTGCGACGTAGGCTTGTGTGGCCTAACAGGGTGTCTCAGAACATTCCTCCAGGTGTTGGGGCATCATTATTATTTTTGCATTGGAGTACTTCATCACGTCTCGTTCAGGTGTTCGAACAAGTGTAGCACCTTCTGCGTGGGTGTGCACGGCTTATTTCTTCGTTAAATGCGAGGATTCATAGATGTTTCTTTATTTTTATTTTCTTATGCTTGATTTTTCTTTCGCTTTTGCTTTGGAACGACGTAGACTGTGTAACGGGCGCTTGTAGGGCGAGCGTTATGTGCGGTAGTTTGATCGGAGTTTTGGTGACTCGCGATTTTCAGTTACCCTTGTTAGTGGGGTGACTTTATATACTCTAAGTAGTGCTCTAGAATTTGGGAGGGGTTGTAGTCATTCAAAGGTTCGTTTTACACAATTGACCTTAGGATTGTGCCCCTATGACGTGTGTATAGCATTAGCGTCGAGAATTTGCGATAAAATGGTATTTCGAGCATTTTTAGAGTGTTTTTCTCAAGCCTCCAACTGTAGCTACGGGATTGGCTTGGTGCTATAATGCTTTGCATACGTTTTTATGCATTCATGGTGACATGGATCATGAATAGTTTGAACCAGACTTGTTTAGTGCGAGGTACGTTCGAGTAGTGATTTGCTACTTCTCTTGTAAATGTCGTATTGTGCGACATTGCCTATGGTCAAGGTAGTCACATGTTGAAGTGTGCCTTGACCAAAAGCTAGGTGCCTTTCTTTACCCATAATCATATTTAAAAATCTTTTTGACTCACTTGCAACGTTGAGATAGACGCATACTAAGCTTAAACCAACGACACTTTATTATGTTCGAAGAAGTCTTTGAAAATCATTTGAAAATTATTTAAAATCCGAGTCCTACTGTGTACAACCCGAGGTGTCCTAGGTAAGTTGACTTATAGAAAGGTTCGTGAGTGATACTGTTACGATTTTTGGAATGCTGTCTAAGGATTTGCTGGGAGCCAGGGTGCAGGCGTCAAAATATACTTGTGCCCGTTTGGCATATACTTTAGGCTTTTAGGACCATCTTTTCCAGAATTGCGGGAATATAAACCGTTTTCAAATTGACTTAGATTTACTTGGTGTATGTCCGTACAAAAGGTCAAGGTATATTTAGTTCTTTTCCTAGCTCTTTCATTTCAATTTTTAGCCCCCAATTGCTATTATGTCTTCCCATTAATGATGCTTTTAGATTTCGATTTTAGATGCCCGTGTCATATGTCTGAGTAGGGTGATCCTTGGTTAAGTGTCAAGTCCTATTGACAATGTCTGATTTTTTTTCGAAGGGGATTCGCAAGCATTTAAATTACCATGAACGGGTGCCCTGAGTTTGAAGGAACGGTGGGGCGACGTCGTAGAACAATCCTCTTTATTGCAAGCTTACTGCCTTTACTACTTGTTGACGATTATGACTGTGTCTAGTGGTGAAAGAAGGTCTTTAAGCGAACGACTATGTATAGTGGTGAAAGAAGGTCTTTAAGTGAGTTAGTTCGCTTTAGGGAGGGTCAAGTCGAGTACTTTAGAGGTCATGGACGCTCGCGCTAGCCCCCATTTAATTGAGGCAAAGCAATCTTTTGAGTCTTGGCTAAGTGCCTAGGAGTGTGAGTGCTCCTTCTGGCAAGGGTACGTGCCCTTATTATTTTTCGATGTGTGCTCGTTTTGGCATCTTGATGACTTGGATTCTTCCTTTGACTTAAGTTTTTCTTTCGACTTGGATTGCAAGTAATTAAATTTCAATACGGGACTCTATTTTTTATTCTTGTTATTCTATAGGCTCTAACATTTTTGCAAATTGGTTGGACCGAATCATGGATTGCCTACGTATCCGCCTTAAATAGATCTAATTTGGAATCAGGTCTTGCGTAGTTCTTAGCCAGAAAATGGTTTCTCAGAATGCCGATTTTTAAACAAGTACGTTCTGAGGTGGAAACATATTATTTGAAACGGTAGAATAAGTGAGGTTTATTATTATTTTAATCTGCTGCTTTGCCGTAAGCCAAAAATTTGTTTTGTATTTTTTTTTGAGTACATGTATTTGCACAAAAATCTTTTCATGTGTTTTTTTGGTACGTATATCTGAATACGTGCTGTACCCCTCCAAGTGTTCGTTATTTTTCCGTGCATGTGCGGATAAAATGACGAGCACTTCTGGTCAAAAATTTAGCAAGCAGAGAGATTCAGCGCCCAGGCTGGGGCGCTAAAGATTTCGGCGCCCAGCTCTGGGCGCTGAAAATGACTTATGGGCGGATCTTTTTTGTTGCGCTAAATGCTTCTTTTTCTTTTCAGACGAACTTTTAAAGGCGCTTTGCAAAGTTTGCTTTTTTATTATTTATTATTTTTTTTGTACTTTTTATTTGTCTTATTCGTGACTCAAGACGCTTTGATAGGATAATTTGTATTGGTCAAGCATGAGGATTACATCTGCTAGGACTCACAATTTGCAGCCTCAAACTAGTGTCATGAGTTTACATCAACCAAGGCCAATGAGTAGTATGGGTACGGCTCAAGGATGTATCCAAATAAGTTATATGGTCATTATACTAATGGTGGTGTAAGAGCAGGTTTGGGCTTTGGAAATAATGGGTATGACGCACGTGTCAACGGCCGTACGGGGTTTGCAGTTGATAGCAAGTTCAAGAATAAGAGTCGAGGTAATGGTTTCTTGGGTTATGGCAATGAGAACATGGATGGGTTAAATGAACTGAACAGGGCCCCAGAGTGAAGGCGTCTAAGAACATAAGGATTGGAAAGGGTAGACATCGTAGAACTTTATGTAGTTTTTGTGGCATGGATTGGTTGACTCAATTCTTTTCCTTCTTTTACTTGGGTAAATTCCGCACTTTGGGAGGTACGGGCTAAGTACTTCATGGCTCGCTCTTTTCGCTCTCCCTTTTCTCTTTCTCTTTTTTTCTTTTTGCTTGGGGTTTCTCCCCAACATAAATCCTTCAAATTTTTTTATTTGGGCTAAAAGGTAGATGGTTGTGGTCTTTGAGTCACGAGGCGGGACTGAATGAGCCTCGTTTGGTAGGCCTATAGTGGACCTTTAATTTTAGTAGGCCTAGGATGGACCTTTAATTTTAGCAGGCCTAGGGTGGACCTTTAAATTATCCTACTTTGCAAGCGTATTTAGTCGTTCCTTAAAATGTGCAAATAGCGTAGATTCAAAATGTCGTTTTTACTTTATTGAAATTTAACGAAAGAATTACATCGAAAATAATTTTTTTGTTTCTTTTCAGACTCCAGTTTCTGGGGTTTAATTGGAAATTGTGATTTAGACTCGAACTTTTCATTAATTTTTCTGATTGTAACCCGTGTATGAATACAAGGAGGTGGCCTAGACTCAAAATAATGACGTGGCGTAAGCCTATAATACTTGACCAAGCAACTCTCAGACTTAGGCTAATTGGACCATAACTTTGGTTGGTTGACACTTTAGATTTTAACCCTTGGGTGTTCATTTGTCATGCGTCATTTTGCTTAATGTTGGCAAGGTAGTTGGTTGGGGAGATCGAATTTTTATTTTTGCAAGACTAGAATCATTAGTGCGGCTTCCCTCTTAATGTGTATTGCTTTACCCCAATGGTAGCCTTATGGTATGCCGATTTGGGTATTTTCATGGTTGGTCGTGTTGCATTCATGGAAAATCTTTTAGTCCGTACTTAGTAGTATTTCAAGGAGCGAGTGGCTCGAGAGGACTATGATAGTCGTGACCCAATGTGATATTGAGCCTTGAGGCCATTAATTAATTTTTTATGCCAATGGTATTGACACCTTAGGTTCACTTTGGGGGTTGTGCGACTATGGGGGAATGATTTTCAGAATGTGACTTTTTCCATTTTGCAAATACTATAATATATTATTTTTATTGGTGAGAGAGAGTATTGAGGCCGTAGATTCTTAGCAAGGGATGACAATTACATATGGGTGCTTATTGATTTAAATGTTAGGAAGGGAGACTCAATATGGTTTAACCTTTTAACTTGCAGAACGACACCAAGCATTAGGACTGATTCTATGGATAAGACGACTAAGGGTTAGGATTTAGATTGTACTTTGGCATAGCCTAGTCTAGACTCGGATTTATTTTTTGATTCGAACATTATTTTTCCTTGAAGACTCTATTTGTACATTATTTTTTTTGAATACTTTGCCCATGTGACATTCAAGGTCATTTAATTAGCATACTCGGTTTTGGTGCCGAGCATTGTCGTCGTAGGAGACCTAATCAACGACACAAAGAGTTATTTATTATTATTTTTTTTAGTCGCTTTTAGAATCGAGTGCCTCTTCATACGCCCTCGCATCAATTTTCACGAAAAGTTTTTTTTTGCTACGTATTTTATGCGCGGGCACCGAAGCTGCTGCGCCTGACCAAAAGGCCAGGCAGCAACTTCAGCGCCCATCGTAGGGCGTTAGAAATTTTGGCGCCCAGCCAGGGGCGTTGAAAATGCGTCCCTGGCTGGTGTTCGTTTCCTGTTTGCGTATACTTTTGTTTTTTGCGACTTTAATTTTGCGTGCTTGCCTTATAACGTCCTTTACGCGTTGTGCAGCGTTTGTGGGATTCGTTACAGGCCATCCCGAGCGTCTCTTATTTTTGTGGCGATCGTTCGGGTTTGCGGAACACGTATTTTGGTATAACTCTTTGACCAATTGGTTTATGAATGTTTGGGCAATTTTTTAAGGTCGTTGGTTTTCTAGGACGGTTTGTCACACACAATCAATCATATATTTCGCTACACATAATTAACATTACATCATGAGGCGATAATAACATGTCATGTAGTTTTATGATAGGCTTCTATGGGTAGTATTTGCGCCTGGCTTGGTACCGCTTCTATCGCAGATCCAACACATGCCCCGGTCGAGGTAGTGTCTTCAACAGACGAATTTCGCCCAAGAGGCTAATCACGATGTAAGCCAAGGGGGCATGCACCAATGAGAGGGACCTAATGGGCGAGCGATTGGGTTTGGGACGGGTGTACTACTAGCGAAAGTGCCGAGTGGACAACATTCGAAGCGTATGCACCCCTCGGTTGGCGATGGGTATCCTTAGTCCTAACTCCCTGAGGGAGCCAAGATTCGTTATGCGGTTCTGCCCGTTCACATTAATATGATGATTTTCAGGTCGTCCCAACTTGATGGGGAAATAAACGCGGGGTAGGATCGTTTCACCCTTCGGCTATTTTGATTACCTACGAGCACGAGTATTTCCTTCACTATCCCCAGTGGAGTCGCCACTGTGAGGGGGTCGAAAAAGCACGAGGCTAATGCGTGACCTCGTCCCTCGTGGGTGTGACGTTTCTTTTTTGTCAAATCAAGTGTAATTGGATTTCCTGTGAGTTTACACCCAATTGACTAGTAATATAGGAGTCGCCATTCAGTTTTTAACGACAATGAGAAAAACTGACAAAACCCGGTTATCGTGACATAAAGGGAGTGCAATTATGTTTGACCACGACGGCCGTAGGTTCCCTTGTGATCCCTGGTGTGGGGATCTCTCAACATACACCCGCAAGGTAGAGATTGAGGGTTCGGGGGACTGTAACTACCGAGAGGAGTACTCGCTCTTCGATAACTCCAGAGGCAGGGTATCCTTACTAGCTCAGCATAAATAATTGAAGGGACATGCGTTAACTATTAAACTAATCTGAGTTGCTTATAATAATATTCTGAAGGAAATAATGCCCTTGGTCCAAGTATGCATTCTATGTTAAGTCTAATAAATGCGGTTCAGTATTAATTAACAAGTTAATAATTCAGTGAGATCAAGTGAGCTGAATGCCTAGCTAGAGGCCGCTTCAGTTCAAGTGGAATTAATGATATTAATCCACAGCTTACTCTTGACTGAACCCGTAGGGTCACACAAATAGTACGTAAACGGATCAAGTATTTAATGGCATTAAATACTCTATCTATGGATATTCGGAACCGACGGATCTTGGTTTCAGTGGGAGCTGAGATCGTCACAGGCAAGAAATGAATACTCCGGAAACGATGATATTACCGGAAACGGAAATATGGATCGTATCGGAAATATAAATATTATCCAAGTCGTAGATGTTGCCGGAAACGGAAACATGGTACGTATCGGAAAATATTATCGGAAATGGAAATATTACCAGAATCGGAAATATTGCCGGAAACGGAAATATTGTCAGAATCGGATATATTACCGGAATCGGAAAATAATTCCGGAAACGGAAATATTGAATACACTAATAGAAAAAGGACATTTAACGACGAACAATTTCGTCGTTAAAAGCCTCAATTTTCATCGTTAAAACCTTTAAAGACGGTCATGATGTTCGTTGTAACAGGTTCCGTCGTTATTGGCTTTAACGACGATGTTTGTCGTTAATAATTAACATTTATTAACGACGAATTATGATTTCGTCGTAAAGCATTAACGACGGATTATTGGTTCGTCGTTAACAATTAACGACGAAGTTACAATATCATCGTTAAAAGTTAACGACGAAACAGTAATCCGTCGTTAATTGTTAACGACGAACCGATAATCCGTCGTTAATGCTTAACAACGAAACACTAATTCGTCGTTAAATACTTATTCACGATGATCAATTAAGCAATAACGACAAAAAAATCCCTTGTAAAATGTTCTTTCCAACGGTCAATTTTTTTGAATTTTGGCAATAACGACCAACTATTCTGTCATTAATATTATAATCATAATAATATTATTTGCGCTCTTCGAAGGACCTACATTTTCCATATTTAAAAATATAGATAACTATAAATCAATTAAAGAAATGAAAATTTTCATTACTCTAAAGATTTTATACAATAGAATTTCAAGTTATGTGAAATCAAAAATCACATCCCCTAGTCTTTATATTCTAAAAAAGCTAAAAGAAGTAATTCTTGTTCAATCTAACTAGTTGAAGTATTCGCTCTTAGAGTGCCATCTCTTGAAAATTATTGTAAAAACACTTCTTTAAATGCTTTAATTAAGCTTATCTTCAACTGAACTCATGCGACACGTACTTAAGTGCATTGTTTCCTTCTTGTACCGTATCCACGCGATTGGTAAGAACATGATTTTGTTCGTTTGCCTCATTCGAGTTAGATTGAAGTTCCACCATACTTAATTGGTTGTGACTTGTGGTCCTGGTATTTCTTTAAGAGTTATTCCTCCTCCAAAACCCGATCACGAGACTTCGACTTAAGTACCTTTGTGCTACCTACATAAAGAAGGAAAAAAGTTAAACATCATGGCATGTGAAAGTAAAAATAAAACCAAAAAAGATATAAATGAAGAAAAAGAACCACTTTTGTTCTTCTTCCATTATTTTCTGAATTTCCTCCTACCACAAAATAATCATCTCAATTAGTATCACACACGAGTGGCTCTAATTAAGGCCAATTGTCAAAGTTGTAATCTCCTAGTAAAGTTTCAAGATACAACAATATCATGATTTGGCAGATTCTGTTTTAACAAGCTGTAAGAACATAATCTTTAAGTGGTATTTGACAGATAATTTTGACAGATAACTTGACAGGTTCAATCTGTTCAAATATACAACTATACCAAGATTTGAGTCAAGCAATCCGACTTATTCATGGAACGTCTAGTTTGCTACTTAGATTAAACATTGAAGGACATTTCTTTTGTGAATCAGGCACTGATTAGCTTGATTGACATAGAATATGATTCCTAGTCAAAAAAGAAAAGGAAAAAAAAGAACATATATGGATTACTCGCAGCAACATATTCAAGCCGATAATAAATTAATGGTCTTAATTATCAACAGGACAGGGAGCTGAGGTGGATCATAATTAGTTATACATACGTATTTTGTGGAGTTACTTGGAAACAATCCATAAATTAATAAAGTTGTTGTCTTTTATTAATGTTATACTACTTACTACCCACTATCCCTTCAAGAGCAAAAAAAAAAAAAAAAAAAAAGAACAACAAAACTAGAGACTAACAATGAATACGAAATAAAAGATCACTAATAACATAGGTACTCGCTTGTATTCCAAACTTTTAATAGAACGTAAATAACAATATAGCAGACTTGCAAATTATACATTTGTCTTCAATATAAAGAGCATAGATATACCCGAGAAGCAATCCAGTCTGTCAACCTAGAGGTATTCGGAAAAAGTAACAAAAATCTCCGTACTGGTGTGTAATGGTGTCCCAAAAACTTTCACCTGGTACCTTTTTTAAATGGTGAGAATCACATGTTACATTTGAACATGGAAGAAAACTTAGTACTGAAACTTATCACTAATTATTGAAAAAAGTACTCCGTATTAAATTGAAACATGCAACTCCCAATTCACAAACAACAATAATATAGAATCAGCAATTCGCAACTACACTCTAAACCAAAAATAACAAATCGAAATCAATTGTCTTGAACCAGAATTTGTAAACAAAAATTAAAATTTCTAAAACCATTAAACACAAAATTAAAGCAAAATCAACAACATAAGGAAACAATAAAGAAAGAGAAACATACCGATCGAATCTGTAAGATAATTATTCAGCCTTTAGGTCTAACTATTTCTAAATCTTCAAACACGCACTACCTATCGAGAAGAAGCTTCAATATTGAACGAAACTCGAAGAATCCGATCTGTTTCTTGGAAGGGAAGAGAAATTTCGATTTCATTTGATGTGTTGGTCTTTGAGAATTCAGAAATTTTAGGGTTTCGTACTTTTCTATTTTTACTTTTGGAAGTGCAATCAGCCCGCAAATAAATCCAGTGTTGCATTTGAACAGTAACGACGACAATCTTTTTTTTTCCTAATTTTTTTTGTTAAATATTAACGAGAGTTTCGGGATAGGTGTTTATTTTGAGAATCTGAGGCATACACTATTACGAGCAACACTTGGCTTCTTGTTAATGCGAAGTACACAAGTCTTTTAACGAAAAAAATTCACTTCGTCGTTATAATGTGGTCGTTAAAAATCTAATTTCTAGTAGTGATATTTGTTCGAAACGGAAATTAATTCCGGAATCGGAAATGTTAAATATTGTTCGTATCGGAAATGAATTCCGGAATCGGAAATTTAATCGGAAGCGTATCGTACGAATAAGCATCGGACGAGGCCTGCCGGACGAGGCCCAGCACGAAGCCAGGCCATCGCCCAGCAAGCCAAGCGCGCCGCACAAACAGCCACGCCAGGCCCAGCGCAAGGCCAGGCCCAGCAGGCCGTGGCAGCGCGCACAGCACGCGCAGCGCGCGCGGGAGCTGCGTGGGCTTGCAGCTCGCGCAGGCCTCGCTGCGTGGGCTGCTGCTCGCACGCACGCATGGGCGGCCCATCGAGGCTGCCGTGTGTGTGTGCGTAAGTGTTTGTGTTCGTGCACGTTTCCTAAAACGTGCAGAGTTCGGTTAATGATTAAATTCCTAATTCTATTTGATAAAATAATTAAATTAGAGTTCTTGTAGGATTCTAGGTTTAATTAATTTGTATCTGAATAGGATTCCAATTCCCTTTCCATACCCCTATAAATATGTGGCTTGGGTTCACAATTTATAACGAGTTTTAAAAAGTATTCAAAGTGAGTTTTGAGAGAAAAATTCAGCCACACATCTTGCTCAAAAGTGCCGAAAATTCTAGTACCTTAAGGGCGATTCTAGTTGGTCAATCTTAAGGCGGATCCGGACGTGCTGTGGACTATCTACGGAGGGACGACACTTGGAGTCCTAAAGACTTGTTCTTGTTCGGTTCGGGCGCAGCTAGGGAGGGCACGCAACAAAGAGTATGCATCTAAATTATGCTATATGATTATGTGTAAATAATATGTAATCCTGGGTTAATGGTTGTTTCCGCATGATTTATGTAATATCATATGTATCATAACCTAACAGTGGTATCACGAGCCACTTATTATTTTCATAATCTAATTTGCATAAACATGGTTAAATATTACAAATTTGCAAGAATTAAAAGGGGTGATTAATTTTCGTAATTGTTAATTAATTGCAAATTGCGTTTATTTAATTATACGTACGCAGTTTTTCGGCAGTTTCTTCGTTACTCATCCAAATCGAGTGATTTTTGTGTGAATTCCGCATGTAAAAGGCATTCTAAAATTTTGACAAAAATAGTTTTTTTCTGCCGAACCCAGAATTCTCAAATTCGAAGCCTAACTATGACTTTTCGAAGGTTTTAGTTCTTCGAATGCAAAATTTCGTAAATTTAAGATGTTAAATTAAATATTTGCGATTCTTGTTGATAAATCTTGAATTTTTGATTGACCTACTGCATATGTTTAACAAGTTTGAATGCCTAGTCTTGTTAATTATGCAATCTAATTTGTAATTATGATTAATTTGTTGAAAATTAGAATAATTTAGAATTAATTTGATTTTCATAATTAATTGTAATTTAATTAGAAACCTATGATTAAAAACCACCATAAAAATTGTAAATTTATGATAAATTTTAAATTTTTATGACCTAGACTTGAATCCATAACAATCGGAAATCAATTGAATAATAAATTTTCGATTTTTCGCCCTAAAATTATGAAATTAATAATATTTATTAATTTGTCATTAATTTTATAAATTTTAAATTTTTTATGCGATTCGTTCATATAACTTGCACGCACAAAGCAATGGACGCTTCGTGTTACCCTTAAGGGGTGTTGTATAGTGCGGGCATGCGACGACGAGCAAGGGAGCTCGTCGCCCGTGCGGCACGAATGCAATGAGCAAGGCATGGTGCACGTGCACAAGGCAGCAGCCCTGCCTTGTGTCGTGGACCACGAGCAATGGACGAATGTGCATGGGCGAAGGGCGAGCCAAGGCAGTCGCGTGTGGGCAGCAAGCGAGCTGCGCCACAACGCGCACTGCCTCGCGCAAGAGCGCGCAGCCTCGCGCGCAGCGAGCGCAAGCTCGCGTGCCACGAGCGCTGCGCCCAGCGTTGCTCGCGCGCACAGCGAGCGATGTCGCGCGCCCAGCGAGCGATGGCTCGCGCGCACTGGGAGCGATGGCTCGCGTGCGACGAGCGCTGGCGCGCGCGCAGCAAGCACCACAGCGTGCGATGGCTTGCGATGGAGATGCAGCAGCTATGCGACGAGCGCATGGGCTGCGCGCACATGGCCAGCGATGGCTGTGTGCGTGCGGCCCATGGGCGTGCAATGCGTAGGGTGTTTGCGTTACGATTAGATCGTTTTGAATGTTTAATTTGAAAATTTCAGTTCACGTAATTTTAATTAATTTTAAAATTAATAATTTAAATTATTTTCTTGGATTTTAATTTTGAATATTGTAATTATAATAAATGTTATTTATTCTAATTATTTTACTAAAATTAAAATCTTGAATTAATTTAAATAACGACTGAAATTAAATTAAACTTTTTGGATTCAATTATAAATTTATATGAGCTTTAAATTTTAATTAAATTTGTATGTTTCCGGTTAGACTAGAAATACATTTTTATGTTTAAAATTGGTAAAGCATATGAATTTATTGGTTTAAGTGGGAGCGCTTTTTAGTCATAAACTCTTGATTAGGTCTACAAATCCTTAAGGTTAAAACAACTTGATTAGAATTAATAAGGACTGAATAATTGGTAGATTATTGGTGCCCTTGATTAATTGCTGCAAATGTTTACGTGATGCATAATGTGTTTTACTAACCAGCTATGTGGGCCATTCATGATAATGAATGGGTGAATGGTATATATTGTATATGTACTGTTTTGCAGGTTATGAAGTGACTAGTATGGCCCAAATAGGATAGAAAATATGGTCTGCGTACCATTAATTTGAATGTAATTGGTCTGAAGTACCAAAGTTATTTTTCAATTCAAATATGGTCTGCGTACCATCAAATAGTTGTAATTAGTTATAGCTTATCCTATTTGAAGAAAATGGTGCCTCCCACGGAGATTTTCAAGACGGACTTTGAAGTTAAAGCTTCAAGATGAAGTCGGGCCATACTAGATCACAAAATATCTTATGCATGTTTTAAGTTATTTATTGCTTTTAAATATGTCTTAAAATGCATGAGATCAAAAGCTTGATTATGTTGCATGATTAAGGATTTTAGTTCACTTAAAATCTAACCAACATAGTAAGAGCTTTAAGTTCCAAACTTAAAAATTGAGTTAAAAGGTGCCATGCCAAAATATACACTTGCTTGGATATCCTTTACATCAATCTAGTAATAGTTTTCGCTCAGCGAGGTGTTACTTATTGGTCCTAAAGGGGCAAGGTACACAAATAATTGTGAGTACATGTTAGTTTTGGTGAAACTCAACGATATAAGTAAGGAGTCCTTTTATGTCGTGGCAAATTCGATAGGTTTACCTAATAAGTTCTTAGACGTACCTATCAACCAAGAATAGTTTCTAGACTATTAGCAAAAGGCTTTTGCTTACCTAAGATGTTCTAGGATTAAGTCGACAAACTGTGCTTAGTTCTTCAATGATTTTAGGATCTTGGAATCATTTTATTCACACCTGCCGGAACACATAATTTGAATAAAATGCTTAATAAACATTGAATTATGCATGTATGCTAGAATTTAAGTTTATTAAGAGAAACTGTGAATGGTTATTTATTTGTTTATTCTTTTCAATTGTAGTTTTTAATATGGCAAACAACAATTCATTCAACATTCGATCAATTCTCGAAAAGGAGAAGTTGAACGGGAAAAACTTCCTTGACTGGCAAAGGAACTTGCAAATAGTTCTTATGCAGGAAGAAAAGGAGTATGTCCTAGATGAGGCGATGCCCGAAGCTGCAGGCGACGGGGTCACTCAGGCAGCCCTCAATCGTTGGATTGATGCCAACAAGGATGTGAAATGTCTAATGCTCGCCACCATGAGTGCGGATCTGCAGAAAACGTTCATCAACTCAGATGCTTTCACAATCATCAGTGAGTTGAAGAACATGTTCCAAGATCTGGCTCGAGTCGAAAGATTCGAGACTCATAGGCAAATTCTTGAGACCAAACTTAAGAAAGGCGAGCCCGTAAGTCCACATGTTCTCAAAATGATTGGACTCATTGAGAATATGAGTCGGCTGGATCAGCAATTTTCTCAGGAAATGGCTATAGACACCATCCTCCATTCTCTTCATAGCGGGTATGATCAGTTCAAACTGAACTACAGTATGAATAGTCTGGACAAAACGCTCACTGAGCTTCACGGTATGCTGAAGACCGCTGAAAAGACGCTCAAAAGTGATAAGCAGGATGTGCTTATGGTGCGTGGGGGCAAGTTCAAGAAATCTGGAAAGAAGAGGAATGCTAAGAAAGGTGGCAACAAGGCCAGCCCAACTAAGCAAACTGGCGCCAAATCTGCAAAGAGGAAGGTCAGTCAACCCACTTCTGAATCCGAATGCTTCTACTGCAAGAAGAAGGGGCATTGGAAAGGAGATTGCTTGAAGCTAAAGGAAGATCAGAAGAACGGAACAGTCGTTCCATCTTCAGGTATTTTCGTTATAGACTGTATACTTGCTAATTCAACTTCTTGGGTATTAGATACAGGTTGTGGCTCACACTTATGTTCCAATCCACAGGGACTAAGAAGAAGTAGAAAGTTAAGCAAGGGCGAAGTCGACCTACGAGTGGGAAATGGAGCACGGATTGCTGCATTAGCTGTAGGAACTTACTATTTGTCGTTGCCCTCCGGGCTAGTTTTGGAACTGGAAGAATGTTTCCATGTTCCAAGTCTTACTAAAAACATCATTTCAGTTTCTTGCTTAGATGCTAAGGGATTTTCCTTTTTAATAAAAAACAATAGTTGTTCGTTTTATTTTAAAGAGATGTTTTATGGATCTGCTAGATTAGTCAATGGACTTTATTTATTAGATCACGACAAACAAGTATATAACATAAATACCAAAAAGGCCAAAAAGAATGATTCAGATCTCACCTATCTGTGGCATTGTCGATTAGGCCATATAAACTTGAAACGCTTAGAAAGACTTCAAAAGGAAGGAATTCTAGAACCATTTGACTTAGAGGATTATGGTAAATGCGAATCATGTTTACTTGGCAAAATGACAAAGCAACCTTTCTCTAAAGTTGGAGAAAGAGCAAATGAACTATTGGGTTTAATCCATACAGATGTATGTGGACCAATGAGTACAAATTCTAGAGGTGGTTTCAGCTACTTTATCACTTTCACTGATGACTTCAGTAGGTATGGTTATGTCTACCTAATGAAGCATAAGTCTGAATCCTTTGACAAATTCAAGGAATTTCAGAGTGAAGTAGAGAATCAATTAGGCAAGAAGATTAAGGCACTGCGGTCTGATAGAGGCGGTGAATATCTGAGCTATGAATTTGATGACCATCTGAAAGAATGTGGAATTCTATCAGAATTGACTCCTCCTGGAACACCACAATGGAACGGTGTGTCGGAACGGAGGAACAGAACCTTGCTAGACATGGTCAGGTCAATGATAGGTCAGGCCGAACTTCCATTAGAATTTTGGGGACATGCACTAAATACAGCTGCACTCACTATAAATAGAGCTCCGTCTAAAGCTGTCGAAAAGACTCCATACGAATTATGGTTTGGAAAGCCTCCAAATGTGTCTTTTCTTAAGATTTGGGGATGTGAAGTATACGTCAAACGATTAATTTCAGACAAACTTCATCCAAAATCTGACAAATGTATCCTTGTGGGCTATCCAAAGGAAACAAAGGGGTATTACTTCTACAATACATCTGAGAACAAAGTGTTTGTTGCTCGAGATGGTGTCTTTTTGGAGAAGGATCACATTTCCAAAATGACAAGTGGGAGAAAAGTAGACCTCGAAGAAATTCGAGTCGAACAACAAACTCTAGAGAATGCTCAAGATGACATTCAGGATGAAACTCAGAGATCTTTAGAAGAATCTGGTGAGAATCATGGTCAATCTAGAAATGTTACCCCGCGTAGATCGCAAAGATATAGATCTCAACCAGAAAGGTACTTAGGTATTTTGACGAACGAGAGCTATGACGTTCTATTACTTGAAAGTGATGAACCTGCGACTTACAAACAAGCTATGACGAGCCCTAGCTCCAAGCAGTGGCAAGAAGCCATGCAATCTGAATTAGACTCCATGTCTGAAAACCAAGTATGGGATTTGGTCGATTTGCCAGATGGCTACCAAGCCATTGGAAGCAAATGGGTTTTCAAACTGAAAAAGGACAAGGATGGGAAACTTGAAGTTTTGAAAGCTAGATTGGTTGCAAAAGGTTACAGGCAAGTCCACGGTGTGGATTACGATGAAACCTTTTCACCAGTTGCAATGCTAAAGTCTATTCGAATAATGTTAGCAATCGCTGCATATTACGATTACGAAATATGGCAGATGGATGTCAAAACTGCTTTCTTAAACGGCGTTTTAACAGAAACTGTGTTTATGACACAACCTGAAGGTTTTGAGGATCCAAAGAATACTAAAAAGGTATGCAAGCTAAAGAAGTCAATCTACGGATTGAAGCAGGCATCCAGGAGCTGGAATATACGTTTTGATGAAGCAGTCAGTGACTTTGGTTTCATCAAGAACGCAGACGAATCTTGTGTATACAAGAAGGTCAGTGGGAGCAAAATTGCTTTCCTAGTATTATATGTCGACGACATATTACTTATCGGAAATGACATTCCTATGTTGAACTCTGTCAAGATTTGGCTTGGGAAATGTTTTTCGATGAAGGATCTAGGAGAAGCACAGTACATATTGGGCATCAAGATTTACAGAGATAGATCTAAAAAGATGATTGGACTTAGTCAAAGCACTTATATCAATAAGGTGCTTGATAGGTTCAAGATGGCGGACTCCAAGCGAGGCTACCTACCCATGTCTCATGGAATGACTCTAAGCAAAACTCAGTGCCCAAAAACACTTGATGAGCGTAGACGAATGAATGGGATTCCATATGCATCATTGATTGGTTCAATAATGTATGCTATGATATGTACACGCCCGGATGTTGCGTACGCACTCAGTGCTACCAGCAGATACCAGTCAGACCCAGGAGAGGCGCATTGGACTGCTGCCAAGAATATTCTGAAGTACCTGAAAAGGCACAAAGATGACTTCCTGGTCTATGGTGGAGATGATGAATTAATTGTTAAAGGCTATACGGACGCAAGTTTCCAAACCGACAAAGATGATTTTAGATCACAGTCTGGGTTTGTCTTCTGCCTCAACGGAGGAGCAGTAAGCTGGAAAAGTGCTAAGCAAAGCACCATTGCGGATTCTACAACTGAAGCGGAGTACATTGCTGCACATGAAGCAGCAAAGGAAGCTATATGGCTAAGGAAGTTCATAGGTGAACTCGGTGTAGTCCCCTCCATTAAAGGACCAATAGCCCTGTATTGTGATAATAACGGAGCTATTGCACAGGCAAAAGAGCCTAGACACCACCAGAGAGTCAAGCATGTACTTCGTAGATTTCACCTTCTACGAGAGTTCGTTGAAAGAAAAGAAGTCGAGATAAGCAAAATTGGAACTGATGACAACATATCAGATCCATTAACTAAACCTCTGCCGCAAGCGAAGCACAACTCGCACACTGCAGCTATGGGAATCAAGCATATTGGAGAATGGCTTTGATGTCTCTGTTTAATGTTTTAAAGTTTTAGAGTTTAAATCTTTGTAAAACATTATTGGTTAATCATTCACAATAAATGAAAAGAATTCATTTTTCCATTTAATTTGTGGTTTATTAAATGATGAGTCCCTTCAATTTGACGATATATTCAAGATAGACTGTCAGGACCAGTCCTGTGACTAAGAAATGTCTATCAAGTGAACTTGAATGTCAAAGGTTGAAAATGGTCCCTAATCGGAGTTTTCTATAAAATTGGACGCATAGAAAACGTTAGACGATTAGAAAGCAAGATGACTAGTAGTTCTGTTTCTTGAACTATGTGGACATGGCAATGTCATAATCATTTGCATAGATACTTACTTTGGGAAGACTAGTATCGGACAAGACCTATGAAACTTTACTGTAAGAGATGAAAGTCTGTCATAAGTAAATTTCATTAAATTATTAGACACTAAATCCTCAATACCTGAGTGATTTGAGATTACTTGTTTGAGAACTGGTTGCTTTGACGTTGACCAACCGTCGCACCGTAAAAGGAGGCTATAAAGGCAACGCTCAGGTAATCACCTATCAAACGAAGTCTAATCTCAAGATCGCAAGATTGGGATTGTCCTCCCATAAATCGGGATGAGATGCTTAAAAGTTGTACAAGGCCACTCGGAGAGCTAGAAACTGTGAAATGCATGGCCGTGCTCGGATGAATCATAGGCTATGATTATCTGTTTATTTGATCAGTTGAACTCTGAAACCGAGGAACACCTCTGGACATAATAAGGATGACAACTCTTACCTTATGTTCAAGAGCAAGCATCGAGCGACAAAGGAATTAGGAAAATGCACACTTGTCCCTAAGGACAAGTGGGAGACTGAAGGAAATAATGCCCTTGGTCCAAGTATGCATTCTATGTTAAGTCTAATAAATGCGGTTCAGTATTAATTAACAAGTTAATAATTCAGTGAGATCAAGTGAGCTGAATGCCTAGCTAGAGGCCGCTTCAGTTCAAGTGGAATTAATGATATTAATCCACAGCTTACTCTTGACTGAACCCGTAGGGTCACACAAATAGTACGTAAACGGATCAAGTATTTAATGGCATTAAATACTCTATCTATGGATATTCGGAACCGACGGATCTTGGTTTCAGTGGGAGCTGAGATCGTCACAGGCAAGAAATGAATACTCCGGAAACGATGATATTACCGGAAACGGAAATATGGATCGTATCGGAAATATAAATATTATCCAAGTCGTAGATGTTGCCGGAAACGGAAACATGGTACGTATCGGAAAATATTATCGGAAATGGAAATATTACCAGAATCGGAAATATTGCCGGAAACGGAAATATTGTCAGAATCGGATATATTACCGGAATCGGGAAATAATTCCGGAAACGGAAATATTGAATATTTGTTCGAAACGGAAATTAATTCCGGAATCGGAAATGTTAAATATTGTTCGTATCGGAAATGAATTCCGGAATCGGAAATTTAATCGGAAGCGTATCGTACGAATAAGCATCGGACGAGGCCTGCCGGACGAGGCCCAGCACGAAGCCAGGCCATCGCCCAGCAAGCCAAGCGCGCCGCACAAACAGCCACGCCAGGCCCAGCGCAAGGCCAGGCCCAGCAGGCCGTGGCAGCGCGCACAGCACGCGCAGCGCGCGCGGGAGCTGCGTGGGCTTGCAGCTCGCGCAGGCCTCGCTGCGTGGGCTGCTGCTCGCACGCACGCATGGGCGGCCCATCGAGGCTGCCGTGTGTGTGTGCGTAAGTGTTTGTGTTCGTGCACGTTTCCTAAAACGTGCAGAGTTCGGTTAATGATTAAATTCCTAATTCTATTTGATAAAATAATTAAATTAGAGTTCTTGTAGGATTCTAGGTTTAATTAATTTGTATCTGAATAGGATTCCAATTCCCTTTCCATACCCCTATAAATATGTGGCCTGGGTTCACAATTTATAACGAGTTTTAAAAAGTATTCAAAGTGAGTTTTGAGAGAAAAATTCAGCCACACATCTTGCTCAAAAGTGCCGAAAATTCTAGTACCTTAAGGGCGATTCTAGTTGGTCAATCTTAAGGCGGATCCGGACGTGCTGTGGACTATCTACGGAGGGACGACACTTGGAGTCCTAAAGACTTGTTCTTGTTCGGTTCGGGCGCAGCTAGGGAGGGCACGCAACAAAGAGTATGCATCTAAATTATGCTATATGATTATGTGTAAATAATATGTAATCCTGGGTTAATGGTTGTTTCCGCATGATTTATGTAATATCATATGTATCATAACCTAACATATTCAACATATAGCACTAGATCAAGCGCGATTATTTGATTTAGATTGTATTAAGGGACCTAGCATGATAATCCAATTTCCCAACATATTATCTTTATTAGGCGTGATAGAACAATCAAATTTGATTAGTTTAACAGTTTATAAAAAGGGCGAGGAAAGCAATTAAACCATGGAAAAGGGACACATTACGACGCACCCTTGAGAGGTGCGTCACGGTTCTCAGAAAACTAACCACTTTGACTTTGCTATATCTCCTTTTATTTAACGAATCTCAAATTACGGGACAGGATACGTTCTGTTCGATTTTTGGATCGATTGCGACAGAACGCGTGATCAATTTCGCAGCGTGAGGCTTAGACTTATGGGTTTAGAGTCAATACTCAGAAAATATGAATTGTGTGTTGTGTTTTTTTCACGTCGAACTTGGGGCTATATTTATAGAAAAGAGTTCGTGGAAAAATAGAATTGTAGAACTCTAATCCACGAAGAATCAGGAAAGAACACGTCCCAGGTATTTTCAGCGCCGAGGGCTGGGCGTCAAAGATTTCGGCGCCCAGCTCTGGGCGTTTAAAATAGGATCCAGGCAATTTCAGCGCCCTGGGCTGGGCGTTGAAATTGATGTTTGGGCCGTTTTTTTGTCAGATTCGGACTCTTAGAATCCGGAGTGTATGAGACTTAATCGAGTCTTTTAGTGCGTATTAATTTTATGACGGGATGCGTCTGGGCCCGTTACGAACTCTAGGCTCGTTAGGATTTCAATCAACACGTGACTCTTATTTTCGAATCGTATTAGGAATAGGATTCCCTCGCAATTTCTATCTCATTTAGGATTTATGTTGGAGTGCAACACCTAATTATGACAGGTTTCTATCTTTTATGACTTGCCACTTTTAACAACTACCCATTACGGCAGTTACTATTTTTAGCAGGTTTCCATAAATAGCAGGTTTCTATAAATAGCAGGTTTCGGGTGAAATGAAAAGGGGATTGAGATTCGTCATTTTATAGGAGATGCGTTGTCAAGTGGAGATTTATGTTCTCATCATCGAACCTTCCCTTTCGGGAATGGGGACAAAAGTAGGTGTCTACACTTGCTGAACATAAGGTAAGATCAAAGTCATCCTTATGAGGTCCAAAAGTGTTTCTCGGATTACCGAGTTCAACTGTTAAACTTTTTACAAAAGGTTAAACCTTAACCATTCTGAGTACCGCCATGCATTTTGACATTATCAAACTCTCCGATAGACCTTGTTACACAACAACACCATATCCTATCAAAGATATGAGTACAATCAAATATTGTAATCTATGAAAGACTTACATCGATTCATAATACGCCTAAATACTGCTTTTAGAGTCTCCTTTTATGGTGCGTCATTTAGCAAGCATCAAAGCAAACTATAAAAGTTTATACTAGAGCTTTCTCTCCCCAAAAAATTATAACTTCTCTTTTGAGTATATGGAAAACACGTAATGCTTGCATATTTGGACAATGTCCTATATCATCAATGGGAATTTATACTAGAGCTTTTAGAATTTTACAGAATGGAATATGCGTACACGTCTAGATTTGTTGGATGTAAACATTGCTAATAATAACACTCATTCGAAATTGCCATGCACTATAAAAGTTGCATGGACCCCCCTGCCCCTGGTATTTTGAAAATTAATTTTGATGGGTCAGTTCGTAATCACTTTGGCACGGCTGGGGTTGTTATTAGGGATCACCTAGGGAATAATGTGGTTAGTCGAACTTATAATCTTGGAACTTCTTTTCCACTTCTCGCTGAAGCAACAGCCCTTCGTAATGGTCTTTTATTAGCCATTGAAAATAATGTACGTCATGTTTTCATCGAGGGTGATAACTTATTGATAATTAATATTTTACAGGAACAAGCTCAATGTCCATGGAAAATTCAAATGTTGATGAAAGATGTCAAGCATGTTTTGAACCATTTTGATAGTTTTTCTTCTCGCCACATCTACCGAGAAGCTAATCGCGCAACAGATTATGTTGCCGCTATAGGTCATCATATCCAGACCCATCAAAATATTGATCCATATATAGATAGTAAATTTTCTTATTTTATATCTTTAGATAAGTTAGGGTATAGTCTTGAGAGAAGACTATTCTAACTTTTATTGTATCTTTCCAATTAAAAAAAAAAAAAAGCAAAGCAAACTAATCATCAAATAAGTAATCATAATTACTCATGTTTTGAGGAATGGTTCTAATCAATGTTAATGAGATGACTTATGACATGCCTTTAATCACTTAAAGTGTTCTCATGGTCAATCTGATACGAGATCCAATAAGTATCTATGCAAAAGATTTCTGACATCCAAGTCTCATCTAGTTCAAGAAACTGAACTATAAATCTACTTGCAATCTAATCTTCATTAGTCATTGTTCGTCCAACCTTTCAATGACATGGATTAGGGATGCTTTGTGACTTCAATATTCAAGTTCACTTATGGGTGTTTCTTTATCAAAGAATCCAATCTTGATATTCCATTTTAATGTTTTGAATCACTTGGACTTTATCATTTAATACTAAACCACAATTAAATGAATATGAAAATAGAATTACAGGAATATGAAATGGTTAAACCAATTGTTTTAACATAGATCCAACAAATGTTCTAAAACAAAACTTAAGAAAATCAAAGTCATTCTCCAATATGCTTGATTCCCATGGTTGCTACATGTGCGTTGTGCTTCACTAGTGGAAACAGTTTAGTCAATGGATCTCCAACCTTGCAAATCTCGATTTCCGTTCAACGATTTCTCGAAACATGTGAAAGCACCACAGTACGTGTTTGTCCTTCTAGTGGCTCCTAGGCTCCTTTGCCTGGGTATGGCTCCACTATAATCGCAATATAAATCCACTAGTCCCTTTATGGATGGGACTACCTCAAGCTCTTCTATGAGCTTCTGAATCCAAACAACTTTCTTTGTTGCTTCTAGCGCAACAATGTACTCAGTTGTAAAATCCTCAATAGTGCTTTTCTTAGCACTTTTCCAGCTTATTGCTCTGCCATTGAGGCAGAACACAAAACCAGATTGTAATCGGAAATCATCTATGTCGGTATGAAAGCTTGCGTCCGTATAGCCTTTAACAATCAACTCATCAGTTCCACCATAGACCAGAAATTGACCATTTGTCCTTTTCAGATACGTTAGGATATTCTTAGCCGCATTCCAATGCGCCTCTCCTGGGTTTGACTGGTACCTTCTAATTGCACTAAGTGCGAACGAAACATCCGACCTTGTATCAATTATAACATACATGATAGATCCAATAGCTGAAGAATATGGAACCGTACTCATCTTTCGACGCTCATCAAATGTTTTGGGACACTGAGTCTTGCTTAGATATATGCCATGTGACATGGGTGAAGAAAATATTTCCTTCGCCCAAGGTGCATTAGTCTTCAAGGTTCAGACTGATTACGAATAATTAATTTAGTAAGATCAAGTGATTGGAACGGCTAGCTGGAGCAATGCTTCCGATCAGTAGAAAATGGGGTTGCGCCGATCGAGGTGCAGATTGAAGTTCGATACCCCCACTATAGAAAGTGCAGCTTTTGTGGCCAGTCTATGTAATTCTGTGTCATTTCCATGATGATGTTCTTGACATTTTTGTTTGCCGCGACGACTGCCCCGTTTATCTGTGGCAATAAGGCGAAGACCGGTGATGTTGAATATTGTATTGTGTGAATAAGTCCTCACACTCACCATGAAAGTGGGTTCCCTGATCACCGATGAATTCATGAGGGAAATCGTATTTGCATATGATGTTTTCTTCAATAATTGAGCTACCTGCTTGGAGACCATTTCTTTGAAGGACCTGGCTTCGACCAATTTGGTGAAGTAGTCGATAGCGACTAGTATGAACTCACTATCCCTGAAACCTGTTGGAGTGATCTTTCCGATGACAACAATACCCCTGGTTGAGAAGGGGCAAGGCGAAGAGTGCGAGTATAGAAGGGATGGCGGAATGTGCCTTAAATTAGTGCACTTTTGACATGTGGGACACTTTTTGAATAAGAAGTGATAGTCCCTTTCGAGCGTGGTCCAGAAATACAAAGCCCTTATGATTTTGAGAGCTAACATCCCCCCATTCATGTGAGTGCCACATACTTCAGCATTTACATTTCCATGATCTTTTGTGCTTCGTACTTATCAACACATCAAAGATTGAGGCCGTCAGGAGCCCTTTTGCACAAAATACCTCCTTCAATGACAAAGTTGGCCGCTTGGAGGCGCAAAGCTCAGTGATTCTTGCTCGAAAAGTGAGGCGGATATTCGGAAGTTTGCAAGTACTTTAGAATGTCTGTGAACCATGGTATTTCTTCCTCAAGTTCTTCTCCTTCAATAGCATAGACATATGCTGCTTCTCGGCGAGTCAATGATAAGGGGCATTTAAATCAAGCCATTCTGAATATTGATCATTTAAGCCAGTTTTTCCATTGCGTCGGCGAATTGGTTCTCTTCCCTTGGAAAGTATGTATAGCGAAACTCTTCGACTTGCTCTGAGAGCTTTTCAAGAGATGATTGATATAGGATCAGGCATTCACTTCTGACCTTCCATTTGCCAGAAATTTGATTGATAATTAGGAATGAGTACCCGTATTCTCGAAGTTTTTGAACACCAAGAGCTATGGCGGCTTCCAGACCCATTATGCATGCATTATATTCTGATGCGTTGTTTGTAACATAGAATTAGAGTTTTGTAGAAATTGGAGTGTGAGTGCTGCCAGGGGCTATTAGGATTACCCCGACACCGCATCTGTTCTGATTGGAAGCACCGTCAAAGTGCAGCGACCAACCATCATTACTTATCATTAGTATTTTCTCATCTGACATGCCATAACTTTCTTCCTCGGCCTCGATACGACAATCCTCCAAAAAGTCAGAGACTGCGGAACCTTTGATAGATTTTTGAGGAAGGTATTTCAGGTCAAATTAGGCTAACATAACCAACAACCTGGATAGTCGGCCATTGAGGCTGGGTTTCTCTAATAAGAACTTGAGAGGCTCTGCTTTGCATATCGCATGTAATGTATGGGAGAGCATGTAATGTCTGAGTTTCTTTGTGGCTCAAACCAAGGCGATGTTGAGTCTTTCAAGTAGAGTGTACCTGGCCTCATACTCGAGGACCTTTTCGCTCAAATAGTATAAGACATTTTCCTTGCCATCGATTTCTTGGGCGAGCATTGCCCCAACTGCTGAATCCGTTGTTGTAAGATAGAGCCTGAGTGGAATGCCTGAGATTGCAGGCTTTGACATTGGCGGATTTGAAAGATAGCCTTTGATAGTGTCAAATGCTTGCTGACAGTCTTCATCCCATACCTTGGGCTCATTTTTGTGAATTTTGCGAAATACCATCTCAGAGATCATGGTGAGTTTGGAAATGAATCGACTTATGTATTGTTATTTGCCAAGGAAGCCTCCAATCTCCTTTTCATTTGTAGGCGGTGCTACAACCAAGATTGCCTTGATTTCGGAAGAATCATCCTCTATGCCTCGAGAAATGATAACGTACACTAGTAACTTGCCTGACGTTACCCCAAATACAAATTTATGTGGGTTGAGTCGCATGTTGAATTTCCTTAGCCTATCGAATAATTTTCATAGTATTGTTGTATGCCCTGGGTAGACCTGATCAAACGGCGAGTTGGTCTGGGTTCGGGTCGGGCCTGGGCATAAAAAATCAACCCGGTATGTCTGGTCGGGCCAAGATTCGGGACAAAAATTTGTGCCCAAACCCACTATTTTCGGGTCTAAAATACCTGGCTTTTCTAGGCATTTTCGGGCCGGGCCAAATTTATAACTAAAAAGTGTACTTTTGTGTTTCCAAACCCGCCCAAAAAAGTAAATTTTCGAGCCGGGTTCGGCCGGGAAATTCTGCCCAAACCCGCAAAAATTTTGGGCGGGCCGGGCCGGGACGACGGGTCGGGCTCGTCTTGATCAGGTCTAGCCCTGAGCGATCTTTGGATTTGACATCCATATCGTCAAAATAAACTTGAATTTCTTTGTAAATCATATCACTCATGATAGATGTGGTTGTTCTTTGATAAGTAGCCCGACTATGCGTTCTTTAGTCCGAATGGCATAACTGTGTAGCAATATGTACCCCACTAAGTGATGAAGGTTGTTTTCTCCATATCCTCCTCTGCCATGGGAATCTGATTATATACTGCATACCCTTCCATGAATGAAAGTAACACATGGTTTGTTGTGTTATCAACAATTATGTCAATATGTGAAAGTGGAAAATCGTCTTTAGGGTTGGCCCTGTTAAGATCTCGGTAGTCGACGCACATTCTTACTTTTTCGTCTTTTTTTGAAACTAGGACGATGTTGGCAATAAATTCCGAATACTTGGCCTCTCGAATAAACCCGACCTCTTAATGTTTTGATACATCTTCGCTGATCTTAAGGGGAGACATCCGGTTTCATGCGACGGAGCCTCTGCTTAATAGGTTTGAACATGGGATAACGAGAATTGTATGATGCCCGATGCTTGGATCGGCCCCTGGCCTATTATGGTAGGACCTAGGGAAGGTATCTATATACTCTGTGAGCATTTGGACCAGATCATCTCGCTCTGCTAGAGACAAAGTTAAGCCCACCTGTACTAGCTTTGGATCACTGCTTTTAGAAAGGTTAACTTTTTCAGTCTCCTTAATTATAGGTGTTCTGTTTTCAGGATTTTCAATTTCTTTTAAGATTTCAAGGTCAGTTTCTTGAGAAGCAAAGTCATTTGAATTAGGAAAGTGTCTTGGAGTTCGAGAGTAGGAGGAAATTGAAGAATTATTGAATTCAGCAATCATTACATCGAGAGCTTTGGATTGACATACGGTGTCTATGGGCATTGATTGATTTATGCAAGACTCTGACTCTAGACTCTTAGACTCACTTAGGACTCGAAAATAGAAAATATAGACTCTGGACTTGGACTTTAGACATGATTATTAAGCATAAACTCAATCAAAGACGCAGTTGCAAGGGCGCTCCCAATGATCATCTGAAGGAAATGTGTCCTTCACCCAATGTGCATTAGTCTAATACCAAGGTGCAGATTAATTACGAATAATTAGTTCAGTGAGATCAAGTGATCAGAACGTCTAGCTGGAGCAAAGTTCTCAATCAGTGAGTTCAAATCCTTATTAGGTTCACAACTTACTCTTGACTGAATCTATAAGGTCACACCAATGACATGTAACAGATCGCCAGATTAAATGAATCGGAAATTCATTTCATTACTTTTCCAGAAATTAGTTCAGAAAACATAATTGTAAGCTAGGAGAAACGGATAATCGTATTGTACGACATTGGATCGTCGGATACGATACGATAAATAAATTGTCGAAGGATAATTTATTCGTAACACAAAGAAGCAGTGCAACAACCGAGCACACAAAGAGCACGACCCATGGGCGCAATGAGGAAGCAAGTAGCGCTGGCCCATGGCCTTGCTGACAGCGTGCGCGCGGACAAGAGAGGAGCAGCAGCAACAGCACTGTGGCCTGCGGCCCAGCAACCCCAGAGTTGTGGCCCGCAGCCTAGAAATGTGCTCGCTACGCGCGTCTGCTTCGTGGCCTTGCTGGCCGGTGATGCCTCTTGGCTTGGTCGGTTGGCTTGGTTGCTTGTTAGGTAATTTAATAACCTATAAAAATTCAAGGATTAAAATTTTGATTGGATTCGTTAATTTTAATCGTTTTCCTAAACAAATTTTTGATAAAATTTGCAACTAAAATGTTTAGAACGATTTCAATGTTTGGATAGGTTTATCATAATTATTCAAATTTTTGTTGATATCCATCGTTCGTTAAATTTGAATATACGTTAGCCTAGATTTATTAAATTTCATTAATCGAATTGTTTAAAATTATATAAATCGCCCACTTTTATTATTATTCGTAATTAAAAACTATGGGAATTGTTATTATTATGAAAAATATATTTCGTGCAAATAATGTTTCTTATATTAAAAATTGAAAATTTAAATTCGGTGGACGAGGGTGCGTATGGCACGAACCAAGAACATACGAAGCAGGGGTGTGCGGCATGTGCGGGGCCTTGGCATAGACTTGCGCGCAGCAGCCCAGGCTAGGTGCAGCGATGCGCGGCCCAGCGAGCGTGCTGGCGAGCCATCGCGCGCTGGCCTGGCATGCGAAACAACAACCGCTGCAGCGAGATGTTGCGAGACCTGTGCGCGCTGGTTTGCGGGGATGGGGCGCTGCTCTTATCCTTGTGCGGCACATGAGCAGCATTGGGTTGAGCGCAAGCCTAGACCATGTTGCACAATTTTGCGTTTTTGCTTCAATTTTAAATTCCGAGGCCAAATTTTAGGCTCTAGGCTTACTTTTGCATGAAGGGGCTAACAATGGACTTTTTCATTATTTTATGTTATTTGACTTGGGCCGGGCCGCCAGGTCCATTATTTAAAAGTAAAAGGTCCAAATTAAATATTGGTTTAAGTGGGAGCCGTTTAAATGAAATTATTTAAATTAAAATATTTTTAATTAATTTTTTGTAGGAAATTTATTTTAAATTAAATTAATTATTTAATTAGATCAATTATAAGGATTAATAATTTAGATTTGATTAATCTTTTTAGACGCGTTTACATGAACGTGATTTTAATTAATGATGTAAATATGTGTAAAGCTTACTTGGGCCATTCGTTTTAGGATACGGATGGGCGAATACATATATTATTATTATTATTGTTATTATTATTTTTGGTAAATAAGGCAAATTTTATTACCAAAATGGTAGAACCAGTTAAGATACAAACAAAAGCAAGGAAATAAACAATAAGGGGAGCACAACCGCAACCCAACTAAAACACAAAAACAAACCAAACTGCAAATACCAACAAAACCAGAGTAGCAAAGACAACCAGGCAGCAACACCGTATCACTGGGAAGCAGACCAGGAAGCAAGCAATCCAGTACTAGACACCCTGCACACAAGAATTGCACAGCAGCAGCAAAACCAAACCAGGTTATTATTAAATTTTTTAATGTTATTATTAATGTTATTATTATTATTATTATTATTATTATTATTATTATTATTATTATTTTAGATAATTCAATAACATAAACACGTTATCATTCTAAAAATTCGATACTGCTGGACCAGACAAGATGTTTGAAACTTTGAACCACAATGTTTATTCTCTACTTCATTTCAACTTGGATACAAGTTTAAAACCTTTTTTTTAATAAGAATTTGAACCTCGCTAGTGCAAGTGGCGAGTGACTCGGAACATACAACAACAACCAATCAGTCGTTTTTTCCAACTTTTCTTCGCTTTAGATAAAGAAGAGGAGCCTTTAATCATATAAAAACATGAATTTAAATATAAAATAGAAACTGCTAAGGTAAGTTGTTTTGTACCTGACTAATCCACAGCAGAGCCCAACTCAATAGCTCCAAGTTGAATCATATCCCTATAAAGATATTTAAGACGAAATCAATCATAAATGTTAGCACATTAATTAGCTAATTCTTTGTTTACTATATCAAGTGAAAAATTTCTACTGCAATCTAAACAAGAATAGCACAAAAGTAATTACAAGGAAGAAACCTCCAACTCCATCACAACGAAAGGCAAACTACAAAATTAAACGAAGTAAAACAAACCAAAAGAACTCTCAACTAGAGCAGCAGCAGCACGTTGACCCCAAACAAGCCAAAAACGAAAAGCAACATACAAAAAGACAACAACAACCCAACCAAATGAAAAAAATCAGACAGTAGTAGAGAACATGTACAGTAGAGAACTTTGGAGTCCATATTGTCGGCAGAGAGAAGGTTCTTGATTTCTCAACTTATACACTATGGTACTATACTCATAGTGCTAAATTGGTTAGCCTTGGGGAAAATAAGGGTTAACTGAATAGAAGATGTTGCTATATAGTTCAACAAACACTTAGAAAATGTAACAAGCAAACTGATATGCAAGCTGCTGGATTAGCGACTGACCGAACTTGATTCCATTACCAATGAAACGGTCAGACTATTTTTTCATGTTCAGGTTATGTGACATACTAGAAAAACACAATGATAGAGGATTTATAGCAATTGTTATGGTTTACTTGATTTCCTCGATCACCATCTTCAGTTAGGAAAGGCAGAACTAGACTCTTAATATACCTTTGAACATGAATAAGTCCAGGATTACAGGTACTAGTACCAGACTTGAAATTTATGTTCCAAAGGAACAGTAGTTCACCAGAACTCAGACTGTCATATTTAAGCAACAAAACTTTTCTTGTTGATCCCTCAATAAACAACAACGAGCAGACAGGTCACATAATGTGATGATCCCCATCACACTGTCTCCATATGTGTGAACCTTTTACAATTGATCTTGTACTACTTTGATCATTATTCGTACCTCTACCCATTACGTTCAATGTAAATCCCACAGTGTCGGTTGATATTTCGGTCATGAATTTGCAATAATAACAGCACACAACCAGAGTAACAACATGCTTGAACATTATTAACAAAATAACTGATGGTTGATTCACAAAATATTTAACAAAATTGACTGGTGATTATAACTGGATGTTAATTCAAAAAATAATTAACGAAATTGCAATTATTAACAAAATTAACACAATTAAATGGTTGTTATAATTCACTCATTAGTATTTATTAGTGATAATTAACATATTTGCAAAACAAAATTAACAAAATTGGTGATAATTAACAAAATTGCAGAAATAACCTAGCAGTGTCCAGTGGGAGGGGAGCCAGCAACTGCGGTGGTGCGCGCGGGAGAGGAGAGGAGAGGAGGCGGTTGCGGGGGCGGCTTCCTGAAACGCAAGAGAGGCACACAGCTAGGGGGAGAAACGCAGGTGGGAGGGGGATACAGCAGCCACGATGCGGTGGTGGTTTGTTGGGGGTGGTGGAGAAAAAACAGTGGTTTGTTGGGGGGTGGTGGGTGAGAAGCACCAAGCAAACACCGAGAAGCAGTGAGAAAGGGGAGCAGCGAGAACAGAAGGGGAAAAATATCTGGTTTCAGTACAAAAGATTTACTTTTTATTTTTTTGTTTTACTTTTTGTCAATTTAAAGATGCTCTTGTTAGATAAGGGCAGCTTTTGATATATTTTTTTTTTAACCATTAAAAGTTGCTCTTGTTGTTTAAGGGCAACTTTTGATGGGCAACTTATAAGGTTTTTTCCTCTAGTGAAAGGAGCGATTACACAAAGTTGGATGGGAGCCTAGCCACTAATTGGGCTCCGACACCCTTAATCAAAGCAAAACACAAACGATGAAAAAGGAAAGAACGAATGTTAGCAGTAGCCGTGTTACTCTGAGCACCCCGTGCGACCCTAGCCATGAACTCGAGGGCATCACTCCCCAGTTCTCCAAGAGTGGAGAAAGCAAAGGCGATAAAACCATATCCGTACATATGCATTTCGCTTCATACTTCTTCTTCTTCCTGGCAACAACATTAGCGATAGCAACCCCAGGAGCAAAAGCATCAACTCCTGGCCCGGTAAAAGGAGATATACCCATGACATCTAAGCATACATTTTCCCCTTTTGTAGACACCTACTTTTGTCCCCATTCCCGATAGGGAAGGTTCGATGATGAAAACGTAAATCTCCACTTGACAACGCATCTCCTATAAAATAACGAATCTCAATCACCCTTTTCATTTCACCCGAAACCTGCTATTTATAGAAACCTGCTATTTATGGAAACCTGCTAAAAATAGTAACTGCCGTAATGGGTAGTTGTTAAAAGTGGCAAGTCATAAAAGATAGAAACCTGTCAGAATTAGGTGTTGCACTCCAACATAAATCCTAAATGAGATAGAGATTATGAGAGAATCCTATTCCTAATATGATTCGAAAATAAGAGTCACGTATTAATTAAAATCCTAACGAGCCTAGAGTTCGTAACGGGCCCAGACGAATCCCGTCACAAGGTTAATACGCACTAAAAGACTCAATTAAATCTCAAATACTCCGGATTCTAGGAATCCGAATCTGACTAAGAAAACAGCCCAGATCCTATTTTCAACGCCTGGTTCTGGGCGCCGAAATCTTCGCCGCCCAGGCCTGGGCGCTGAAAATACCTGGTACGTGTTTTTTCCTAATTCCCCGTGGATTAGGGTTCTACAATTCTATCTTTCCACGAACTCTTTTCTATAAATAGGGCCTTAAGTTCGACGTGAAAAGAACAACACATAATTATTATTCTGAGTATTGACTCTAAACCCCTAAGCCTAAGCCTCACGCTGCAAAACTGATCACGCGTTCTGTCGCAATCGATCCATAACTCGAACAGAACGTATCCTGTCCCATAATTTGAGATTCGTTAAATAAAAGGAGAAATAGCAAAGTCAAGGTGGTTAGTTTTCTGAGAACCGTGACGCACCTCTCAAGGGTGCGTCGTAATGTGTCCCTTTTCTATGATTTAATTGCTTTCCTCGCCCTTTTATGAACTGTTAAACTAACTAAATCTGATTGTTCGATCACGCCTAATAAATATGATATTTTTGGGAAATTGGATTATCATGCTAGGTCCCTTAAAACAATCTAAATCAGATAATTGCGCTCGATCTAGTACTATATGTTGCATATTGTTAAAATTAACTCAGATTAGTTTAATAGTTAACGCATGTCCCTTCAATTATTTATGCTGAGCTAGTAAGGATATCCTGCCTCTGGAGTTATCGAAGAGCGAGTACTCCTCTCGGTAGTTACAGTCCCCCGAACCCTCAATCTCTACCCTGCGGGTGTACGTTGAGAGATCCCCACCACCAGGGATCACAAGGGAACCTACGGCCGCCGTGGTCAAACATAATTGCACTCCCTTTATGTCACGATAACCGGGTTTTGTCAGTTTTTCTCATTGTCGTTAAAAACTGAATGGCGACTCCTATATTACTAGTCAATTGGGTGTAAACTCACAGGAAATCAAATTACACTTGATTTGACAAAAAGAAGCGTCACACCCACGAGGGACGAGGTCACGCATTAGCCTCGTGCTTTTTCGACCCCCTCACAGTGGCGACTCCACTGGGGATAGTGAAGGAAATACTCGTGCTTGTAGGTAATCAAAATAGTCGAAGGGTGAAACGATCCTACCCTGCGTTTATTTCCCCATCAAGTTGGGACGACCTGAAAATCAGCATATTAATGTGAACTGACAGAACCGCATAACGAATCTTGGCTCCCTTGGTGTTTCATCTCGGGAGTTGGGACTAAGGATACCCATCGCCAACCGGAGGGTGCATACGCTTCGAATGTTGTCCACTCGGCACTTTCGCTAGTAGTACACCCGTCCCAAACCCAATCGCTCGCCCACTAGGTCCCTCTCGCCTGCATGCCCCCTTGGCTTGCACTTGCGGGTTAGCCCCCTGGGACGAAATTCATCTGTTGAAAGCACTACCCCGACCGGGGCATGTGGTGGATCTGCGATAGAAGCGGTACCAAGCCAGGCGCAAATAACTACCCATAGAAGCCTATCATAAACTACATGACATATTATTATTGCCTCATGATGGAATGTTAGTTATGTGTAGCGAAATGCATGATTGTGTGTGACAAACTATCCTAGAAAAACCAACGACCTTAAAAATTGCCCAAACATTCATAAACCAATTTGCCAAAGAGTTATACCGAAATACGTGTTCCGCGAACCCGAACGATCGCCACAAAATAAGCGACGCTCGGGATGGCCTGTAACGAATCCCACAAACGCTGCACAACGCGTAAAGGACGTTATTAGGCAAGCACGCAAAATCGAAGTCGCATAAACAAAAGTAGACGCAAACAGAAAACGAAACCAGTCAGGGAGGCATTTTCAACGCCCCTGGTTGGGCGCCAGAATTTCTCACGCCCGACGCTGGGCGCTGATGTTGCTGTTTGGCCTTCTGGTCAGGCGCAGCAGCCTCGGTGCCCGTGAAAAAGAAAACACGTAGCAAAAATAAACCGTTCGTAAAAAATTGCTGCGAGGGCGTAAGAAAAGCACTCGATTCTAAAAGCGACTCATAAAAAAGAATAACTCTTTGCGTCGTTGTTAGGCCTCCTACGACGACAATGCTCGACACCAAAACCGAACATGCTAATAATTATGAATGTCACACGGGCAAAGATTTTCGAAAATATAAAAAGTTCAAATTGCACACATAATAGTCCAAATATACTAGTCCGACTTAAGGGTAGTCATAAAATGTCTAAAAACCGACTCACGAAACAAACTAATGTGTCTCCTACTCCACAACAATAATGCAGGGCCCCTGAATACCTACCCGTGATAACCATCAAGGAGCGCGATGGAAGAAGCATATCCCGAACATCTATACCTAGAGGTTGCACAAACCCAAGAGATGTATACTCTGGAACACAACCCTCTACGTTCTCAAAGGCCACTCGCCTCAAATAACCATGCTATGCCAAAAACGCTCCCCAACTCACATGCTTTCGGGCTATTGTTTGGGTTAGAAAAGAAAAGAGCGAGGAATGAAACAGAAATTATGGCATTAGCCCTTCAAGATGAATTGTTCGATCCTACTAAGTTGATCGCTCCATCGCCCTCAAAAGATGACCAAATCCAATGAGGGTGGCGCAAGACTTTCAAATGGACTAATGCTCGTGGGATGAAGTTCAAGATGTCTGCGGGGGAGGGTCCGATGTACGAAGAATTAGAGTCTGAATCCGAGTCTGACTCCGAGTCCGAACCTAGCAAAATTGTAACCCTTCCCAAAAATAGTTTAGACCCGAAAATATCTACTCCGGGAGATCTTTTTGATGTAATGCTTCATGACTTTAATAAGATAAACAAAACTTTTGAGTATATGCCGCTTAAAAATCCGAGTAATAATGCAGAATGTCTCGCCACTAATGAGCACGAAAAAGAGCCAGAAGAGGAATATACCGAATTAATAAAAGCTGTAAATGAACAAGAACTCAAAACTCCTATAATTGAGGACACATAATCGGTAAATATTGGAATAGAAGAAAATCCTAAAATCATTAAAATTGGCCTCACCTTAACTCCCACTGAAAAGGCCGATCTAATCTCCACTTTGCGGGGATTTGAGGGTGTCTTTGCTTGGTCCTACAAAGACATGCCAGGAATAGATCGAGAAATCGCTGAGCATAAAATGACGCCAGTAAAACAAAAGCTACGACGGCTCAAACCAGAGATAGCCTTGAAAATAAAAGAAGAAGTCACTAAACAGTTAGACGCCGGCTTCATAAAAGTCTCCAACTACCCAGAATGGTGGCCAATATTGTCCCCGTAGCTAAAAAAGATGGACGAGTGCGAATGTGCGTAGACTTTCGAGACCTCAACAAAGCCAGTCCCAAAGATGACTTCCCTCTACCTCACATTGACATACTAGTAGACAACACCGCAGAACACGCGCTTCTCTCCTTTATGGACGAGTACGCCGGATATAACCAAATACTTATGGCAGAAGAAGACATGGAAAAAACAACCTTCATTACCCCTTGGGGTACATATTGTTACACTGTAATGCCTTTTGGTTTGAAAAACGCGGGGGCCACCTATCAAAGAACAACCACCACGTTACTCCATGACATGATACACAAAGAAATCGAGGTCTATGTAGACGACATGATCGTCAAATCTAAAGACCGGCACGGTCACCTCCCGGCACTTAGAAAGTTCCACAAAAATGTGTGTTCGGGGTAACCTCTGGAAAATTGCTAGGATATGTTGTTAGTACGCGAGGAATCGAGATTGACCCATCCAAGATCAAAGCCATTACCCAAATGCCCCCACCGAAAACTGAAAAACAGATAAGGGGCTTCCTAGGGAAGCTGCAATACATTAGTAGGTTCATTTCCAAGCTTACTATGACTTGTGAGCCAATATTCAAAAAGTTAAAAAAAGAAGAAAAAGCCGAATGGGATGAACAATGCCAAATTGCCTTCGATAAAATCAAAGAATATCTAAGCAAACCACCCGTCCTTTCCCCGCCTTTGCCCGGAATCCCTTTACGCCTATACCTAACCGTCACGGATACTGCAGCAGGAGCTATGCTCTCACAGTGCGTACATGGATCCGAGCGAGCCATTTACTACTTGAGCAAGAAGTTCATACAGTACGAGACGAGATACACAGAACTTGAGAAAACCTGCCTCGCCCTCGTCTGGGCATCCAAAAAACTCAGACATTACCTATTGGCCCACACTGTTCATATAGTGTCACAACTAGACCCCTTAAAATATATGTTCGAAAATCCCGCCCTAAATGGTCGCTTGTCCAGGTGGCTAGTCATGCTCTCAGAATTCGACCTAAAATTCATGCCAGAAAAAACAATCAAAGGAAGAGCGGTAGCCGAGTTCCTGGCCGAGCATGCCACGGATGAGGAAACCACGGAAGCTTACCTCCTCCCTGCCGAGGAACTTCTGATGATACGAGACGACTATTGGACACTATACTTCGATGGCGCGTCCAATCAGAAGGGATGCGGCGTCGGAGTTCTCCTAGTCAGTCCCGAAGGAGCCCATATACCAATTTCCGTCAAACTTGACTTCGAGGCCACAAACAACGCCCCCGAATATGAAGCCTGCATAGTTGGGCTAGAGGCCGCAGTTAGCCTCGGAGTCAAGCATCTACAAATCTTTGGGGATTCTTCCCTAATAATCAACCATATATCTAAAAGATGGAAGGTCCGAAGCACTAGTCTCTCAAAATATCAAGCTCACTTAGACCAAATAGTTGAGCAATTCGAAAAAATCGAGTATACGTACTTACCAAGAGACGACAACCAATTCGCGGATGCACTAGCAAATCTAGCTTCAATGCTCAACATCCCGAATGAATGGGACGGAATGACCCTTCGGGTCGAACGAAGGAAAGGGCCGGCTTATTGCTGTGCCATAGACTCCGAACCTGAAAACACCGAAGAAGAACCATGGTATACGGACATCCTTCGTTACAAAACAAGTGGGGAATTCCCCCCAAACACCTCCCCGCGAGCACAAAAGGCCCTACGCCTCCTCGCTTCACAATATAGCATAATTATGGGGGAACTGTACAAATACACGCCGAATAAAATCAAGTTACTTTGTGTCCACCAAAACCAAGCCCAAAGACTAATGGAAGAATACCATAACAGCGTGTGCGGACCTCATATTAACGGAAAAATGCTATCCCGAAAAATATCCCGCTTAGGGTACTATTGGACCACTATGGAAACCGATTGCCATCACTTTGTAAAAACTTGCCCAAAATGCCAAATCTTCAGTAACCTTAATCACTTGCCTCCCTCAGAACTATACACCTTCACTTCTCCATGGCCCTTTTCCACCTGGGGTATAGATATAATCGGCAAGGTAACACCAACAGGCGTAGGGGGACACGAGTACGTTTTAGTCGCAATTGATTACTTCACTAAATGGGTAGAGGCTGTCTCCTATGCAAAATTAACGGCCAAACATGTCGCTCGATTCCTAGAAAAGAACATATTCTGTCGATACGGGGTTCCACATGAAATCATAAGTGACCAAGGTTCCCACTTTAGGGCCGAAGTCCAAGACCTACTCGAAAAATATCATGTCAAACATCATAAATCCTCTCCCTACAGGCCGCAAATGAACGACGCGGTAGAGGCGGCCAACAAAAATATTAAAGTCATAATCGAAAAAATGGCCGAAAATTATAAGGATTGGCCCAACAAATTACACTTCGCATTATGGGGCTATCGAACCTCAATCCGCACCTCCATTGGAGTAACACCCTACTCCTTGGTATACGGAATGGAAGCAGTTCAACCGATCGAGTTGGAAATTCCCTCCCTCCGGATCGTCTTAGAAAGCAAGCTGCCCGAGGCCGATTGGGTTCAAGCTAGGTACGACGAGCTCGTCCTTTTAGACGAACGGAGGTTGAGAGCTTTACATCACGTGCAAGTGTATCAAAAGCGCATCGCAAGGCAATTCAACAAAAGAGTCAAACCTCGAAATATCAAAGAAGGCGATTTTGTGTTAAAAAAGTCCGCGCACCTACTACGGACCCTCGAGGGAAATTCCGGCCTAATTGGACCGGACCATATTTTGTAAAGACCATCCTACCTGGCAGAGCAGTCCAACTAGCCGACATAGATGGAGCGGAATTCGCTAACCTCACGAATTTAGACCAATTAAAAAAGTACTATATTTAATAAAGTTCAGTCCGGAGTTAAGGCATCTAATAAAAACACATTAAGACTCATAAGCAAGCATTCTGCGCATTACTCTAAGCAAACAGCTTAAAACTCACTAAAGTAGAAAGGACGAAGGACAAAGTTTCGGCGCCCAGGGCTGGGCGCCTTTATTTTTAACGCCCAGGCCTGGGCGCCGATATTTCCTACGCCCGAATTTGGGCGTCATTCTCTCCTGCCACCTATCCTCCTGCTTCTGCAAGTGTTCGTACTCCTTTTTTCGGATCATCAAAAGAACCACGAACACTTGGGGGGTAGCAGATGTGTAATGAACGCCCCTTTCAAAAATCTCAAAAATCATTGCTAGAACTACGCACGACCTGATTCTGACAAGATACGTAGGCAATCCTTATCAAGGATTTGGTCCAATAAAAATTAAAAAAAATACATACTAAAGTCATGGAGCACATCAAGACAAAAGGATATTACAAAGGGGCACTATACCCTAACCCATGCACGGGCAAGGCCAAATAGAATGAAAACAAAGCACCCAGAATTTTCAGGAACGAGCCCAACAAAGGAGTATGGCACGAGTCGGCAAAAAAAAAAAACGAAAAAATAGTGGACATGCATATGTAATACCCCAAGTAGCCGGCTAGTCTAAAAATATGTGTGCACTCTTGTATGAACTCATTATTTTTATGGAATTCTTTCTCTTTTCGAAATTCGTCGTTGGTTTAGAAAGCTAGTATTGCTATAATATGTTGAGGCAAAGCCCATGGAAGGCTCAAAACATTCTTGCACCCAAAATTCGCAAAAAAATAAAATATACATACATGCGGAATACAAGAATGAATATATACAAAACAGGAGGCAAGCCTAAGACTCGTCATCGGCTTCATGTCTCTAAGCCTCGCCGGTCCATCCACTCCACTCCCCGTGGTATGAGGACCCCCAGCCGGAATCACCCAAAAAATGAGGTTGTGGCTGCAACTCGGGGCTAGGCTCTCGAGCCACCGACACGGAACGTCGCCTACGCTCCGGCTCGGACCTCTCCCCGGAAGAACTCACCCCCACATCAGAACGGCGATGCCGTAGGGGCGAGTGTCGTGCCCTCTCTCTCTCCCCACGACCGCATCCCCCACCCGAGGGACCTGCGTCGTCGGCCCTGGCTCGTCCAGCCCCGTCTGCAAAAACAAAAGGAGGGTGAGTAATTGAAAGCCAAACAAAAAGTACAGATCAAAAGAAAAAAGAGGGCACATTACCCGAGTGGAGTGGGGGCTCCTGCAAGAAAGTGCAGATCGGGCCCGAACCAACGCGGACTTCAACCGGTTGATCACCCCCACCATCGCGTTTGCCGTACGGGCCGGAACCTGAAACAGGAATGTTAGTAACAAAAAAAAAAAAAACAAAAGATATAAGAAGAGTGCACAAATAAAAGGTGCATACCGCCTGTACTCCATCAGGGAGCGGAGCATGGAAAACCCGGTCTTCCGGGACAGTCTCCACAATCTCGGATCCACTCTCTCCGGTATACGAGATCCGAGCATCGGGAAGCACCCATCCCCTTAACGAAGGGTCAGAATACTCCTACACAAAACACAGTAAACATAAACACATAGGCACGATCATGAAAACCCTAACAAAAAATAAATCAAGTACAAAAAGAGAGAGCAACTCACAACGCCAGGCTCCGGGAGACGAAGAGAATCCTGGATAAACTGATAATAGCTAGCTCCCGCTATCACCAACTCCGTCGCCGGCACGCCAGTCCTCGAGTGGACCCTCCATGACTCGCCTATCGAACGAGTAGACAGCATGGTCGCAGGCGGAGGCTTAGGCACCGAAAAAACCCCGACCGTCTGCATACGTACCCGCTCTCCCAGGTACCAAACAGGGTCGCAGCGGCCAACGAACAAGACCCGCATCTGGCTCAGGGCATAACTATCCCTGACCGAAGCATAAGTACCCCTAAAGGAGAGCCATGGGGTCCAAACCACCTGTTTCGTACAGACACGGTCAGATCTCGCACATAGAAAATAAAAGAAAAATGACGAAATACGAGATAAAGGATAAGATTCTGTACATGCTCAGGGTTCCCGTCCCGAATGAGATCCCACACGGTATCGGGCGGTGGACGCGCAGTCAGCTTCTTCTTCCAACCCCAACGACGACCGGCAGGGGTACTCCAAAGGCCTCTGCCCCTTTCGGGGAGCCAGCCAAGGCAAGTGCTCAAAAGCCCACAGCTATAAAAGGAAAAGACAATAATACGTCAAAAAAAAGGGGCCCGGTAAAAGCGAGAAAACAAAAGAAAGGCTAGGCACATACCTCGATCAAACGCGGCACTCCCGCCAATGTAAAAAGTGACGTCTACACGGGTCCGAGTCGCGCACCGCCAAACTCATCTGGCCGACGAGCGTCGCGTAGCCCAAATTGCCCCAGCAAAAGTCACCCAGCGTAGACACGTCCTCCACCATGCCTATCCACCTCGGGTCAAAGGTGTCAGTCGGACTCGAGAGAAAAGTGGAAGTAATAAAATGGAGGTAGAAAAGCCGGGCCTGTCTCGAAGACGACTCCTCTACTCCATGCTCCAGGGCCCACATCAGGTCAGCAAAAGGTATCCCACGGGGCTGGTACGAAGGCAATCTCATGCCCATCCACGAGCCCAGGAGCCTGGTACCCTCAGCAACCGTCGGCGGTGGGCCATCCGACCCCAGGCGAACGGGGTTCCCTGTAAAGGTCAAGCCCTTCAAAGCCGTGTAGTCCTCAGGAGTGATCGTCATCTCACCCCAAGGAAAATGGAAAGTGTTGGTGGTATCCCACCACCACCTCATGAACGACCGCAGAAAGGACAGGGAGATGTTAAGCCGTAGTATCTCCCAGAAGGTCTCGACCACCGGAAACAGTGAGCTCGCCCTCACCAAAGCCTGGGCGTCCGAGCTCAGGAAACCAAAAATAGTCTCGCTCGTCGCTGCACCGTAGCAGCGAACCGTAGTGTCCCTCCTCGCGTGAAGGCGGGTAGTCACGTGGTGCTCTAGGTCGTAGTGCAGGTCTTGACCGTCGTAGAACTTAGGACCCACCCATAGGGGTCCCGCGCCAGTAGACTGACGCGTCATGCCACGCTCCTCGTGGCCACCAGAAGGAGGTGACAACTCGTCAGACATGGTAATCAACGATACAACAAGGAATACTTGGGGGCTAGTATAAACATGCCCAAATTCAACAAAAATCAGCATACTTGCGAAAATTAACATGCACAAACTAATTAACATGTTATGTAGAACGTTTCCAACTATCTGATTGAAGGAAAGGGGCACAAAATCAAAAACCCCCAAATCAATTTCATGCACAAAAAACTTGACCAAAAATACTGAAATTGACAAAAAAGCTCAAAATTACTGAAAATTACGTACATTGGGAAGATTAGGGAGTGACTTGGAGTAGAATTCGCAAAGAAAAGTGAAGAAACGAGCAAAAAATCAGTTGAAAGAGGTGAGGAGTTTGAGCGAAAATGGCGGAAATGGGAAAGGAAGGAGACGGTCCGCGTATTTAAAGACCAGTCTCCCCTTCGCATTTTCAACGCCCAGCTCTGGGCGTTAGAAATTCTCGCGCCCAGAGCTGGGCGCTGAAAGTGTTTCCCAGACAGCGAATATTCGCTGTCGGGCACGCGCAATCCCTATTTGTGTAAAACATCCGTTATCTGGACATTTCTTTCCCAAAAACGGTATTTTTGCAATATCGTTAACAAAAAAATATACACAGTGTGGACCCACTTGTAGGACACACCTAATCGGGAAATATTGCGACCCGCCAACAGGTTGTGATCGCAAAAAGCCCTTCTACATAGGCAAAATGAAAAAGCAAGAAATTCAAAATGGGCTCGCCCACCCTCAGCGGGAGGGGTCTGCGTCACTAGCCGCGCAGGTCCTCAGTTTTCGAAAAATAGAATCTTCAAAAAACAAAATGAAACAGGCTCGCCATCTTCAGCCGGCGGGGTCTACGGCGCAAACCACGTAGGTCCTTATTTTCAAAAAATGAACACAAAACAAATTTCAAAATAGATTCGTCCACTTCTATCGGACGGGGTGTCCACCCTTAGCGGACAGGTTCGCCATCTTTAGCTGGCGGGGTCTACGTCACAAACCGCGTAGGTCCTTATTTTCAAAATTTCAAAAATACATTCGTCCACTTCTATCGGACGGGGTGTCCACCCTTAGCGGACAGGCTCGCCATCTTTAGCCGGCGGGGTCTGCGTCACTAACTGCGCAGGTCCTTAGTCGCTGCAGCGATAACTTTTTCTGGTTTTCCGTTTTTTCTAAAAAAGAACGATGTGACTAGCTTTCCCTTTTTCCAAAGATTGGTTTTCCGTTTTTTCCAAAAAAGAACGATGCGCTGGATTTTCCTTCGTTTTACGTCCCATAAAAACAAGGGGGTTTTCTCGTTTAGCTAACCCTGAAAATGAGAATCTTTAAAAACATTTTTTACCTCGTGATTGGGCTTGGCCAGGCCCAATTACACTTTATAGCTTTGATTTCGAAAACATCTGTAGCTACTCCCAATGACAAAGTGAGGGAGTTCCTACGCCTCTTTAGATACTTCCAATGACAAAGTGAGGAAGTTTCTATACTATCCGTTGACAAATCCCAATGACACGTGAGGGATATGTCGACACTTCAAGTGATGACCTTTAAGTCAAATGTTATCACTCGGGGGCTCGTGAGACCCTCGCCAAAACAAGTCACCACGGCTTGTGCGACGCACTCCGTCTAATACTTTGACCATCGTCTTACTCCAAGACTCAGTCAAAGTGGGGGCTAAATGTAGACACCTACTTTTGTCCCCATTCCCGAAAGGGAAGGTTCGATGATGAAAACGTAAATCTCCACTTGACAACGCATCTCCTATAAAATAACGAATCTCAATTCCCCTTTTCATTTCACCCGAAACCTGCTATTTATAGAAACCTGCTATTTATGGAAACCTGCTAAAAATAGTAACTGCCGTAATGGGTAGTTGTTAAAAGTGGCAAGTCATAAAAGATAGAAACTTGTCAGAATTAGGTGTTGCACTCCAACATAAATCCTAAATGAGATAGAGATTATGAGAGAATCCTATTCCTAATATGATTCGAAAATAAGAGTCACGTATTAATTAAAATCCTAACGAGCCTAGAGTTCGTAACGGGCCCAGACGCATCCCGTCACAAGGTTAATACGCAATAAAAGACTCAATTAAATCTCAAATACTACGGATTCTAGGAATCCGAATCTGACTAAGAAAACAACCCAGATCCTATTTTCAACGCCTGGTTCTGGGCGCCGAAGATTTCGGCGCCCTGGCCTGGGCGCTGAAAATACCTGGTACGTGTTTTTTCCTAATTCCCCGTGGATTAGGGTTCTACAATTCTATCTTTCCACGAACTCTTTTCTATAAATAGGGCCTTAAGTTCGACGTGAAAAGAACAACACATAATTATTATTCTGAGTATTGACTCTAAACCCCTAAGCCTAAGCCTCACGCTGCAAAACTGATCACGCGTTCTGTCGCAATCGATCCATAAATCGAACAGAACGTATCCTGTCCCATAATTTGAGATTCGTTAAATAAAAGGAGAAATAGCAAAGTCAAGGTGGTTAGTTTTCTGAGAACCGTGACGCACCTCTCAAGGGTGCGTCGTAATGTGTCCCTTTTCTATGATTTAATTGCTTTCCTCGCCCTTTTATGAACTGTTAAACTAACTAAATCTTATTGTTCGATCACGCCTAATAAATATGATATTTTTGGGAAATTGGATTATCATGATAGGTCCCTTAAAACAATCTAAATCAGAAAATTGCGCTCGATCTAGTACTATATGTTGCATATTGTTAAAATCAACTCAGATTAGTTTAATAGTTAACGCATGTCCCTTCAATTATTTATGCTGAGCTAGTAAGGATATCCTGCCTCTGGAGTTATCGAAGAGCGAGTACTCCTCTCGGTAGTTACAGTCCCCCGAACCCTCAATCTCTACCCTGCGGGTGTACGTTGAGCGATCCCCACCACCAGGGATCACAAGGGAACCTACGACCGTCGTGGTCAAACATAATTGCACTCCCTTTATGTCACGATAACCGGGTTTTGTCAGTTTTTCTCTTTGTCGTTAAAAACTGAATGGCGACTCCTATATTACTAGTCAATTGGGTGTAAACTCACAGGAAATCCAATTACACTTGATTTGACATAAAGAAGCGTCACACCCACGAGGGACGAGGTCACGCATTAGCCTCGTGCTTTTTCGACCCCCTCACACCTTTGTCCCAAGAGTAGACAAGAAGATCTGCAGGTCGGAGATCTTTCCCTTCCTCAGACAGAAACCCCAAAGGCACCTCCTTCTGCACAACAACCCCAGCTTGCAAACAAATATCCCCTAACACATCTCGAACAAAGTTATGACGGAATTTCAGGCCAACATCATTACCACAATGCACTGCGTGATCCCCGAAACGATCTATGATTTTGAAAGAGCAGCAAGGACAAGTAAAGTCAGGAGGGAACATAGGAATCGCGAGGCGATAACAAAAAACACACCTGAATTGTCTTAGGTGCATCGTCTGCCCTAACCCCTCATATTGGGAGTGCTCTCAAGAAGTCTAAGGAGTGTGCCGCTCGGTTGCTAATGAGTATAGCCTTTTCCCTAGGACTCGGGTTGTGCTGTGCCATCATCTTCTTCTCTACCATATCAAAGTACACTGTAGCCAACTTTTTCATAAACGGGGGGGTGGTACCACACGGCAGAGATCGAGAGGATCAGGATGACACAAATCCCGAGAGCTATTTAAAGCTAAATCACAAGCAAGGCCCAAACCAGAGTCACCACCATGCCCAAGCAGTCTGTTCTGGAGACCAAGAGACTGGAGACGCGAGGCAACATACACATATACAGAAGAATCCTGCGCGGTGTAGACCCCGAAACCACAAAAACGAAAAGGTAGAGTGGCACAACGCCACTGCCAATCTCCAAATCCAGCACCACCATCCACAATAATATCTTGAAGAACCTTCCTTAAGGCGAGATCAAAGGAAATAGGAGCAGACCCGAGCAAATGCGGCGGACAAGTCCGTAAAGAGAAGTACAAACGACTAACCCCCACACAACTTCGCAGAAGAAGCAACTCCGATTGAGGATCATTAAGCCCAGCCAAGGCCTCCATCAAACCCACAGTACTAGCGACCCTGTCCTCTATTAAACGGCTGCAAAAGTCAACATCCAAGCTAACTGGCCCACCCAGAAGCTTGACTCCATCCTTGGGGCGGGCAATACTAGAAGGGAAAAGTGTGGAATCGTAGCTCCTCGGATCAGGAGTAGGCCAAAAGATTTCCGTTTTCTCAACATTTAAATGCAACCCCATTGCCGGACCCTCAGTAGTGATCACCTCCAAAGCCGAAGAAACCAAAGCAGTGTCCCCAATAATGGTACCATCGTCGAGGTACCAAGCCATGAAATCAAGATTGCATTTTTCGTGGATCAAATGGACAATTGGATGCAAGGTGAGCGCAAACAACAAGGGCCCCAAAGGGTCACCCCTGCTGAACCCCCTAAGAAGATAACAAGGTAGAACCCTCATAATACAACCTAGCAGGCCGTGCATAACAGAATTCAACCCAAGGAGCGAGCAAAGGACACCGATGTCGGACTTCTCTAAGCATAGAACTACGGTCTATCAGGTTAAAGGCATTGCTAAAATCAACCTGAAGTATAGACATGCCGCTCACATCCCCCTTGGCCTCGACCAACCTGTTGACCGCGTGGAGAATAGCCTCACTCCCGTTAGGCACATCTACACCGAACTGAAAATCCTCAAGATAACTGCCACCCTCCTTCCCGACCACGACAGCAGCAACCTTGGAGACAAGTCTCCTCCAGACCGTCCCAACAGCAATGGGCCGGATACCTCCCCTAGGCTTAAGTAAAGGCGTAAGTGGGGCGCTAGCAATAAACTCACCCAAAGAAACGGGACACTTACCAGCGAGTAACAGATTAACCACCGCCGTAAAAGAGGTAGCCAAATCACAAGCCACTGCAACGGCAACCTTCCCAAGCGCATCAACAATATGCTGGGCCCGCAAACCATCACGCCCACATGAGGTCCCCTTGGGGAAACTACGAACCCTACTCAAAACAACCTCTTTAGGGGCCAAAACTGCCTTGACATCAACACTAAAGGGAGGCAGGATAGGACACGGCGCATCTGGGTGCTTCTTCTCTAACTCCCGCAGAGTCTCCTCATTACCAGGTGCAACCCCCGACGAAGTCAAGACCCTAACAACAGCAGTAAAATGACCATCACTGACCTTCCTCATACATTGCCTCCTATTCAACGCAGCAGAACTAACCTTCTTCCTCCCCCCCTCCTCTTCCTCCTCCAACATAGGCGAACAACGAACCCCCTCCTTAAGAAGCTCTTTTACCAGAACCTCAGGACCGCCCGACTCTCTCCATAACCGAAGATCCCTCGAAATACCATCAACCTGGCAACAACCCTTCCTCCCCGACTTCTTGTCATCACGAGACCGGATAACCCTAAGTGTGCACAACGGAAAAATGAGCAAAAGGATCCAAGAAACCAGGTCGAGAGGGGAAGCTACCACCTTATCAAGAGCAGCTTTGTGACATCGGGAAAAGCCAAGTGGATTAGCTCTAGGGATACTTTTAACAGTGCGATACTTGCCGCCAGAACCTCATGAAGCAGAACAGTATCAAAAAAGGAAGGAGAAGTGGCCACCATGCAGCCAGCAGAAACATCGGCCAACCCGACTAACGAAACAGAACTAGGAGGTTCTGGGATACCCAAGATCGCCACCTCCTCAAAAGAAGGAGCACATACCACCGAACCATCAACATGCTTACAATTTTTACTAAAGGTGTGAGTGCAAAAACACTCACCACAAAGCCAAATGCCAGCCTGATGAAGCGCAGAGTCCAAAGCAGAAAATAAAGAGAGATCCCTCCCAACATTAGCTTTGTGAGTAGCCTTCAAAGCATCATCTTTAAAATGACGTGCCCCCAGATGATCAATGAAATACTTTTTCGACAATCCCTGTCCTCTCCCACTATTACACCCGTCACACCCCTTAAAAGGGCACGAGATACGCAAAACCATAGGAAAAAAACCCAAAACTCCAACCGGCAACCCACTGCAACAATCCTACAAACCAACCCCAACACAAACACCAACAACACACCCACACACACTAACACCAACACCAAAACCGACCAACACCGCAAACCACCCACACCAACCACGAGCCAAACAAAAACCAAAACAACAAAACACCGCAAGCCAAAACAACAAAACGCCGCAAGTCAAAACAACAAAAACCACCGCAAAACAAACAACCAACCGAACTGCCGGCAACCCCACACCAAAATTGCAACATCACCACCAACACCAAGCGCACACTTGATAACAGCAACACCGTACACACTCCACCACACACCACCGTACACACTCCACCGCACACAAGAACACAGCAACCCCACACTCCCTCGTTCACCACCGATACCAGAACGCCGCAACCACGCACACCCACACCAACACGCAACACAAAAACCCACGTCAAACCGCTCCAAAATCAGTCGCAATCCACGCCTGAAAACCGAACAAACCTCGCCTGAAAACCGAACACCGGAAACTACCCTGAAACTGCACAAAATACTGCCCAAAATACCGCTGAAACTACATTGCTTGTTGACCAAAACTGCCCCGGAATCCGCCTGAAATGAACCCGAGACACCTGCAACCCGCCTGAAAAACCCGAGACACCCCCAACCCACCGCCGACCTGCCTGAGACCTTCCTTGAACCCGCCGGTATGATTAACACCGCAGCCGTGAAAAACGCCCTAATCACCTAATCGCCCATTTTTTCAATATTATTATTATTATTATTATTATTATTATTTTTATTATTATTATTATTATTATTATTATTATTATTATTATTATTATTATTATTATTATTATTATTATTACTATTACTATCATTATTATTATTATTATTATTACTATTACTATTACTATTACTATTACTATTACTATTACTATGTATTGCAGGTGATGCAGGTGACTAGTATGACCCATCTAGGATAGTTAAATATGGCATGTGTACCGTTTTATCTTTGAATTTAAAACCATACTATTACTATTACTATGTATTGCAGGTGATGCAGATGACTAGTATGACTCAACTAGGATAGTTAAATATGGCATGTGTACCATTTTATCTTTGAATCTAAAGTTTTAAATATGGCCTGCCTACCATGAAATTTTAATGTAATAATTAGATTATTAGTTCAAATTCTTCTAGTTTATTTAAAATTACAAGTTAGGTACCAAGCTTACAAGGTAAAAGGAAGATTGTATGCTTCAAGACCAAGAATTTGGGGCCATACTAGTTCATCAAAATTTTACATATGCTTTTTTATTTGTGTATTTTTATATTATAATGTGTATGTTGTTTTTATGTTTGATTAAATATTTAGTTCACTAAATAATCAAACTAATATAGAAACAACTAGGTCCAAGGAATATCGAGTTTAAAAATTTCCTTCCAAATCAAGCACTTACAAAAATCTTCGAACCTAAGATAGTAGGTTTCCGCCAAAGGGAGGTGATACTTTAGTATTCCTAGATGGTATGGTATCCCAAAAGAACACGTTGATTGTAGTTTCAACTCAAACAATATTGGTATATGTTGTGGCAATGGAATAAATTATGGTATTAATTTATTAACCAAGAGTAGTTTTGATATTATTAACAATTGGTTTTTACTTACCTAAAATTTTAAAAGAATTAAGACAAGCCAAAACATGTTTCATACTTAGAGGCTTTGAGGGTCTTGGATTCGTTTTATTCATTTATTGACCATGTTTTATTATGTATGGATGAAATGTTTAATAGCTTTAATGATTGCATGTGCTTTTATTTCAAAGTTATTAAATGATTTCAAATTCTTTTCAATTGTAGAATGTCTAAAATAACAATCAAAGCGTTAGAAATTCTGGATGTCAAGTTAAACTTGTCAAAATTTTTTGATTGGGAGAGGAAGCTTCGACAAGTCCTCAGGTGGAATAACATTGAATATGTTGTTGATAATCCCATCCCAAACTATTACTCAAAGGACATGACTCCTAAAAAGCACTTTGTGTGGGCGAACCACATGTCGCTAGTGATGGATCTTATTCTTGGCTCGATCCCCAAAGATTGTAGTGCTATGTTTGTTGCATATGAACCATGGGCACTTCTAAGGCATCTTAGGGTTACATGTCATGGAAGTTCCAAACATAGTGGTCAACACGTTGACCAAAATATCTTTGAATTGGTACATTCGTTTGGAGATCTTGACCTTGATGCTCCATTGGGTTGTTGCTTTGAAGTTGAAAGACAAAAGGCAAGGGAAAGAGTCATTGATGTGGAAATGACTGCTGGAACACCAATTAAGGCTCATACGAAGAACATGGTTGGAATGTTCAATCGCATTGAGCTACTTTGTGATCCATTCCCAGATTTTATAGCTGCGGGAATATTGTTGAATTCTCTTCACCCTGGTTACAAGGAATTCAAACTACTCTATTTCTCTAAGAAAAGGGAAAACACTGTTAGTGAACTAATCAATATGCTTCATCAATATGAATTGCACTTTGTAAATGATAAGAAAGTGTCACTAAAAGTGAAGACTAAGAAAATAAAGAAAAAGGTTCTGGGGAAGATCCAAAGCAAGGGTGCATCTTCATCTACTCCAGGAGGGACAATAGCGCCATCCAAGAGACAAATGAAGAGGGATCGTTCTCCTTCTACGGTGCAATTCTTCTATAGTAATGAAATTGGTCATTACAAGAAAGACTGTCCTAAGAAAAGGGAAGAAGAGAAAGACGAAAATGTTGCTTCGCCTTCAAGTATGTATGTTATAAATTGTAATCTTGCTAATTCTACTTCTTGGGTATTAGATACTGGTTGTGGCTCACACTTATGTTCCAATTCACAGGGACTAAGGAGAAGTAGAAGGCTTGATAAAGGAGAGATGGATATACGCGTGGGAAATGGAGCACGGATTGCTGCATTAGCCGTAGGATCTTATTTATATCTTTGCCAAGAGATTTTGTTTTGGAACTAGAAAAAAGTTACTATGTTCCTAGTATCACCAGAAACATCATTTCCGTTTCAAGTTTTGATTCTAATGGTTTTATTTTTCAATTTAAAGACAATATTTGCTTTTTTTCTTTGAATGGAATGTTTTATGGTTCACCACAACAAGAAAATGGTCCATATGTGCTAGATACAACCTAACAAATCTATAACATTAATACCAAAGAGGCTAAAACTGGTGATTCGGATCTCACATATCTGTAGCATTGTCGATTAGACCATATAAACATAAAACACATGGAAAAACTTCAAAAGAAGAGAATTCTTAAATCATTCGACTTAGAGAAAATTGATCAATGTGAATCTTGTTTACTTGGCAAAATGACAAAGTGACCTTTCTCAAAGGATGGGAGAAAGAGCAAGCGAACTACTAGAGATAATACATATAGACTTATGTGGTCCTATGATCACGAAAGCTAGAGGTGATTTCAACCATTTCATAACGTTTACGAACGATTTCAGTAGATATAGCTATATTTACATAATGAAACACAAGTCTGAATCGTTTGAGAAATTTCGAGAATTTCAAAATGAAGTAGAGAATCAACATGGTATAAAAATCAAAGCTCTAAGATCAGATCGAGGAGGTGAATATCTTAGCCACGAGTTAGATGACCATGTAAAAGAATGCGATATTCTTTCTGAATTGACTGCTCAGCGGATAATGGAATGGAGTGTCGGAACGGAGGAACATGATCTCACTAGATATTGTCAGGCCAATGATGGGTCAAATCAAACTTCCTTTACAATTTTTGGGACATGCGTTGCAAGCAGTAGTACTCACACTGAATCGTACTCCGTAAAAAGCTGCTGAAACGACTTCATATGAATTATGGACTGGGAAACTGCCAAAGCTGTCTTTTTCTCAAGATTTGGGGTTGCGAAGCATATGTCAAGCGATAACTTCCGGAAAAGCCAGCATCACAATGTGAGAAATGTTTGTTAGTTGGGTATCCAAAAGAAACTAAAGGGTATTACTTCTACAACAAGTCAGAGAACAAAGTATTTGTTGCTCGTGATGGTGTCTTGTTGGAAAGAAATCACATTTCCAAATTGACAAGTGGGAGAATAATAGATCTTTAAGATATTCGAGACAAACAACGAATCAAGAACTCTTTAGAAGTAGTTGAAGATGAAGAACCTCCAAGGCCTTTGGAAGATCCAGTGGGAGTAGTTCCTCAAAACGTTGTTTCCCCTCGTAGATCACATAGAACTAAGGTTCATCCAGATAGATGGACAGGTGTCCTCTTGACTGAAAACTTAGAAGTTCTCATATTAGATAGTAATGAACCTATGTCCTACAATCAATCTATGAAGATCCCAAGCTCCGCAAAATGGTTAGAGGCCATGAAATAGACTCCATGTCAAAAAATCAAGTCTGGGATTTGGTTGATTTGCCAGATGGGTTTACAACTTTACACCTATCGAAAGAAAATTGGTCTTCAAATTGAAGAAAGACAAATATGGAATTTTATACATATACAAATCTAGATTGGTAGCAAAGGATACGACAAGTTCACAGCGTTGACTACGATGAAACCTTTTCTCCAATTGCAATACTTAAGTTTATTCGGATAATCCTTGCAATTGCCGCATTTCATGACTATGAAATATGGCAAATGGAAGTCAAAGCTGCCTTCTTTAATAGTGTTCTTCATGAGACTGTGCTTATGACGCAGTCGGAGGGTTTTTTTGATCCAATGAATCAAGGAAAGGTATGCAAGCATAAGAAATCCATTCATGGATTGAAGCAAGCATCAAGGAGTTAGAATATACAATTTGATGAAACAGTTAGTGAATTTGGCTTCATCAAGAAAATTGACGAATCTTGTGTATACAAGAAAGTCAGTGGGAGCAAAATTGCATTCCTAGTCTTGTATGTTAACGAGATACTACTTATTGGGAACGACATTCCAATACTGGAGTCTGTAAAGACTTGGCTTGGAAAGTGTTTTTCAATGAAGGACATAGGTGAGACACAATACATATTAGGCATCAAGATCTATAGGGATAGATTTAAGAGGATGATTGGACTAAGCCAAAACACTTACATTGACAAAGTGCTAGCTCGGTTCAAAATGATGGAAGCCAAGAGAGGCCATCTACCCATGTCACATGGCATATATCTAAGCCAGAATCAGTGTCCCAAGACATTTGAGGAGCGTAGAAAGATGAGTACGATTCCATATGCTTCGGCTATTGGATTTAGCATGTATGCTACGATTTGTACATGGACGGATGTTTCGTTCGCAATCGGTGCAACGAGCAGGTACCAGTCAGGCCCAGGAAAGGCGCATTGGACTGCTGCGAAGAATCCTAAAGTACTTGAAAATGACAAAGGATTAATTTCTTGTCTATGGTGGTACATATGAGTTGATTGTTAAGGGCTATAGCAAGCTTTCAAACCGATAGAGATGATTTCAGATCACATTCTTGTTTTGTGTCCTACCTCAATGGGGGAGCATTATGAAGGAAATAATGCCCTTGGTCCAAGTATGAATTTAATGTTAAGTCTAATACATGCGGTTCAGTATTAATTAACAAGTTAATAATTCAGTGAGATCAAGTGAGCTGAATGCCTAGCTAGAGGCCGCTTCAGTTCAAGTGGAATTAATGATATTAATCCACAGCTTACTTTTGACTGAACCCGTAGGGTCACACAAATAGTACGTAAACGGATTAAGTATTTAATGGCATTAAATACTCCATCTATGGTTATTCGGAATCGACGGATCTTGGTTTCAGTGGGAGCTAAGATCGTCAAAGGCAAGTAAATGAATACTCCGGAAACGATGATATTGCCGGAAACGGAAATATGGATCGTATCGGAAATATAAATATTATCCAAGTCGTAGATGTTGCCGGAAACGGAAACATGGTACGTATCGGAAAATATTACCGGAAATGGAAATATTGCCGGAATCGGAAATATTGCCGGAAACGGAAATATTGTCAGAATCGGAAATATTATCGGAATCGGAAAATAATTCCGGAAACGGAAATATTAAATATTTGTTCGAAACGGAAATTAATTTCGGAATCGGAAACCTTAAATATTGTTCGTATCGGAAATGAATTCCGGAATCGGGAATTTAATCGGAAGCGTATCGTACGAATTAGCATCGGACGAGGCTCGTTAGACGAAGGCCCAGCACGAAGCCAGGCCGTCGCCCAGCAAGCCACACGCATCAAGCAAACACGCCAAGGCCTCGACCAGGCCCAGCGCAAGGCCAGGCCCAACCAAGGCTTGGCACGCGCACACGGATCAAGCAAATGGGCTGCGGGCAGTGGGCCTGTGCGCCGTGCGCTCAGCGTGGGCCGCGAGGCTTGCGCATGGGCGTGCGGTGCTCGTGCGGTGCGTGTGTACGTGCTATACGAATCCTAAAGCTATCGGAATTCGTGAATTGATTAAATCCTAATCCTAAAAGATTAAATTAATTATTTAGAGTTCTAAAAGCATTCTAATTAATTAATTAGTATTCTAACAGGATTTGAAGTCCTTTCCATGGTTCTATATATATATGCCTAGGGTCATAAATTTATATACGAGTTTTTCAACAAGTATTCATACAATAAAGCAGTGATTTTTGAGCGGAAAAATCAGTCACATTCTTGCCCATAATTAGCCGAAAATTATAGTACCTTAAGGGCGATTCTAGTTGGTCAATCTTAAGGCGGATCCGGACGTGATGTGGACTATCTACGGAGGGACGACACTTGGAGTCCTAAAGACTTGTTCTTGTTCGGTTCGGGCGCAGCTAGGGAGGGCACGCTACAAAGTGTATGCACCTAAATTATGCTAACTGATTATGTGTAAATAATATGTTTCCTGGCATTAAGGTTTTCCGCATGATTTATGTTTTGTCATATATATCATAACCTAACAGTGGTATCACGAGCCTCATATTATTTACATAATCTAAATTGCATGACATGGTTAAATTTTACAAATTTGCAAAGAATTAAAAGGGGTGATTAATTTTCGTAATTGTTAATTAATTGCAAAATGCGTTTATTTAATTATATGTACGCAGTTTTTCGGCAGTTTATTCGTTACTCATCCAAATCGAGTGATTTTTGTGTCAATTCCGCATGTAAAAGGCATTCTAAAATTTTGACAAAATTACTATTTTTCGGCCGAACCCAGAATTCCCAAATTCGAAGCCTAACTATGACTTTTCGAAGGTTTTAGTTTTTCGAACGCAAAAGTTTGTAAATTTAAGATGTTAAATTAAATATTTGCGATTCTTGTTGATAAATCTTGAATTTTTGATTGACCTACTGTATATGTTCAACAAATTTGAATGCCTAGACTTGTTAATTATACAACCTAATTTGTAATTATGATTAATTTGTTGAAATTCGAATAATTTAGAATTGATTTGATTTTCATAATTAATTAATGATTTAATTAGGTATCCATGATTAAAAACCACCATAAAAATTGTTAATTTGTGATAAATTTTAAATTTTTATGACCTAGATTTGAATCCATGTTAATCGGAAATTAATTGATTAATAAATTTTCGATTTTTCGCCCTAAAATTATGAAAATAATATGATTTATTATTTTGTCATTAATTTTAAATAAAAAAGTTTTAATTTTTGTATAATTCGCTCATAAAAATTGCACGCACAAAGCAAAGGACGCTACGTGTTACCCTTAAGGGGTGTTGTATAGTGCGGGCACGCGACGACGAGCAAGGGAGCTCGTCGCCCGTGCGGTACTAATGCAGCGAGCAACCAAGCATGGCGTGCGCGCAAGGCGAGGCTGCCTGGGCGTGTGTGCTGTGTACATGGGTGGTGGGCGATGGGGCGTGGCACAAGTCGAGGCGCGCGCGCGGGAGAGCGCAAGCTGGGTCGCCCAGCGAGCACTGCTCCGCGCACCAATGAGCGCTGCCTCGCCACGAGAGATTGCTCGCGCCTAGCGAGCGGTGCATCCCTTGCGTGTAGCTGCTGCTGCATTGTGCCATGGCCGTGCGATCAGTCCTGCACTCGATGGGGCTTGGGCGCAAGCCCAAGTGCCTCGTCGTGTTACGATTGAGTCGTTTTGAATTTTAATTTGAAATTTCAGTTCGGAAATAATTTTAATTAATTTTGAAATTAATAATTTAAATTGTTTTCTTGGATTTTAATTTTGAATATTATAATTATTATAAATTTTAATTTATACTAATTATTTTACTAAAATTAAACCTTGAATTAATTTAAATTCGTTTAAATCAACTGAAAATAAATTAAACTAAATGGATTCGATTATAATTTTATATGAGCTTTAAATTTTAATTAAACTTGTATGTTTCCGGTTAGACTAGAAATACATTTTTATGTTTAAAATTAGTAAAGCATATAAAGTTATTGGTTTAAGTGGGAGCCTTTAGTCATAAACTCTTGATTAGGTCTACAAATCCTTTAAGGTTAAACAACTTGATTAGAATTAATAAGGACTGAATAATTGGTAGATTATTGGTGCCCTTGATTAATTGCTGCAAATATTTATGTGATGCATACAATGTGTTTTACTAACCAGCTATGTGGGCCATTCATGATAATGAATGGGTGAATGGTATATATTGTATATGTACTGTTTTGCAGGTTATGAAGTGACTAGTATGGCCCAAATAGGATAGAAAATATGGTCTGCGTACCATTAATTTGAATGTAATTGGTCTAATGCACCAAAGTTTGTTTTTCAATTCAAATATGGTCCGCGTACCATCAAATAGTTGTAATTAGTTTAATTATAGCTGATCCTATTTGAAGAAAATGGCGCCTCCCACGGTGAAATTCAAGAAGTTTCCAATCCATTTTCAGGACGGACTTTGAAGTTGAAGCTTCAAGATGAAGTCGGGCCATACTAGATCACATTTATCTTATGCATGCTTTAAGTTATTTATTGCTTTTAAATATGTCTTAAATATGCATGAGATTGTGGCTTGATTATGTTGCATGATTAAGGATTTTAGTTCACTTAAAATCTAACCAACATAGTAAGAGCCTTAAGTTCCAAACTTAAAAATTGAGTTAAAAGGTGCCATGCCAAAATAACACTTACTTGGATAACCTTTACATCAATCTAGTAATAGTTTTACGCTCAGCGAGGTGTTACTTATTGATCCTAAAGGGGTAAGGTACACAAATAATTGTGAGTACATGTTAGTTTTGGTGAAACTCAACGATATAAGTAAGGAGTCCTTTTATGTCGTGGCAAAATCGATAGGTTTACCTAATAAGTTCTTAGACGTGCCTATCAACCAAGAGTAGTTTCTAGACTATTAGCGAAAGACTTTTGCTTACCTAAAAGATTTTAGAATTGAGAATACATAATGTGCTTAATTCTTCAATGGTTTTAGGATCTTGGACTCATTTTATTCACACCTGCCGGAACACATAACTTGAATAAAATGCTTAATGAACATTAAATTATGCATGTATGCTAGAATTTAAGTTTATTAAGAAATACTGTGAATGATTATTTATTTGTTTATTCTTTTTCAATTGTAGTTTTATATTATGGCAAACAACAATCAAAACATCATCATGGGTTCTGAGCTTATGGTCAAGCTGAACCTAAAAAAGTTTCTTGAATGGGAAGCTAAGCTAGTTGAAATAGTCAGACTCAATGGACTTGAGTATGTACTGTTACACCCCATGCCAAGCTACTATGCTAGAGACATGACCCCTGAAAGATTTGTCGCTTGGGATGCGGATCTCAAAAAGGTTATGAGTCTCATGCTGAACAATATCCCTGATGAATGGGCTAGAAGGTTTGTAGCTTACGAACCCTTTACGCTCATCAAGAATCTGAGGGATATCTATCGTGGAAGCACGGAGGACAGGGACCTAAACGTCCATGAGTTGATTGAATCAATGTCTGGTCTAAAGGTTAGTTCCCCTAACAGGTGTTATAGGATTGAGGTCCAAGAAACACATGTTCAGCTCCTTTGCACTAAACAAAGGGTAGACGTCCCACTAAGGTACCATGTGGATCTTATGCTTTCATATTTTGATCGCCTAAGTCTGCTAGGAACACCAATAAGCGAAAGAATGGCAGTCTCTATCTTGCTCAATTCACTGCACAGTGGGTTTAGTCGCTTCAAGCAACTATACCTAAGGGAACCAAGAGAAGAAACAGTTGCAGAATTTGTTCACCTTGTCAGAAAGGCTGAGATAATACTCGACTGTGAAGCCAAAGATTTACTCAAGGCTAAAGGGAGACAGTTCAAGAAAGGTGGAAAGTCCAAGGGCAATGCTAAAACAAAGCAGGACAAGTCCACATCAAGCTGTCGTTATTGTGATGGAATAGGCCATTACAAAAGAGAATGTCCAAAGCTAAAAGAAGATGAGAAGAACGGAACAGTCGTTCCATCTTCAGGTATTTTCGTTATAGACTGTATACTTGCTAATTCAACTTCTTGGGTATTAGATACAGGTTGTGGCTCACACTTATGTTCCAATCCACAGGGACTAAGAAGAAGTAGAAGGTTAAGCAAGGGTGAAGTCGACCTACCAATGGGAAATGGAGCACGGATTACTGCATTAGCTGTAGAAACTTATTATTTGTCGTTACCCTCTGGGCTTGTTTTGGAACTGGAAGAGTGTTTCCATGTTCCAAGTCTTACTAAAAACATCATTTCTGTTTCTTGCTTAGATGCTAAGGGATTTTCCTTTTTAATTAAAGACAATAGTTGTTCGTTTTATTTTAAAGAGATGTTTTATGGATCTGCTAGATTAGTCAATGGACTTTATTTATTAGATCACGACAAACAAGTTTATAACATAAATACCAAAAAGGCCAAAAAGGATGATTCAGATAGTCCTATCTGTGGCATTGTCGATTAGGCCATATTAACTTGAAACGCATAGAAAGACTTCAAAAGGAAGGAATTCTAGAACCATTTGACTTAGAGGATTATGGTAAGTGCGAATCATGTTTACTTGGCAAAATGTCAAAGCAACCTTTCTCTAAAGTTGGAGAAAGAGCAACTGAACTATTGGGTTTAATCCATACAGATGTATGTGGACCAATGAGTACAAATGCTAGAGGTGGTTTCAGCTACTTTATCACTTTCACTGATGACTTCAGTAGATATGGTTATGTCTACCTAATGAAGCATAAGTCTGAATCCTTTGACAAATTCAAGGAATTTCAGAGTGAAGTAGAGAATCAATTAGACAAGAAGATTAAGGCACTGCGGTCTGATAGAGGCGGTGAATATCTGAGCTATGAATTTGATGACCATCTGAAAGAATGTGGAATTCTATCAGAATTGACTCCTCCTGGAACACCACAATGGAACGGTGTGTCGGAACGGAGGAACAGAACCTTGCTAGACATGGTTAGATCAATGATGGGTCAGGCCGAACTTCCAATAGAATTTTGGGGACATGCACTAAATACAACTGCACTCACTATAAATAGAGCTCCGTCTAAAGCTGTTGAAAAGACTCCATATGAGTTATGGTTTGGAAAGCCTCCAAATGTGTATTTTCTTAAGATTTGGGGATGAGAAGTATACGTAAAACGATTAATTTCAGACAAACTTCATCCAAAATCTGACAAATGTATCCTTATGGGCTATCCAAAGGAAACAAAGGGGTATTACTTCTACAATACATCTGAGAACAAGGTGTTTGTTGCTCGAGATGGTGTCTTTTTGGAAAAGGATCACATTTCCAAAATGACAAGTGGGAGAAAAGTAGACCTCGAAGAAATTTGAGTCGAACAACAAACTCTAGAGAATGCTCAAGATGACATTCAAGATGAAACTCAGAGATCTTTAGAAGTATCTGGTGAGAATCATGGACCATCTAGAGATGTAACCCCGCGTAGATCGCAAAGATATAGATCTCAACCGGAAAGGTACTTAGGTATTTTGACGAACGAGAGCTATGACGTTCTGTTACTTGAAAGTGATGAACATGCGACTTACAAACAAGCTATGACGAGCCCTAGCTCCAAGCAATGGCAAGAAGCCATGCAATCTGAATTAGACTCCATGTAAGAAAACCAAGTTTGGGGTTTGGTCGATTTGCCAGATGGCTACCAAGCCATAGGAAGCAAATGGGTTTTCAAACTGAAAAAAGACAAGGATGGGAAACTTGAAATTTTCAAAGCTGGATTGGTTGCAAAAGGTTACAGGCAAGTCCACGATGTGGATTACGATGAAACCTTTTCACCAGTTGCAATGCTAAAGTCTATTCGGATAATGTTAGCAATCGCTGCATATTACGATTACGAAATATGGCAGATGGATGTCAAAACCGCTTTCTTAAACAGCGTTTTAATAGAAACTGTGTTTATGACACATCATGAGGGTTTTGAGGATCCAAAGAATGCTAAAAAGGTATGCAAGCTTAAGAAATCAATCTACGGATTGAAGCAGGCATCAAGGAGCTGGAATATACGTTTTGATGAAGCAGTCAGTGACTTTGGTTTCATCAAGAACGCAGACAAATCTTGTGTATACAAGAAGGGCAGTGGGAGCAAAATTGCTTTTCTAGTACTTTATTTCGACGACATATTACTAATCTGAAATGACATTCCTATGTTGAACTCTGTCAAGATTTTGGCTTGGGAAATGTTTTTCAATGAAGGATCTAGGAGAAGCACAGTACATATTGGGCATCAAGATTTACAGAGATAGATCTAAAAGGATGATTGGACTTAGTCAAAGCACTTATATCAATAAGGTGCTTGAAAGGTTCAAGATGGCAGACTCCAAGCGAGGCTACCTACCCATGTCTCATGGAATGACTCTAAGCAAGACTTAGTGCCCAAAAATACTTGATGAGCGTAGACGAATGAATGGGATTCCATACGCATCATTGATTGGTTCAATAATGTATGCTAAGATATGTACACGCCCAGATGTTGCGTACGCACTCAGTGCTACGAGCAGATACCAATCAGACCAAGGAGAGGCACATTGGACTGCTGCCAAGAATATTCTGAAGTACCTAAAAAGGCGCAAAGATGACTTCCTGGTCTATGGTGGAGATGATGAATTAATTGTTAAAGGCTATACAGACGCAAGTTTCCAAACCGATAAGGATGATTTTAGATCACAGTCTGGGTTTGTCTTCTGCCTCAACGGAGGTGCAGTAAGCTGGAAAAGTGCTAAGCAAAGTACCATTGCGGATTCTACAACTGAAGCGGAGTACATTGCTGCACATGAAGCAGCAAAGGAAGCTATATGGCTAAGGAAGTTCATAGGTAAAATTGATGTAGTCCCCTCCATTAAAGGACCAATAGCCCTATATTGTGATAATAACGGAGCTATTGCACAAGCAAATGAGCCTAGACACCACCAAAGAGTCAAGCATGTACTTCGTAGATTTCACCTTCTACGAGAGTTCGTTGAAAGAAAAGAAGTCAAGATAAGAAATATTGGAACTGATGACAACATCTCAGATCCATTGACTACACCTCCGCCGCAGGCGAAGCACAACTCGCACACTGCAGCCATGAGAATCAAGCATATTGGAGAATGGCTTTGATGTCCTTGTTTAATCTTTTAAAGTTTTAGAGTTTAATACTTTGTAAAAAATTATTGGTTAATCATTCACAATAATGAGTAGAATTCATTTTTCCATTTAATTTGTGTTTTATTAAATGACGAGTCCCTTCAATTTGACGAAATATTCAAGATAGACTGTCAGGACCAGTCCTGTGACTAAGAAATGTCTATCAAGTGAACTTGAATGTCAAAAGTTGAAAATGGTCCCTGGTCGGAGTTTTCTATAAAGATGGACGCATAGAAAACATTAGACGACTAGAATGCAAGATGACTACTAGTTCTGTTTCTTGAACTATGTGGACATGGCAATGTCATAATCATTTGCATAGATACTTACTTTGGGAAGACTAGTATCGGACAGACCTATGAAACTTTACTGTAAGAGATGAAAATCTGTCCTAAGTAAATTTCATTAAAATTATTAGACAATAATCCTCAATACCTGAGTGATTTGAGATTACTTGTTTGAGAACTTCTTACTTTGACGTTGTCAACCGTCGCACCGTAAAAGGAGGCTATAAAGGCAACGCTCAGGTAATCACCTATCAAACGAAGTCTAATCTCAAGATCGCAAGATTGGGATTGTCCTCCCATAAATCGGGATGAGATGCTTACAAGTTGTACAAGGCCACTCGGAGAGCTAGAAACTGTAAAATGCATGGCCGTCCTCAGATGAATCATAGGCTATGATTATTTGTTTATTTGATCAGTTGAACTCTGAAACCGAGAAACACCTCTGGACATAATAAGGATGACAACTCTTACCTTATGTTCAAGAGCAAGCATCGAGCGACAAAGGAATTAGGAAATGCACACTTGTCCCTAAGGACAAGTGGGAGACTAAAGGAAATAATGCCCTTGGTCCAAGTATGCATTTAATGTTAAGTCTAATAAATGCGGTTCAGTATTAATTAACAAGTTAATAATTCAGTGAGATCAAGTGAGCTGAATTCCTAGCTAGAGGCCGCTTCAGTTCAAGTGGAATTAATGATATTAATCCACAGCTTACTCTTGACTGAACCCGTAGGTGTGAGGGGGTCAAAAAACCACGAGGCTAATGTGTGACCTCGTCCCTCGTGGGCGTGACGTTGTTAGATCAAGTGTAATTGGATTTCCTGTGAGTTTACACCCAATCGACTAGTAATATAGGAGTCGTCATTCAGTTTTTAACAACAATGAGAAAAAATGACAAAACCCGGTTATCGTGACATAAAGGGAGTGCCATTATGTTCGACCACGACGTCCATAGGTTCCCTTGTGATCCCTGGTGTGGGGATCGCTCAACGTACACCCGCAGGGCAGAGATTGAGAGTTCGGGGGACTGTAACTACCGAGAGGAGTGCGCATCGATAATACTCCAGAGGCAGGTTATCCTTACTAGCTCAGCATAAATAATTGAAGGGACATGCGTTAAACTATTAAACTATTCTGAATTGATTTTAGAAAAATGCAACACATAATACTAAATCGATCGTGATTATCTTATTTAGATTGATTTAAGGTACCTAGCATGATAATTCAATTGTCCAAGGTATTATCTTATTAGGCGTGATAGATCAATAATATTGATAGTTTGACAATTTTATAAAAGGGTGATGAAAGCGATTAAATCATATGAGGGACACATTACAACGCACCTCTTGAGAGGTGCGTTGTGGTTCTCAGAAAACTAACCAGTTGGCTTTGCTATTTCTCCTTTTATTTAGCGAATCTCGGGTTTCCAAGCAATGTTACAGTATTTAGGCTTAATTCATCAAGCTACAAGGGGCAGGATGCGTTCTTTTTGACTTTTGGTTCGATTGCGACAGAACGCTGGATCAATTTCGCAACGTGAGGCTTAGGCTTAAGGCTAGAGTTAATACTCAGATTATGGAATTGTGTCCCTTTTCACGTCGATTTTAGGCTGTATTTATAGAAAAAGAGTGTGTGGAAAGATAGATTTTAAGATACGAATCCAAAAAGAATCCGGAGATAAAACGGCCCCAGGCATTTTCAGCGCCCAAGGCTGGGCGCCGAAGATTTCGGCGCCCAGATCCAGGCGTTGAAAATGGGATCTGGACCGAGTTCTTTGTCAGATTTGGACTCTTAGAACACGGAGATTTTGAGATTTATCCGAGTCTTTTAGTGCGTATTAACTTATGACGGAATGCGTCTGCGCCCGTTACGAACTCTAGGTTTGCTAGGAATTTAATTAATACGTAACTCTTATTTTCGAATTATACCAGGAATAGATTTTCTTTGTAAATTCTATCTCTTTTAGGATTTATGTTGGAGTGCAACACCTAATTCTAACAGGTTTCTATCTTTTATGATTTTTCCACTTTTAACAACTACTTTTTACGGCAGTTACTATTCTTAGCAGGTTTCTATAAGTAGCAGTTTTGGCTGAAATGAAAGGGTGATTGAGATCCGTTATTTTATAGGAGATGCGTTGCCAAGTGGAGATTTATGTTCTCATCATCGAACCTTCCTTTTCGGGAATGGGGACAAAAGTAGGTGTCTACAGTTAGCCCCCACTTTGACTGAGTCTCGAGATGAGACGATGGTCAAAGTACTAGACGGAGTGCGTCATACAAGCCATGGTGTATGTGACCTGTTTTGCGAGGGTCTTACGAGCCCCCGAGTGATAACATTTGACTTAAGGGTCATCACTTGAAGTGTTAACACATTCCTCACGCGTCATTGGAATTTGTTAACTGATAGTATAGAAACTCCCTCACTTTGTCATTGGAAGTATGTAAAGATGTTTTCGAAATCATAGCTATAAAGTGTAACTAGGCCTGGCCAAGCCTAATCACGAGGTAAAACGTTTTTAAAGATTCTCATTTTCAGGGTTAGCTAAACGAGAAAACCCCCTTGTTTTTATAGGACGTAAAACGAAGGAAAATCCAGCACGTCTCTTTTTTTTTGGGAAAACGGAAAACCAATCCTTTGATTTTTGGAAAAGGTAAACCAGGAAAAAGTTATCGCTGCAGCGACTAAGGACCTGCGCGGTTAGTGGCGCAGACCCCGCCCGCTGAAGGTGGGCGAGCCTGTCCGCTGAGGGTGGACGCCCCGTCCGGTAGCAGTGGACGAATCTGTTTTGATGTTTTGAAAATAAGGACCTACGCAGTTTGTGACGCGATCTTGCCCGATCGAGGTGGGCCAGTCCCTATTTCATTTTTTTCTTTGGATTTCTTTTGAGAATTTTTTTTTTATTCATTCTTGTAAGAGCGAATTCTTTCGAGGGATGCTCGGATTTAGCTGCAACCTGAATGTGGGTTGACAACGTGTCTAAACAGACCATCGTTTCGTGGTCGTCTGCCTTTCGTGGTTTTGAACGAGTGTTTACGGCTCAGAGGATGTATGTCACCGTTTAGAACTGGCCTAGTTATGCCATTACTTGGGTCCTTGTGAAATGACCGGTGGGACCATACGTGAAATGTTAGTGGAGACCTTTTGCTTTGAGGTCGAGTTCATTTTTGAATTTGTCCAAGCACGGGACGTAGCTTGGAAACGTTGTTTCAACTTGCATCCCTTTTTTGAATGGCATATTTTCTTTCTTTCGAGCCCCCAAGCATTTGTACTTGGTGGTCGTTCTTTGCCAAGAGAAGTACGTTTTTTACAACGTCCTTAATCGTGTTTGGGATCGTGCATGTAAGTGCGAGCGATCTTTGTAGTGGTATGCTACTTTGATGAAGTCGTGGAGTGCGACTTCATTTTCCGGGGGAAAAGTTTTGCTTTGTTTTCCAATAATTAGCACATCGAGCTTACTTCGGCCCGGACTGATCTTTTTGACAAATAAACGCTTTTTAATTTGAGAAACTAAAGACTTGATTTTTTTGTTTTTTGTGTTTCGAAGAATGACCTTGATTTTTATTTTTTTCTATATTGCCTTGAAAAATGTACACATATTTTTTCTTGAGATGAGTCTAAGTTTCGACAAGCTTTAACATTTGTTTTCACTATTCGGGCTCTAAAGGTGCTTTGGGCTTGATCTTGATTATAACAGGGCCTCGTGTTTACTAACACGGTTTTAAGTCCTTTCCTGCTCCACGTTTTGAAGGATCCGGACCTTGGGCTACATTTCCGGCGCCCCTGGCCAGGCGTTAAAAATTTTGGCGCCCAGCCTTGGGCGCTGGATATTCTATTTTGGCAGTGCCCGAATTTCTTAACGCGTTTCCGAATGGGATTAGGATGTCACTTGATGCTTTCGCGTATATATAGGGGTTAAGTACGTCTTTCTTTTTCACCACTCTCAATCTTCCTCTCTTTTGCAATTGCTTAGCTTTTATTCTTCCCTACTCTCGCCATGTCGATTCCTCCCTTCTCCGTCCAACGAGTTGTTAGGCGCTGGCTAAGAGCCCTTGATCCCATAGAAAAGGCTTTGTTGAAAGGATACCACTTAGAGGCATTCTTAGGCTTATAACAAATTAATATTGATTATAATTTTCTGTATGCGGCCCTGAACTTCTTGGATTCTGATCACCATATTTTTGTCTTTCGGGGCAATGAAGTATTCCCTTTGCCAGATGAATTTGCCGCGATCCTTGGTTATCCTACCAATGCTACTCCTGCTACCCCTGGCACTGTTGAAGAGGGTAAAATAACTATAGGGGCTTTCCTAGGACTAGATGCTAACATGCTCGCTGAGATCGTTGTGGGTGATAAGTTTAATTTGGCAAAGCTTGTAAAACATCACTTTAGACCTAGTAAAAATATGACCGAACAGCAATTGAATATTCGAGCACTCGTATTCTGCTTGTTGAACCACTATTTACTGTCGAATAACAACGGCGAGTTCGGTGACATAAGCTTGATCCCCTTGATCAGTCAGATGGAGAGTTGATATTCCATTATGTCGTTGGTTGTTGCCGAGACCTTGCTGAGCGCGGATGAGTTAAGAAAGGATGCCAAGTCTGAAATTTTTTAGGGGAGCCCCCTATTGCTGCAGGTAATCAATCGTTTATTCGTGCAAAGTAATACACATATTTTTTTATTCTTTTCTTTTTTTCGTTTGCCTCGACAGCCCCCTGTCTGGAGCTAATTTTCCGCGCCCAGAGCTGGGCGTCGGAATTTCTGGCGCCTGGTCCTGGGCGTTGAAAGTGCGTCCCAAGCAGGACTTTCGTTTACTATTATTTTTCTGATCGTACCCGTTTTTTGCAGATTTGGCTCATGGAACGACTTAGGCTTCTAGAAGCTCCTGCCGATCCTAAACATTATCGCCCTATAGCCTTGGGTAACCGAAAGTATTTGCACCAAGGCTAGGACGAGGCCGAGTGGGTCTCCTATTTCACTCATGGCATATGCTCTATTAAGTGGGTGGTACCGTGGTGGGGTTTGACTAATATGACGGTGGGTTCCGAGGTGTTAGTTTATGTTTCTTTATTGGGGCTATCTCGGCCCGTTTATATCTTTCCCTACCGAGTCATGCGATAATACGGCTTAAGGCAGACTATCCCGCTTTCCGATACGGTACCACCTAAAGTAGCGGTCTTTTCACAAGCACGGGTTCAAGCGTGGGCTAAGTATTATGGTGGCCTCCCACGTTGGATCGTGGCTAGAGATGGCTTTGTGGGTCTTTTCGAAAACTACAAGTTGTGGATGAGTTCCGATGATAAGGCTGTGAGAACTAAGGCTCGAAATGAAGAGCCGGCTGAGCTTTTGATACCTCGAGGTAGGGCTAAGTATGAGAGTCGTGATCCTGCTAATCATCGCGACCATGGTATTAAGACTGTAAAAGCTCGTCCTGTTCGAAAGAGAAAGGAAGTTCCTCCCCGTTCCAGTTCTAGGCCTAAAAAGGTGCCTAACATGAAGGGGCCTGCCGTTCACAAAAGAAATGCAAGCTCTCGCGGAGATTGTCGCCGAAATAATGTATGGGTTAGGAAAGTTCAGCCCCTAGTAGAACCAGTGGCTAATCCAATTAATGTTGATAATCCTTCCCCTACCATTGTTTGTGCCCTTGAGGCTCAGCGGGCTATAGCTGTTCAAACTGAAAATGTTTCTGAAGCCTTGGCATCCTTGGAAGTTAGTGTCAAGGAGCCTGTTCTTATGGAGATTGATATAGGGGCAGCGCAGAAGCCTGTGGAGGTGGATCCTGCGAACATTGCCCTCTACAAAACTTTATTTGATGATCCGGAAGAACTCGAGTAGTGTAGTTCTTGTTAGGGTGTAGGTGCCCTTTATTTATTTCAGTTGTGTTTGTTTTTCATTCCTTAGCACTTTTGTTTTCCTTCTTATTATATTAATAAAGGCGTAATTTTATTTTTCTTGTGTTCCTTTTGCTTTTTTTTTTATTTGCTCATTTCCAACACTTATGCACATTATATTTTTGATTTGATTAGACCGAATCCATAAATGGGATTGCCTACGTATCCTTGTTAAATAACTTTAACTTAGAATCAGGTCGCGCGTAGTTCTAGCTAAAATAAATTCTAGGATGCCGAATTTGATAAGTACGTTCTGAGATGGAAACATATTATTTGAAATGGTAGAATAAGTGAAGTTTATTATTATTTTAATCTGTTGCTTTTCCGTAAGCCAAAAATTTGTTTTATTTTTTTGAGTTGAGTACATGTATTTGCACAAGAATCTTTTCATGTGTTTTTTTTTGGGACGTATATCTGAATACGTGCTGTACCCCCCAAGTGTTCGTTATTTTTCCGTGTATGTGCGGATAAAATGACGAGCACTTCTGGGCAAAATTTGGCAAGCAGAGAGATTCAGCGCCCAGGCTGGGGCGTTAAAGATTTCGGCGCCCAGCTCTGGGCGTTGAAAATGATTCCTGGGGAGATTTCTTGGCGCGTTTCTTCACATGTTTTTGCGTTTATTTCTTTTTCTTTGTTTCATTTTACTTTTTATTCGTCATAAATCAATTTTGACGCTATTTCGGAAGCTTTTGGGCTGTTAGCGTTAGACGCATTTTCGTCTGGATTAATTTTTTCTATTGGTGACTCAAAACGGCTTTGAAAATGGAGTTAGGGTGCGGAAGATATGAAGATCTTTGCGTAGGCTTTTTGGGTGGGTTGAGGTGCGTGTTGTTAATGTTGGGGATGATGGGTTCATGTTTTATAAATTTTTTTTTGAGCAACATTTGCATTGTTTGGATTTGATTTCTTTTGGTTTCTTTGGGTTGCACGGGTTTGACCTTTATGTCTTGGAAATATGAAGGGGATGGTGTGGTTTATTTTGTGGATTTTCGGGAATTGGTTTCGATGTCACGATTCAAGACCGAGTGGGCCTTGCTATTGGGCCTACAGTGGGCCGCTTCCTTACATTTTTTGATTTTTGCAAGTATGATTAGTGCTTATTTAGTGTTAGAATAATATTTTAGGAGAAAATTTACGCCTTTATTAATTTGGAAAGTAAGGAAAACACACTGAAATAAATTAATCAATATTCTAAGGGTTCTTAGGACCATATCTAGAGCTTTATTCTTTCTATCATCTAAAGAACTACTAGGCGTTTTGCTAAAGTGCTCTCTACGGCTCAAGCCTTGGGTTTAGTCTCGTAGAACCTTGGTCCTTCGCTTGTACTCATCTTGAACTCTATTCCCTTTGCGTTGACCCACTGACATATCTTCACCCATCCGTTCTCGGCCTCTTCTAGTGTTGATGTAGGAGCGATTAACCGAGTTGGATCGAAACCTTCATCTTGTAGAGCTAGGGTAGTCATCACAGTCTCGTCCTCCATAGGCCTCGATTCGTTAAACAATGTCCATAGAGCTTGGTTGTCCAATATTTAAGTTGTTTCAGTCTTGGTGAGGTGGGGTGCCTCATCCAAAGTATGACAGTCATGGAAAATTTCAAATCCGGGCTTTAGCAGGACATCCTGAACGAAGGGTTCAGGGAAGTCACAACATGGGTGTTCTTCTCCTTCCCGGACAAACATACCGTTAAGGGTTCTTTGATATGGGGGAAGAAGGGTGGCTTGTTTTGTCTTGGCTGGCTTAAGGCGTAGCTTAGATAAGTGGTCAACAATATCTTCCTCCGTTGGTTCATAGCCTAGGCCAAAGGGAGTAGATTTGTTAGGTGGGGGATGGAACATGTAGTTCTTCTTCGTTATGCCCAATGGAGTTCCCAGGAAATAGCCTTGAGCTAGCAATATTTTAGGGATGACCCGGGATGCACGTGGATCTAGAAATGCTAAATTATAGTCCTCAATGACTTGGATGGCTTCATCCACTTGAAAACCGTAAAGGTCTTTTGCAGTTTCGGTCGTTTCAACCATAGTACAACTGACGTCGAGAGGAGGGGCGCGTATTTCCATAATTACCCCGTTATGGTTAAGTTTAAACATTTGGTGCAAGGTAGAAGCCACACTGTGAGGGGGTCGAAAAAGCACGAGGCTAATGCGTGACCTCGTCCCTCGTGGGTGTGACGCTTCTTTTTGTCAAATCAAGTGTAATTGGATTTCCTGTGAGTTTACACCCAATTGACTAGTAATATAGGAGTCGCCATTCAGTTTTTGACGACAATGAGAAAAACTGACAAAACCCGGTTATCGTGACATAAAGGGAGTGCAATTATGTTAGACCACGACGGTTGTAGGTTCCCTTGTGATCCCTGGTGGTGGGGATCGCTCAACGTACACCCGCAGGGTAGAGATTGAGGGTTCGGGGGACTGTAACTACCGAGAGGAGTACTCGCTCTTCGATAACTCCAGAGGCAGGATATCTTTACTAGCTCAGCATAAATAATTGAAGGGACATGCGTTAACTATTAAACTAATCTGACTTGATTTTATCAATATGCAACATATAGTACTAGATCGAGCGCGATTATCTGATTTAGATTGTTTTAAGGGACCTAGCATGATAATCCAATTTCCCAAAAATATCATATTTATTAAGCGTGATCGAACAATCAGATTTTAGTTAGTTTAACAGTTCATAAAAGGGCGAGGAAAGCAATTAAACCATGGAAAAGGGACACATTAAGACGCACCCTTGAGAGGTGCGTCACGGTTCTCAGAAAACTAACCACTTTGACTTTGCTATTTCTCCTTTTATTTAACGAATCTCAAATTATGGGACGGGATACGTTCTGTTCGATTTATGGATCGATTGCGACAGAACGCGTGATAAGTTTTGCAGCGTGAGGCTTAGGCTTAGGGGTTTAGAGTCAATACTCAGAAATATAATTGTGTGTTGTTGTGTTTCACGTCGAACTTAAGGCCCTATTTATAGAAAAAGAGTTAGTGGAAAGATAGAATTGCAGAACTCTAATCCACGAGGAATTAGGAAAAAACACGTACCAGGTATTTTCAGCGCCCAGAGCCAGACGTTGAAAATAGGATCTGGGCTGTTTTTCTTAGTCAGATTCGGATTCCTAGAATCCGGAGTATTTGAGATTTAATTGAGTCTTTTAGTGCGTATTAACCTTGTGACGGGATGCGTCTGGGCCCGTTACGAACTCTAGGCTCGTTAGGATTTTAATTAATACGTTACTCTTACTTTCGAATCATATGAGGAATAGGATTCTCTCGCAATTTCTATCTCATTTAGGATTTATGTTGGAGTGCAACACCTAATTCTGACAGGTTTCTATCTTTTATGACTTGCCACTTTTAACAAATACCCATTACGGCATTTACTATTTTTAGCAGGTTTCCATAAATAGCAGGTTTCTATAAATAGCAGGTTTCGGGTGAAATGAAAAGGGGAATTGAGATTTGTTATTTTATAGGAGATGCGTTGTCAAGTGGAGATTTACGCTTTCATCATCGAACCTTCCCTTTCGAGAATGGGGACAAAAGTAGGTGTCTACAGTTAGCCCCCACTTTGACTGAGTCTTGGAGTAAGACGATGGTCAAAGTATTAGACGGAGTGTGTCGCACAAGCCATGGTGACCTGTTTTGGCGAGGGTCTCACGAGCCCCCGAGTGATAACATTTGACTTAATGGTCATCACTTGAAGTGTCGACATATCCCTCACGTGTCATTGGGATTTGTCAACGGATAGTATAGAAACTTCCTCACTTTGTCATTGGAAGGATCTAAAGGTGCGTAGAAACTCCCTCACTTTGTCATTGGGAGTAGCTACAGATGTTTTCGAAATCAAAGCTATAAAGTGTAATTGGGCCTGGCCAAGCCCAACCACGAGGTAAAAATGTTTTTAAAGATTCTCATTTTCAGGGCTAGTTAAACGAGAAAACCCCCTTGTTTTTATGGGACGTAAAACGAAGGAAAATCCAGCACATCGCACTTTTTTGGAAAAATCGGAAAACCAATCCTTTTCATTTTTGGAAAAGGGAAAACCAGAAAAAGTTATCGCTGCAGCGACTAAGGACCTACGCGACTTGTGACGTAGACCCCGCCGGCTAAAGATGGCGAGCCTGTCCGCTAAGGGTGGACGCCCCGCCCGAAAAAGTGGATGAATCTTGTTTTTGAAATTTGAAAATAAGGACCTACGCGGCTTGTGACGTAGACCCCGTAGGCTAAAGATGGCCAACCTGTCCGCTAAGGGTGGACACCCCGTCCGATAGAAGTGGACGAATCTATTTTGAAATTTGTTTTGTGTTTATTTTTTTAAAATAAGGACCTACGTGGTTTGCGCCGTAGACCCCGCCGGCTAAAGATGGCGAGCCTGTTTCATTTTTGAATTTTGAAAATTTCATTTTTGGAAAACTGAAGACCTGCGCGGCTAGTGACGCAGACCCCGCCCGCTGAAGGTGGGCGAGCCCTGTCCGCTAAGGGTGGACATCCCTGAATTCGTTTTTTCCTTGATTTGGAACTTGCGTGGTTCGCGGCCCGATCTTGCCTGATTGAAGTGGGCAAGTCTCTATTTTTTTGTTCATTGTGATTTTTTTTTTGAGAATTTCTTTTCTCCATTCTTGGAAGAGCGAATTCTTTCGAGGGATGCTCAAATTTAGTTGTAACCTGAACGTGGGCTGACAACGTGTTCAGACGGACCTTTGTCTTGCGACCGTTTGCTTCCGTGGTTTTGAGCTAGTCTTTATGGCTCGATTTTTGCCACTACTTGGGCTTTGATCAGAGGACCATCTACAAATGTCAATGACGACCCTTTTCTGAGGTCGAACCTGTTCTTTTGAGATCATCCAAACATGGGACGGCGTATAGCGCAGCCCGGGAATGTGATTTTGATTGCGCGCTATCTGTTGGAGTATACTTTTCGCGAGCCCCCAAGCACTCGGGCTTTGGTGGTCATTTTTCGCATACTTCATAACGTCTTTTAATCATGTTTGGGGTCGAGCTCGTATGTGCGAGCGCCCTTTCATAGTGGTGTGCTACTTTGGCGAAGTCATGGGGTGCGACTTCAGTCTTCGGGCGACAAGTTTTAATATCATTCGGTTTAGCTTGGCCTGATTTAATCCTTTGAAAGACAACATTTTTTTATTTGAGAAACCAACGACATAACAACATTTTTTGGTGTTTCGAAGAATGACCTTGATATTTTTTGTTTTGAAAAGTGTACATATATGTTTCTTGAGACAAAGTTTCGACCAAGTTTTACCATTCATTTTTGCTATTTGGGAGCTTAAAGTTGCTTTTGGGCTTGATCTTAATTGTACATAGGGCCTCGTGTCTAGCAACACGGTTTTAAGTCTTTTCCTGCTCCGCGTTTTGTGAAATCTGAGCCTTGGGCTGCATTTTCGGCGCCCAAGGCTGGGCATTAAATATTTCGGCGCCCAGCTCCGGGCGCTGAAAGTCCCTTCCTGGCGAATTTTGACATTCAGATTTCTTAACGCGTTTCCGAATGGGATCAGGATGTCACTTGATGCGTTCAGCTATATATAGGGGCTAGATACGTCCCTATTTTCCATCACTCTCAATTTCCTTCTTTCTTTGCTGTGTTTTAATTACTCCTTGCTTTCGTCATGTCGATTCCCACTTTCTCACTCCAACGGACTGTTAGGCGTTGGCTACGGGCCCTTAATCCTACAGAAAAGGCTTTGTTGAAAGAATACCACTTAGAGGCACTTTTAGGCTTACAACAAATTAACATTGACTATAATTTTCTGCACGCAGCCCTAAGCTTTTGGGATTCCGATCATCATGTTTTTGTCTTTCGGGGCAACGAAATATGCCCTTTGCCAGATGAATTTGCTGCAATCCTTGGTTATCCTACTAATGCTACCCCTGCCACTCCTGGCACTATCGAAGAGAGTAAAACAACCATAGGGGCTTTCCTAGGACTAGATGCTAACATGCTTGCTGAAGTTGTTGTAGGTGATGAGGTTAATTTGGCAAAACTTGTAAAACATCACTTTAGACCTAGTAAGAATATGACCGAACAGAAATTGAATATTCGAGCCCTTGTATTTTGCTTGTTGAATAATTATTTGCTGTCGAATAACAATGGTGAGTTCGGTGACATAAGGTTGATCCCCTTGATTAGCCAGATGGAAAGTTGCTATTCTATTATGTCGTTGGTTGTTGCCGAGACTTTGCTGAGTGCGGATGAGCTGAAGAAGGATGCCAAATCTGAATATTTTAAGGGAAGCCCCCTATTACTGCAGGTAATCGATTTTTTTTTCTTTGCGCACGTATACATTTTTTTGCACATATTTTTTATTCGTCCTGCCTTGGGGCTGAGTTTCAGCGCCCAGGGCTGGGCGCTGGAATTTTCGGCGCCTGGTCCTGGGCGTTGAAACTGCGCCCCAGGAACCGTTTTCTTTTTATTATTATTTTTTTATCGTACCCATTTTTTTGCAAATTTGGCTCGTGGAACGGCTTAGGCTCTTGGAAGCTCCTGCCGATCCTAAACATTATCGCCCTATAGCCTTGGGTAACCGAAAATATTTGCACCAAGGCCAGGACGAGGCCAAATGGGCCTCCTTTTTTACTTATGGCATCTGTTCTATTAAGTGGGTGGTACCATGGTGGGGTTTGACTACTATGACGGGGGTTCTGATGTATCGGTTTATGTTTCCTTGTTGGGGCTATCTCGACCCATTTATATTTTCCCTTACCGAGTCATGCGTCAATACGGTTTAAGGCAGACTATCCCCTTTTCTGATACGGTACAACCTAAGGTAGCGGCCTTTTCACAAGCACGGGTTCTAGCGTGGGCTAAGTATTATGATAGTCTCCCGCGTTGGGCCGTAGCTACAAATGGCTTTGTGGGTCTTTCTGAAAACTACAAGTTGTGGATGAGCTCCGATGACAAGGCTGTGAGGACCGAGGCTCGAAATGGGAAGCCGACTGAGCTTTTGATACCTCGTATTCGTGTTAAGTATGAGGGTCCTGATTCTGCCAAACCTCGTACCCATGGTATTAAGACTGTGAAAGCTCGTCCTGATCGAAAGCGAAAGGAAGTTCCTCCCCATTCCAGTTTCAGGCCTAAAAAGATGCCTAACATGAAGGGGCCTGCTGTTGTTAAAAGAAATGCAAGCTCTCGCGGAGATCGTCGCCGGAACAATATATGGGTTAGGAGGGCTCAGCCGCCTGTAGAAACAGTGACTAGTCTAGTTGATGATAATAATCCTTCTCCCACCATTGTCTGTGCCCTTGAGGCTGAGCGGGCTATAACTGAGAATGTTTCTGAAGCCTTGGCATCTTTGGAAGTTAGTGTCCAGGAGCCGGTTCTTATGGAGATTGATATTGGGGCAGCGCAGAAGACTGTGGGGGTGGATCCTGCGAACATTGCCCTCTACAAGACTTTATTTGATGATCCGGAAGAACTAGAGTAGTGTAGTTCTTGCTAGCGTGTAGGTGCCCTTTATTTATTTCAGTTGTGTTTGTTTTTTCATTTCTTAGCACTTTGTTTTCTTACTTATTATTTTTCAATAAAGGCGTATTTTATTTTTCATTTTTTTGTTTCTCCTCTTTTTTCTCTTTTTTATATTTTTATATGTCTAACACTTTTTGCACAATTTATGTATGTTTCTTTTTTTTTATTGGACCGAATCCTTGGTAAGGATTGCCTACGTATCTTGTCAGAATCAGGTCGCGCGTAGTTCTAGCTAGAATAAGTTCTAGAATGCCAGATTTTAATAGATATGCCCTGAGGTGGTAGCATATTACTTAATCGGTCAAGTGAGTGAAGTATTATCATTATTTTCGTCTGCCGTTTGTTTGCCGTAAGTCGCGTAAAAGATGAAATTCGACTACTTTTTGTATGGCTATATTTTTTGGTGAGCCTATTTGGATACGTGCTGTACCCCCCAAGTGTTCGTTATTTTTCCGTTATGTGCGGATAAAATGACGAGCACTTCTAAAAAATTTAGGCAGGCAGAGAGTTTCAGCGCCCAGGCTGGGGCGTCAAAGATTTCGGCGCCCAGCCCTGGGCGCAGAAAATGATTTGGGCGGTCGTTTTTGACGCTTTGCTTCACGTGTTCTTGCATTTTTTTTTCTCTTTTTTTGTTTTAGTGCTTTGATTTTTGCTCGTATTTAAAATCAATTTTGAGGCTACTTCGGAGACTTTTTTGACTGTTAGCGTGAGATGCATTTTTGTCCGCATTATTTTTTTCTATCCGTGAGTCGAAACGGCTTTGAAAATGGAGTTAGGGTGTGGAAGATATGAAGATCTTTGTGTAGGCTTTTGAGGTGGGTTGAGGTGCGTGTTGATGCGGGGGGCGGTGTCTATTTTTTATGAGTTTTTTTCTTGAGCAACCTTTGTATTGTTTGAATTTGATTTCCTTTTGATTTCTTTGGACACTGGTTGACTTTTAGGTTTTGGGGATACGAATGGGATGGTGCGGTTTATTTTGTGGGTTTTCGGGAACTGGTTCCCATGGCACTATTTCAAGACCGAATGGGCCTCGTTTGTTGGGCCTAGAGTGGGCCGCCTCTTTATTTTTGTATTTTGCAAGTACATTTGGTGTTTACTTAGTGTTAGAATAAAATTTTAGGAGAAATATTACGCCTTTATTAATTTGGAAAGTAAGGAAAACACACTGAAACAAACTTGACCTATATTCTAAGGGGTCTTAGGACCATCTAAAGTCTTTATTATTTTTCTACCAATCTAAAGAACTACTAGGCGCTTTTTACTACGGTGCTGTATGTGGCTCAAGCCTTGGGTTTAGTCTCGTAAAACTTTGGTCCTTCACCGGTACTCATCTTGAATTCTATTCCTTTTGCATTGACCCACTGATATGTCTTCACCCATCCGTTCTCGATCTCTTCTAGTGTTGATGCAAGAGCGATTAACCGGGTTGGATCGAAACCTTCATCTTGTAAAGCTAGGGTAGTCGTCACAGTCTCGTCCTCCATAGGCCTCGATTCATTAAACAATGTCCATAGAGCCTGGTCGTCCAATATTTCAGTTGTTTTAGTCTTGGTGAGGTGGGGTGCCTCATCCAAGGTGTGGCAGTCATGGAAGATTTCAAATCCTGGTTTTAGCAAGCCATCCTGAACGAAGGGTTCAGGGAAATCACAGCATGGGTGTCCTTCTCCTTCCCGAACGAACATCCCGCTAAGGGTTCTTTGATATGGGGGAAGGAGGGTGGTTTGTTTGGCCTTGTTAAGGCGTAGCCTAGACAGGCGGTCAGCAATATCTTCCTCCGTTGGTTCATAGCCTAAGCCAAAGGGAGTAGATTTGTTGGGTAAAGGATGGAATGTGCATTCCTTCTTCCTTATGCCCAATGGGGTTCCAGGGAAATAACCTTGAGCTAACAGCATTCTAGGGATGACTCGGGATGCATGCTGGTCTAGGAATGCTGGATCGTAATCTTCGATGAACTGGATTGTTTCTTCCATTTGAAACCCGTAAGGTCGTTTGCAGTTTCGGCCGTTCCAACCATAGTACAACTGACGTCGAGAGGAGGGGCGCGGATTTCTAGTATTACCCCGTTATGGTTAAGTTTAACCATTTGGTGCAAGGCAGAAGCCACACCTCCTAAGTCATGGAGCCAAGGTCGCCCCAAGAGGAGGTTGAAAGTGGGCTTGATGTCAATTATTTGAAACTCTGTGGTGCGTGCCACAGGCCCGGTTTATATGGTAAGGTTGATTTTTCCCAACACAGGCCTTCGGGAGTTATCATAAGCTCGTACCCCTTGCGTGGAGGTTTGGAAGTCATCGTTTCCTAGCACCAAGCAATGGGCGGTTCGCAATGGGAAAACGTTAACCTGCCGAACCGTTATCTACGAGCGCTAGGGGGATGTTTTGTCCTTTGCATCCAACCACTAGATAAAGGGCTTTGTTGTGAGCACCCCCCTCTTTGGGCAAGTCTTTGTCAGTGAAAACTATGGCCTTTTCTCCGGCATCTCTCTTGACATGGCTAACCAGTGAATCAGGTGTGATATCTGTAGGTACTGAGATGAGGTCGAGTGAGCGAATAAGCTTTTCGCGATGTTCCTTTGAAGTACACATGAGATCCCAGATGGTAATCTCGGCCTTGGTTCTTTTTAGTTGTTTCAAGAGAGGATTTTCAATGACTTCTGCGACGGTGGCGTGCCGTCCATTCTCAGGAGTTTGCCTAACTGGGATGTCGTCCATAGGAGGTGGGCGAATATCCGGTTGGTATATTCTTCCGGATCGGGTGAGGTTGTCGACCTCGGGCTCCTGAGGGGTGGTGTCAATGAGAGCATACCCGGGCCAAGTTTCAGTAAAGAGGTCCTGGCCCGACACTTGAGATAGGTAAATATCTTCAGCATCATCATCCCACACACTGCACACTTCTCTCTCGATTCGATCCATAGGGACCACAGCGGGTGGTGCACCTTGGGGCGTAATGTACACCGTAGGGTCGAAGTTCTCATTTTCTGGTTGGTCGAGAGAGATGTGACAAGAGCCGAGTGGGCTCTTGTTGTTGTTGGGTTTGCCAACGTTAGGGAGAGGTATCACTTCATCCTCTATCATGTCCTGGATCGTATGTTTTAGATTCCAGCAGTTTTCAGTGTCATGCCCATTTCCTTGATGGAATTTTCAGTAAGTACCTTCGACCCAATATTTTCCCTTGACAGGAGGGTCACGGGTGGGGCCTATAGGTCTCAACTTTCCTTGATTGGTTAGTCTTTCAAAGGCTTGTACCAAAGTCGACCCGAGTGGGGCAAACTTTCGGTCTCGGACCCATCTTCCAGGGCTTCTTCGGGCGGGAGTCTCCTCTACGGCATGGACTTCTTGGGCTTGGGATGTGTTGCCCCTGTTGTAGGTATTGATTTTGTATGCGGGTTTGCTTTGTATTGTTTTTGCGAGATCATCCTCGATCTTTATTCCCACATCATAAACTCTTTTCAAAGTGTCAAGTCCCAGGTACCTAAGGTGCTGTGTGTAGGCCGGGTCCAGGTTGTCAATGAATTTTTGGACCAATTCTGTTTCGGGAGGCCTATTGATTAGCTGGGCCGCCTGATCCCTCCATCTAGCAAAGTAGGTTATCAAACCCTTATTTTTCTTTTGGAAGAGAACTTCCAGCTCGCGCATGGTGACTTGAAAATCCATGTTCGACGAGTATTGCTTGATGAAGACATTGAGCGGCACAGGTTCCAAGGACAAAGGAAAGGCAGGTAAATACATGGACTTGTCCACGCCTTTCAAGTTCATGGCATTCACAAAGCTCAATAGATGATCACGAGGATTGTCCGTGGCTTTAAACTTCGGTAAGTCAGATGAACTAAACTTTTCTAGTAGTTTACCAGGAAAAGGTTCAGGATCAAGGGAGAAGTACTTGCTCCCCATGGTTTGCTGTAGGACCATTTTTTCAATCCTCTTCTCGTAATCGAGGTCGTTTTTGGCTTGTGCAGCTGCTAAGGTTTCGTTTTCCATTTTCAGTTGGCCAATGAGTTGGGTCATTTGAGCCATTTGCTCTTGCAATTATTCGATGGACATGTTTGAGGGTGCGAATCGAGGTTGGGGGAGCGGAGATCCTTGAAATGGGGGATGACGGACGGAGCTTGGAGTCACTAAACCTGGTGTTGGCGATGTATCTTCGAGGCGCACTAACCGTTGATTTCCTGATCGGCACCAAGTGGCAGGACCAGTCCTATGCATGAGATAAGCTAAAGTTTAGGTCCCAAAGTTTCAAGTATTACTTAGTCTAGACTTCGACTCTCTCTATTGTTTTTTCACTCTTTCTTTTGTTGGTATACTTTTTAGTTCTTTCTTTTGATCATTCTTTGGATTTTCGAAACACTTGCCCATGTGACATTGATAATTAATTAGCACGTTCGGTTTTGGTGCCGAGCATTGTCGTCGTAGGAGGCCTAACAACGACGCAAAGAGTTATTAATTTTATTTTATGAGTCGCTTCTAGAATCGAGTGCTTTTCTTATGCCCTCGCAACAATTCTTTTTACGAACGTTTTTTTTGTGCTACGTATTTTCCTTTTGCGCGGGCACCGAGGCTGCTGCGCCTGACCAGAAGGCAAGGCAGCAACTTCAGCGCCCAGCGTAGGGCGTGAGAAATTCTGGCGCCTAGCCTGGGGCGTTGAAAATGCGTCCCTGGCTGGTTCTCGTTTTCTGTTTGCGTCTACTTTTGTTTATGCGACTTTGATTTTGCGTGCTTGCCTAATAACGTCCTTTACGCGTTATGCAGCGTTTGTGGGACTCGTTACAGGCCATCCCGAATGTCGCCTATTTTTGTGGCGATCGTTCGGGTTTGCGGAACACGTGTTTCGGTATAACTCTTTGGCAAATTGGTTTATGAATGTTTGGGCAATTTTTAAGGTCGTTGGTTTTTCTAGGATAGTTTGTCACACACAATCATATATTTCGCTACACATAACTAACATTCCATCATGAGGCAATAATAATATGTCATGTAGTTTATGGTAGGCTTCTATGGGTAGTTATTTGCGCCTGGCTTGGTACCGCTTCTATCGCAGATCCAACACATGCCCCGGTCGAGGTAGTGTCTTCAACAGACGAATTTCGTCCCAGAAGGCCAACCCGCAAGTGCAAGCCAAGGGGGCATTGAGGCGAGAGGGACCTAATGAGCGAGAAATTGGGTTTGGGACGGGTGTACTACTAGCGAAAGTGCCGAGTGGACAACATTCGAAGCGTATGCACCCCCCGGTTGGCGATGGGTATCCTTAGTCCCAACTCCCGAGTTGAAACACCAAGGGAGCCAAGATTCGTTATGCGGTTCTGCCCGTTCACATTAATATGATGATTTTCAGGTCGTCCCATCTTGATGGGGAAATAAACGCCGGGTAGGATCGTTTCACCCTGCGGCTATTTTGATTACCTACAAGCACGAGTATTTCCTTCGCTATCCCCAGTGGAGTCGCCACAGTGAGGGGGTCGAAAAAGCACGAGGCTAATGCGTGACCTCGTCCCTCGTGGGTGTGACGCTTCTTTTTGTCAAATCAAGTGTAATTGGATTTCCTGTGAGTTTACACTCAATTGACTAGTAATGTAGGAGTCGCCATTCACTTTTTAACGACAATGAGAAAAACTGACAAAACCCGGTTATCGTGACATAAAGGGAGTGCAATTATGTTTGACCACGACGGCCGTAGGTTCCCTTGTGATCCCTGGTGGTGGGGATCGCTCAACGTACACCTGCAGGGTAGAGATTGAGGGTTCGGGGGACTGTAACTACCGAGAGGAGTACTCGCTCTTCGATAACTCCAGAGGCAGGATATCCTTACTAGCTCAGCATAAATAATTGAAGGGACATGCGTTAACTATTAAACTAATCTGACTTGATTTTATCAATATGCAACATATAGTACTAGATCGAGCGCGATTATCTGATTTAGATTGTTTTAAGGGACCTAGCATGATAATCCAATTTCCCAAAAATATCATATTTATTACGCGTGATCGAACAATCAGATTTTAGTTAGTTTAACAGTTCATAAAAGGGCGAGGAAAGCAATTAAACCATGGAAAAGGGACACATTACGACGCACCCTTGAGAGGTGCGTCACGGTTCTCAGAAAACTAACCACTTTGACTTTGCTATTTCTCCTTTTATTTAACGAATCTCAAATTATGGGACGGGATACGTTCTGTTCGATTTATGGATCGATTGCGACAGAACGCGTGATAAGTTTTGCAGCGTGAGGCTTAGGCTTAGGGGTTTAGAGTCAATACTCAGAAATATAATTGTGTGTTGTTGTGTTTCACGTCGAACTTAAGGCCCTATTTATAGAAAAAGAGTTCGTGGAAAGATAGAATTGCAGAACTCTAATCCACGAGGAATTAGGAAAAAACACGTACCAGGTATTTTCAGCGCCCAGATTTCGGCGCCCAGAACCAGGCGTTGAAAATAGGATCTGGGCTGTTTTCTTAGTTAGATTCGGATTCCTAGAATCCGGAGTATTTGAGATTTAATTGAGTCTTTTAGTGCGTATTAACCTTGTGACGGGATTTGTCTGGGCCCGTTATGCACTCTAGGCTCGTTAGGATTTTAATTAATACGGACTCTTATTTTCGAATCATATTAGGAATAGGATTCTCTCATAATCTCTATCTCATTTAGGATTTATGTTGGAGTGCAACACCTAATTCTGACAGGTTTCTATCTTTTATGACTTGCCACTTTTAACAACTACCCATTACGGCAGTTACTATTTTTAGCAGGTTTCCATAAATAGCAGGTTTCTATAAATAGCAGTTTCGGGTGAAATGAAAAGGGGAATTGAGATTCGTTATTTTATAGGAGATGCTTTGTCAAGTGGAGATTTACGCTTTCATCATCGAACCTTCCCTTTCGGGAATGGGGACAAAAGTAGATGTCTACACACACCTCCTAAGTCATGGAGCCAAGGGCGTCCTAAGAGGAGGTTGAAAGTGGGCTTGATGTCGATTATTTGAAACTCCGTGGTACGTGCCACGGGCCCGTTTTTATTGTGAGGTTGATATTTCCCAACACAGGCCTTCGAGAGTTATCATAAGCTCGTACCCCTTGCGTGGAGGTTTGGAAGTCATCGCTTCCTAGCCCCAAGCAATGGGCGGTTCGCAATGGGCAGACATTTACCGCTGAACCGTTATCTACGAGTGCTAGGGGAATGTTTTTTCCTTTGCATCCAACCACTAGATAGAGGGCCTTATTGTGGGCGCCTCCTTCTTTAGGTAAGTCTTTGTCAGTAAAAACTATTGCTTTTTCCTCAACATCTCTTGTGACGTGGTTAACCAACGAGTCAGGTGTGATATCCGTAGGGACTGAGATGAGGTCAAGTGAGCGAATAAGTTTTTCACGATGTTCCTTTGAAGTGCACATGAGATCCCAGATGGTAATCTCGGCTTTAGTTCTTTTTAGTTGCTTCAAGAGAGGATTTTTGATGACTTCTACGACGGTGGTGTGCCGTACGTTTGACTGGGATGTCAACCCCGGGAGGTGGGAGAATATCCTGTTGGTATACCCTTCCGGACCGAGTGAGATTGTCAACTTCGGACTCTTGAGGGGTGGTGTCAATGGGAGCATGCCCGGGCCAAGTTTCAGTAAAGAGGTCCTGGCCCGATACTTGAGACAGGTAGACATCTTCCGCATCATCATCCCACACACCGCACACTTCTCTCTCGATTTGATCCATAGGGAACATGGCGAGTGGTGCACCTTGAGGCGTAATATACACCGTAGGGTCAAAGTTCTTATTTTCTGGTTGATCGAGAGAGATGTGACAAGAACCGAGTGGGCTCTTGTTGTTGTTGGGTTTGCCAACGTTAGGGAGAGGTATTACTTCATCCTCTATCATATCCTGGTTCGTGTTTTTTAGATTCCAGCAGTTTTCAGTATCATGCCCAGTTCCTTGATGGAATTTGCAATAGGTGCCCTCGACCCAATATTTATTTTTGACTGAAGGGTCGGGTGTGGGGCCTATGGGCCTTAGCTTTCCTTGATTGGTTAGTCTTTGGAAGGCTTGTACCAGAGTCGACCCGAGTGGGGCAAACTTTCGATCTCGGGTCCACCTTCCAGGCCTCCTTCGGGTTGGGGTTTCTTCTACGGCGTGGACCTCTTGGGCTTGAGTCGCGTGGCCCCGGTTGTAGGTGTTACTTTTGTATGCAGGCTTGCTTTGTACTGTTTTTGCGAGGTCATCCTCGATCTTTATTCCTACATCATAAACCCTTTTGAAGGTATCAAGGCCCAAGTACCTAAGGTGTTGTTTATAAGCTGAGTCTAGGTTGTCAATGAATTTTTGGACCAATTCAGTTTCACGAGGCCTATTGATTAGTTGGGCCGCTTGGTCTCTCCATCTAGCAAAATAGGTCGTGAAACCTTCATTTTTCTTTTGGAAGAGGACTTCCAACTCGCGCATGGTGACTTGAAAATCCATGTTTGACGAGTATTGCTTGATGAAGACATTGACAAATTCCTCCCAAGTGGGGAAGAGCTTAGGGTCCTGGTGGTAGTACCATTTGAGTGGTACAGGTTCCAAGGACAAAGGAAAGGCAGGCAAATACATGGACTTGTCCACACCTTTCAAGTTCATGGCATTCACAAAGCTCAAGAGATGATCACGGGGATTGTCCGTGGCTTTGAACTTTGGTAAGTCAGATGAACTGAACTTTTCTGGTAGTTTGCCGGGAAAAGGTTTAGGATCGAGGGAGAAATACTTGCTCCCCATGGTTTGCTGCAAAACCATTTTTTCGATCTTCTTCTCGTTATGGAGGTCATTTTTGGCTTGCGCAGCCGCTAAGGATTCGTTTTCCATTTTCAGTTGATTCATAAGTTAGGTCATTTGGACCATTTGATCTCGTAATTCTTCCATGGACGTGTTTGAGGGTGCGAATCGAGGTTGGGGAAGCGGAGATCCTTGAAAGGGGGAATGACGGATGGAGCTTGGAGTTACTAGACCTTGTGATGGTGATGTAGCTTCGAGACGCACTAACCTTTGATTTTCAGATCGACGCCAAGTGGCAGAACCAGCCCTATGCATAAGACAAGCTAAAGTTTTAGGCCCAAAGTTAAGCATTACTTAGTCTAGACTTCTGACTCTTTCTATTGGTTTTCTATTCTCACTTTTGTTGGTACACTTTTGGCTCTTCTTTTGGTCATTCTTTGGATTTTCGAAACATTTGCCCGTGTGACATTCAAAGTTATTTTAATTAGCGTGCTCGGTTTGGTGCCGAACATTGTCGTCATAGGAGGCCTAATGACGACACAAGGAGTTGTTTATTTTATAATTCGTTCTTAGAATCGAGTGCCTTTTTTCATACGTCCTCGTAGCAAATTTGTTACGAAATTTTTTTAATTGCTACGTATACTTTATGCGCGGGTACCGAGGCTGCTGTGCCTGACCAAAAGGCCAGGCAACAACTTCAGCGCCAAGCAGGGGCGTTGAAAATGATTGGCGCCCAGCCAGGGGCGCTGAAAATGCGTCCCTGACTGGTACTCGTATTCTGTTCGTCTATCTTTTTTTTCGTTCATGCGACTTAATTTTGTGTGCTTGTCTAATAACGTCCTTTATGCGTTGTGCAGCGTTGTGGAATCCGTTACAGGCTGTCCTGGGCGTCGCTTATTTTTCTGGCGATCGCCCGGGGCTGTGGCGTATTTTGGTATAACTCTTTGGCCAATTGGTGATTACGAATGTTTGGGCAATTTTTAGGGTCGTTGGTTTTCTAGTATTATTTGTCACACACAATCACATAATTCGCTACACACAACTAACATTACAACATGAAGCAAAATAATATGTCACGTAGTTCATGATAGGCTTCTATGGGTAATATTTGCGCCGGCTTGGTACCTCATCTATCGTCGATCCAACACATGCCCCGGTCGGGGAAGTGCATTCACGAGCGAATTTCGTCCCAAGAGGCCAATCACGATGTAAGCCAAGGGCGCATGCACCAATGAGAGGGACCTAGTGGGCGAGCGATTTGGTTTGGGATAGGTGTACTACTAGCGAAAGTGCCGAGTGGACAACATTCGAAGCGTATGCACCCCTCGGGTGGCGATGGGTATCCTTATTCCCAACTCCCGAGATGAAACATGCGAAGGGAGCCAAGATTCGTTATGCGGTTGTCCGTTCACATTAATAAGCTGATTTTCAGGTCGTCCCAACTTGATAGGGAAATAAACGCGGGGTAGGATCGTTTCACCCTTCGGCTATTTTGATTACCTACGAGCACGAGTATTTCATTAACGTCCCCAGTGGAATCACCACTGTGACAGGGGTCGAAAAAGCACGAGGCTAATGCGTGACCTCGTCCCTCGTGGGCGTGACGTTGTCAGATCAAGTGTAATTTGATTTCCTGTGAGTTTACACCCAATCGACTAGTAACATAGGAGTCGCCATTCAGTTTTTAACGACAATGAGAAAAACTGACAAAACCCGGTTATCGTGACATAAAGGGAGTGCCATTATGTTCGACCACGACGCCCACAGGCTCCCTTGTGATCCCTGGTGTGGGGATCGCTCAACGTACACCCGCAGGGCAGAGATTGAGAGTTCGGGGGACTGTAACTACCGAGAGGAGTGCTCATCGATAATACTCCAGAGGCAGGTTATCCTTACTAGCTCGGCATAAATAATTGAAGGGGCATGCGTTAAACTATTAAACTATTCAGAATTGATTTTAGCAAAATGCAACACATAATACTAAATCGATCGTGATTATCTTATTTAGATTGATTTAAGGTACCTAGCATGATAATTCAATTGTCCAAGGTATTATCTTATTAGGCGTGATAGATCAATCAAATTAATAGTTTGACAATTTTATAAAAGGGTGATGAAAGCGATTAAATCATATGAGGGACACATTACAACACACCCTTGAGAGGTGCGTTGTGGTTCTCAGAAAACTAACCAGTTGGCTTTGCTATTTCTCCTTTTATTTAACGAATCTCGGGTTTCCAAGCAATGTTCCAGTATTTAGGCTTAATTCATCAAGCTACAAGGGCCAGGGTGCGTTCTGTTCGACTTTGGGATCGATTGCGACAGAACGCTGAATCAATTTCGCAGCGTGAGGCTTAGGCTTAAGGCTAGAGTCAATACTCAGATTATGGAATTGTGTCCCTTTTCACGTCGGTTTTTGGCTGTATTTATAGGAAAAGAGTGTGTGGAAATATAGATTTTAAGATACGAATCCAAAAAGAATCCGGAGATAAAACGACCCCAGGCATTTTCAGCGCCCAGGGCTGGGCGCCGAAGATTTCGGCGCCCAGATCCAGGCGTTGAAAATGGTATCTGGACCGAGTTCTTTGTCAGATTTGGACTCTTAGAACACGGAGCTTTTGAGATTTATCCGAGTCTTTTAGTGCGTATTAACTTATGACGGAATGCGTCTGGGCCCGTTACGAACTCTAGGTTCGTTAGGAATTTAATTAATACGTAACTCTTATTTTCGAATTATACCAGGAATAGATTTCCTTTGTAAATTCTATCTCTTTTAGGATTTATGTTGGAGTGCAACACCTAATTCTGACAGGTTTCTACCTTTTATGATTTTGCCACTTTTAACAACTAATTTTTACGGCAATTACTATTCTTAGCAGGTTTCTATAAATAGCAGTTTTGGCTGAAATGAAAGGGTGATTGAGATCCGTTATTTTATAGGAGATGCGTTGCCAAGTGGAGATTTATGTTCTCATCATCGAATCTTCCCTTTTGGGAATGGGGACAAAAGTAGGTGTCTACAGTTGGGTCACACATATAGTACGTAAACGGATCAAGTATTTAATGGCATTAAATACTCCATCTATGGTTATTCGGAATCGACGGATCTTGGTTTCAGTGGGAGCTAAGATCGTCAAAGGCAAGTAAATGAATACTCCGGAAACGATGATATTGCCGGAAACGGAAATATGGATCGTATCGGAAATATAAATATTATCCAAGTCGTAGATGTTGCCGGAAACGGAAACATGGTACGTATCGGAAAATATTATCGGAATGGAAATATTGCCGGAATCGGAAATATTGCCGGAAACGGAAATATTGTCAGAATCCGAAATATTATCGGAATCGGAAAATAATTCCGAAAACGGAAATATTAAATATTTGTTCGAAACGGAAATTAATTCCGGAATCGGAAATGTTAAATATTGTTCGTATCGGAAATGAATTCCGGAATCGGGAATTTAATCGGAAGCGTATCGTACGAATTAGCATCGGACGAGGCTTGCTAGACGAAGGCCCAGCACGAAGCCAGGCCGTCGCCCAGCAAGCCACACGCATCAAGCAAACACGCCAAGGCCTCTACCAGGCCCAGCGCAAGGCCAGGCCCAGCCAAGGCTTGGCACGCGCACACGGATCAAGCAAATGGGCTGCGGGCAGTGGGCCTGTGCGCCGTGCGCTCAGCGTGGGCCGCGAGGCTTGCGCATGGGCGTGCGGTGCTCGTGCGGTGCGTGTGTACGTGCTATACGAATCCTAAAGCTATCGGAATTCGTGCATTGATTAAATCCTAATCCTAAAAGATTAAATTAATTATTTAGAGTTCTAAAAGCATTCTAATTAATTAATTAGTATTCGAACAGGATTCGAAGTCCTTTCCATGGTTCTATAAATATATGCCTAGGGTCATAAATTTATATACGAGTTTTACAACAAGTATTCATACAATAAAACAGTGATTTTTGAGCAGAAAAATCAGTCACATTCTTGCCCATAATTAGCCGAAAATAATAGTACCTTAAGGGCGATTCTAGTTGGTCAATCTTAAGGCGGATCCGGACGTGCTGTGGACTATCTACGGAGGGACGACACTTGGAATCCTAAAGACTTGTTCTTGTTCGGTTCGGGCGCAGCTAGGGAGGGCACGCTACAAAGTGTATGCACCTAAATTATGCTAACTGATTATGTGTAAATAATATGTTTCCTGGCATTAAGGTTTTCCGCATGATTTATGTTTTGTCATATGTATCATAACCTAACAGTGGTACCATGAGCCTCATATTATTTACATAATCTAAATTACATGACATGGTTAAATTTTACAAATTTGCAAAGAATTAAAAGGGGTGATTAATTTTCGTAATTGTTAATGAATTGCAACTTGCATTTATTTAATTATATGTACGCAGTTTTTCGGCAGTTTATTCGTTACTCATCCAAATCGAGTGATTTTTGTGTCAATTCCGCATGATTTATGTTTTGTCATATGTATCATAACCTAACAGTGGTACCATGAGCCTCATATTATTTACATAATCTAAATTACATGACATGGTTAAATTTTACAAATTTGCAAAGAATTAAAAGGGGTGATTAATTTTCGTAATTGTTAAGGAATTGCAACTTGCATTTATTTAATTATATGTACGCAGTTTTTCGGCAGTTTATTCGTTACTCATCCAAATCGAGTGAT